>NW_027596427.1:0-310283 GCF_964194155.1 Cetorhinus maximus | reverse complement strand
CACCCGCTCTCCCTTTCTCCGCCCCCTCTCCCTCTCCCAGGCCCATCTCGATCTCCCCGTCCCCTCTTACTCTCCATGACCCCTCTCACTCTCCCTGCACCCTCTGATGCTCCCCGACCACTCTCACTCTCCCCGCCCCCTCTCAATCTCCACGCCCCGTCTCGCTCTCCCCGCCCCCTCTAACTCTCCCCACTCCGTCTCCCTCTCTCCGTCCCCTCTCCATCTCCCCGCACCCTCTCCCTCTCCCCACACCCTCTCCCTTTCCCCGCACCCTCTCCCTCTCTCCACCCCCTCTCCCTCTCTCCGCCCCCTCTCCCTCTCCCCGCACCCTCTCCCTCTCCCCGCCCCCTCTCCTTGCCCCCTCTCCCTCTCCCCGCACCCTCTCCCTCTCCTCGCCCCCTCTCCCTCTCCCCGCCCTCTCTCCCTCTCCTCGCCCCTCTCCCTCTCCCCGCCCCGTCTCCCCGCCACCTCTCACTCTCCCCGCCCCCTCACACTCTCCCCACCCCCACTCCCTCTCCCCGCCCCCTCTCACTCTCCCCGCCCCCGCACACTCTCCCCATCCCCTCGCCCTCTCCCAGCCTCCTCTCCCTCTCCCTACCCCCTCTCACTCTCCCCACCCCCTCTCCCTCTCCCTCTCCTCGCCCCGTCTCACTCTCCCCGCCCCCTCTCACTCTAACCGCCCAATCTCACTCTAACCGCCCACTCTCACTCTAACCGCCCACTCTCACTCTAACCGCCCCCTCTCACTCTAACCGCCCCCTCTCACTCTAACCGCCCACTCTCACTCTAACCGCCCTCTCTCACTCTAACCGCCCCCTCTCACTCTAACCGCCCACTCTCAATCTAACCGCCCACTCTCCCTCTCCCTAACCCCTCTCCCCGCTCCCTCGCCCCGCCTCACCCTCTCCCCGCCCCCTCTCCCTCTCCTCGCCCCCTCTCCCTCTCCTTGCCCCCTCTCACTCTCCCCACACCCTCCCTCTCCTCGCCCCCTCTCCCTCTCCCCGCACCTTCTCCCTCTCCTCACACCCTCTCCCTCTCCCCGCCCCCTCTCATTCTCCAAACCACTTCTCACTCTCCCCACCCTCTCTCCCTCTCCTCAACCCCTCTCACTCTCCCTACCCCCTCTCACTCTTGCCGCCTCCTCTCACTCTCTCCGCCCCCTCTCCCTCTCCTTACCCCCCTCACTCTCTCCTCCCCCTCTCCCTCTCCTCACCCGCTCTCACCCTCCCCGCCCGCTCTCCGTCTCCTCAACCCCTCTCACTCTCCCCGCCCCCTCTCACTCTCCCCGCCCCGTCTCACTCTAACCGCCCCCTCTCACTCTAACCGCCCCCTCTCACTCTAACCGCCCCCTCTCACTCTAACCGCCCCCTCTCACTCTAACCGCCCCCTCTCACTCTAACCGCCCCCTCTCACTCTAACCGCCCCCTCTCACTCTAACCGCCCCCTCTCACTCTAACCGCCCACTCTCACTCTAACCGCCCTCTCTCACTCTAACCGCCCCCTCTCACTCTAACCGCCCACTCTCACTCTAACCGCCCACTCTCACTCTCACAGCCCCCTCTCACTCTCCCCTCCCCCTCTCACTCTCCCCTCCCCCTCTCACTCTAACCGCCCACTCTCACTCTCACAGCCCCCTCTCCATCTCCCTGCCCCCTCTCCCTCTCCCCGCACCTTCTCCCTCTCCTCACACCCTCTCCCTGTCCCTCTCCCCACCCCCTCTCACTCTCCCCACCCTCTCTCCCTCTCCTCAACGCCTCTCACTCTCCCTACCCCCTCTCACTCTCGCCGCATCCTCTCACTCTCTCCGCCCCCTCTACCTCTCCTTACCCCCCTCACTCTCTCCTCCCCCTCTCCCTCTCCTCACCCGCTCTCACCCTTCCCGCCCGCTCTCCGTCTCCTCAACCCCTCTCACTCTCCCCGCCCCCTCTCACTCTCCCTGCCCCCTCTCACTCTCCCCGCCCCGTCTCACTCTAACCGCCCACTCTCACTCTACCCGCCCCGTCTCACTCTAACCGCCCACTCTCACTCTACCCGCCCACTCTCACTCTAACCGCCCACTCTCACTCTAACGGCCCACTCTCACTCTAACCGCCCCCTCTCACACTAACCACCCCCTTTCACTCTCCGCACCCCCTCTCACTCTCACAGCCCCATCTCCATCTCCCCGCTCCCTCTCACTCACCCGCCCCCCCCCAACCTCACTCACTCTCCTCGCCACCTCTCCAACTGCACGCTCCCTCTGCCTACCCCCTCTCTTCCCTCACCGCATCCTCTCCCTCTCCACACCCCCTCTCCCCCTCCCCGCCCCCTCTCCCCGCCCCCTCTCCCCCTCCCCCTCTCCCCCCTCTCCCCTCCCCGCCCCCTCTCCCCGCCCCCTCTCCCCGCCCCCTCTCCCCCTCCCCGCCCCCTCTCCCTCTCCCCGCCCCCTCTCCCCCTCCCCGCCCCCTCTCCCTCTCCCCGCCCCCTCTCCCTCTCCCCGCCCCCTCTCCCTCTCCCCGCCCCCTCTCCCCCTCCCCGCCCCCTCTCCCTCTCCCCGCCCCCTCTCCCCCTCCCCGCCCCCTCTCCCTCTCCCCGCCCCCTCTCCCTCTCCCCGCCCCCTCTCCCTCTCCCCGCCCCCTCTCACTCTCCCCGCCCCCTCTCCCCGCCCCCTCTCCCTCTCCCCGCCCCCTCTCCCAGTCCCCGCCCCCTCTCCCTCTCCCCGCCCCCTCTCCCCGCCCCCTCTCCCAGTCCCCGCCCCCTCTCCCCGCCCCCTCACCCTCTCCCCGCCCCCTCTCCCTCTCCCCGCCCCCTCTCCCTCTCCCCGCCCCCTCTCCCTCTCCCCGCCCCCTCTCACTCTCCCCGCCCCCTCTCCCCGCCCCCTCTCCCTCTCCCCGCCCCCTCTCCCAGTCCCCGCCCCCTCTCCCTCTCCCCGCCCCCTCTCCCCGCCCCCTCTCCCAGTCCCCGCCCCCTCTCCCCGCCCCCTCACCCTCTCCCCGCCCCCTCTCCCTCTCCCCGCCCCCTCTCCCTCTCCCCGCCCCCTCTCCCCCTCCCCGCCCCCTCTCCCTCTCCCCGCCCCCTCTCCCTCTCCCCGCCCCCTCTCCCTCTCCCCGCCCCCTCTCACTCTCCCCGCCCCCTCTCCCCGCCCCCTCTCCCTCTCCCCGCCCCCTCTCCCAGTCCCCGCCCCCTCTCCCTCTCCCCGCCCCCTCTCCCCGCCCCCTCTCCCAGTCCCCGCCCCCTCTCCCCGCCCCCTCTCCCAGTCCCCGCCCCCTCTCATTGTCCCTCTTAGTTCTCTCCACATTTGGGCAGCCTAATTATTTACGTTCCGCGAAAGTCCAGCTCGCTCCCAATTTGCGCATGTGCAGTTCGTTCTCTGTCCGCGCATGTGCAGTTCGCTCTCAGTCCGCGCATGTGCAGCTTGCTCACATCCCCCGCATGTGCAGTCCTCTCTCGCAGACTGCGCACGTGCAGCTCGCTCCCATTCCGCGCATGTGCAGCTTGCTCACATTCTGCGCACGTGCAGCCCACTCGCTGTCCGCGCATGTGCAGCTTGCTCACATTCCGCGCATGTGCCGCCCGCTCGCAGTCCGCGCATGTGCAGACCGCTCGCAGACAGCGCATGTGCAGCCGGCTCGAGGCCTGCGTCTGTGCAGCTCACTCGTATTCCGCGTATTTGCATCTCTCCCCCATCCCGCGCATGTGCAGCTCGCTCCCATTCCGCGCATGTGCAGTTCGCTCCCCTTCTGCGCATGTGCAGCTCGCCACCTGACGATTTCAATTCTGGAGAGGGAGGTTTTCTGTTCAATGGGTTAGAACAGGAGCGGAGTTGGATTAAATTTACAGATCAGTTAAAGAGGTAGCGGCAATATCATGGGCCAAATGGCCTCACTCTGAGCTGTATCATTCTTTAATCCTATGGCTGTGTGATTGTTGTTTCAGTTCTGGTGGATGGAAGATCCCAGACTCTGTTGTCTCAGTGTCTCACTGCTCCACATATCATCCAGGCTGGTTACAGGGTAATTACAGACTATCTAATATCAGATTTACATTCACTGTCCAGCACTGTTCACATCCCTTACATTCTTCAATATTTATAAACCTCATTTCAGGTTCACATCCCACCCTGGCACAGGGGGTGGTAACCAGGACAGTTTGTTTTAACACGGGTGGAAATCGCTGCTACGGGACCCGAGAGATAAAGATTAAAAACTGCAGCAGTTACTTCGTTTATGAGCTGAAGCCGCCGCCACGCTGTGAGGCTGCTTATTGCACAGGTACATTGCTGTTTATAAATGACCCAGGGGGGTGAGTCTGGATGTGCCGGGTCACTCACTGAAATATTAATGTTCCACCTGCTCCTCGTTGTTGGAAGAACCACAACGGATAAAGGTCTGAAATATAAAGTGAACCTTTCACCAAAAGTATAAGGAAATGAATCAGACCCTGTTGTCATCACGGACAACAAACAGACACACGGTTTGATGAAGGGGTAGGTTTTATAGAGAGTGTTAAAGGGGGAGAGAGGAGTGAAGTGGCGTAGCGAGTTAGGATGGGATTTCCAATGCTTAGAGTCCAGGCAGCTGAACACACGCCTGTCAATGATGTGGATCCGGGATTGGAGGAGTAGAGGTTTATTTGAGGGTTGTGGGTCAGGTAGCAATATTATTGCGATGGGGTGTGGGGGCTGTGGGAGTGAAATGTGGACCGGGTGGGTGGGGGTGCATAACCATCAAGGGTTTGGACACCAACATAACGGCCTGAGTCCTCTAACCTCAGAACCGTCTGAGATTTGATACAAATGGGGAAATGTGTGAGGATCCTCTGGAATTCCTGATGCACACACATGCAGTGAAATTGCCCGTGAGGATTAAAGTTAGGATGGGCTGATTCCCGTTGCTGGGACTCTCCACAATTCTCTCTGTTAGAATCACCCAGGACTTGACATCTCCGGTGGGTGAGGGCCTTCGTTCCCGGGGGTACTCCGGAAGATTCAAGGGGGAAACCCCTCGGAGTCTCCATGTGAGGAATACACGGAAATTGCCCCGGAAAATGGAACTTCCGATGGAAAATTTCCCTGCACCATGAATATCCGACTCTAACATTTAAGATGAGGAATTTGGTTGGTTCTGAGAAATTTAGCAGGGTAGTTACCATCGAAAAGGGAGAAAGGTTAAAACCACTTCCACGTGCTCGGTTATTCCAGGACTGACACCCACCCGAAACCCACACAGGAAACCTCCCCACGCACTCCCTCCCCCTCACCACCCCGCCTCCCACCACACCCCCACCCCCCCCCCCACCCCCCCGCCCACCAAACATCCTCACCCCCAAATAACCCCGGTTGTAACTCTGATGCACAACTGACTTCTGGATCACCTCCCCAAACCACAACTACTCTCCCCAAACCCCAGTTCCAGACAGCACCCCACCCCCCACCACCCCAGGCACACGACAGTCCTCCCCATTACCAGGCTACACCCCGCAAACAGCAACCACCTGCCCTCAGTTTGATGTAGTTACTGAGGGTATTGGGACGTCGTGGCTTTGGGGGGAAGGATTTGAGCGGGGTGAGTGTTGTGAATGAGGTGAGTGGGATGTTGTGACTGAGGGGATTGGGATATAGTGAGTGAGGGGAGTCGGATTTAGTAAGTGAGGGCAGTGGGATATAGTGAGTGAGGGGTGTGGGATATGTTGAGAGAGGGGGTGGGATGTAGTGACTGAGGGCAGTGGAATGTAGTGACTCAGGGGTGTGGGATTTAGTGACTGGTGTGACTGGGAATTATGTACAGTCATGAGTGACAAAGCAGAATTAATTTGGTGGGGTTCAAACTATATAAATGATGAAGTGAATCATTTGCTAAACTTTCCTACCAAGTGAATGCTCTCTGGAAGTGATCCACACTCTGTAATCTCCCATGTCTCCTTACTTCATTGCAGATCCACTGACAGCACCAACTCCAGAACCTGAGGAACACTCGACTAAAGAATCCACTGTCCCTCCATCGTCTAGACCAACAGCATCTGAAATAACAGGTATCAGGCTGGAGTGGATATTCTACAGAAAATCTTCACACAATATGATCGCTGAAATCTGATGCTCAAGGTTGCGGGATGCACTGACTGAGGGGAGTGGGCTGTAGTGAGTGGAGGAATGGAATGCTGCGGCTGAGGGGAATGGCGAGTAGTAACTGAGGGAACTTGGATTCTGTGATCAAGGGTGACTGAATTTTAGGGATGTAACGACTGTGTGAGTGGGACATAGTGAGTTAGGGGAATGGGATGTAGTGAATGTGGCGATTGAAATTTAGTAACTGAGGGCTGGAATCCTAGGTTTTATTTTTTACTTTCTTTATTTTACCTTCTTACCTCGTGCAACCTGCTTTCACTTCCAATCTGCTTCTTGCAGCATTTGACTCTTTAAATCTGAAGCATGTTGCATTTTCTCTTTCCCTAAATCTTAACTTCCTTTACAGGACCTGCTTCAGACTTTCTCCTGTTCCATTCCCCTAACTTTTGTGCTCTTGTCTTCAAGTGGGGTCTGGTTATCTGTCCCCATTGCACCAGCCTCTCTGGCAGCTACTGACAACAAGTTTTCTATTGGGACTAGCAACCTGCCCCTTTTCAGTGGCTTCTGTTCCTCTGGAAAGCTAGCAGAACTCCAACAGCTTCCCAAACAAGCTTCTGTCTGTCTTCTTCCGTGTGTGTCTGTGGGAGATACCTACCAGGCTGGACACCTGTTGCTAGGTAACAACACCATTTCATTCTACTGTTGTATTTGCTGAATTTCTTTAGTTGTAAACTCTCATTTGAAATGCAATCACCTATTCAAAGTGAAACCAAAACTCAGTCTGACCTTTCTCATCACACAAACACAGAAATAGAACTCAAATTTAAAATATATAGCAAACATTCACTCCGAGAACCTACAAGTGCCAATATAAACGACTTAAACTATCCATATTTACTAAAATGTGTGACGTTCACTCAAGCTTCATGTCAAACGAGTGAAATCTCAACTTATCTCCACTCCTCGCTCCCTCATCTCCCGCGTCCTTTATTACAGATTCAGAGACTTCTCCAACTCAGGAGCCCGAGGAACAATCGACGAAAGAATCTGATGATATAAAACCTACTATTTTAGCGAAGTCTTCAATCTCAGATATCTGTAGGGTGGGGTTCCTGAGAAACAGATTCCTCACTTTAATTGACTCCAGGAGGGTTCTAACAAATGTATCATTCAACCGCTTACAGAGGGAATGTGTAATTGTGCCAGAGGACAATGATATGTCATGTTTTGGTAAACTAGAATGTGGTGACTCGGGGGAGTGGGATGTAGGGACTGAGGGGGGTGGGATGTGGTGACATAGTGGAGTGTGTTTCAATGACTGAGCGTAGTGGGATGTAGTGAATGAGGGGAGTGGGATGCAGTGACTGAGGGGAGTGGAATGTAGTGACTGAGGTTAGTGGGATGTAGTGACTGAGGGGAGTGGGATGAAGTGGCTCCCAGGGTGGGACTCACTGAGTCAGGGGAGTGGGGTGGAATTACAGAAGGGGAACTGACATCGTGTCTCAGGGGAGTCAGGTGGAGTGATTTAGGGGAGAGGGTTTTAGTGACTAAGGTGAGTGGGATTTAATGGCTGAGGGGAATGGAATAGACCAAATGAGGGTAGGAGCATTTAATGTCTCGTGGGATTGGGATGTAGCGACTGAGGGGTGTATGATGTAGTGACTGAGGGTACTTGGATTTAGTCACAGGGGTACAGACAGGAGTGACAGAGCAGGGTAACATTGGTGGTCTTCCAGTTGAATATCTGATTGAATGATGCAGTGAATAATTTCCTCAATTGTCTTACCAATTAAATGATCTCTTGAGTTGATGGGTGCACATCAATCCCCCATGTCTCCTTCCTTTATTTCAGATCAAGGGACAACACCAACTCTGGAATCTGAGGAACACTGGAGTCGGAAATCTACACTCCCTGAAACAACTAGCCCAACAGGAGCTGAAATACCAGGTATCAGTTTGGAGGAGATATTCCACAGAAAACTTTCACACAACATGTTCACTGAAACCTGGAACTGAAGGCAGTGTGGTGCGCTGACGGAGGGGAGTGGGGTATTGCGACTGAGGGGAATGCAGTGAAGTAACTGAGAGGAGTGGGAGTCAAAGACTGAGCGGAGTTGGATGAAGTGACTGAGCGGAGTGCCATGAACTGACTGGGTTGTTTGGGATGTTGTGACTGAATGGAGTGGGATACAGTGACAGAAGGAGTTTAAATACAGTGTATTAGGAGAGCGAGATGCATTGACTGAGGGGATAATTAAGTTGTGACTTTGGGAAGTGGAATGCAGCAATTCAGTGAGGGGATGCACTGACCGAGGACAGAGAGATGTAATGATTCAGGGGAGCAGCATTTACTGACCATTTTGAGTGGTTTGCAGTGACTGAGTGATGTGAGATGCAGTGATGGACGGGATTGTGGTTCAGCGACACAGTTGAGTCGGATGCCCTAACTGAGTGGAGTTGAAACCAGTGACTTAGCGGACAGGGAAATAGTGACTGCGGGGAGTGGGATGTAGAGAATGAGGGGTTTAGATTATAGTGACTGAGGGGAGTGGGATGTAATGACTGAGGGGAGTGATAAATAGTGAATGCGGGGAGTGGAATGTGATGACAGAGAGAAGTGGTATGTAGTAACTGACAGGAGTGGGATTTAGTAACTCTGGTGAGTGGGAGGTAGTGACTCAGGGGAGTGGGATGTAGTGACTGAGGGGACTGGGAGATTGTGACTGAGGGGAGTGGAATGCAGTCACTTAGGGGAGTGGGATGCAGTGACTGAGTGGAGTGGTATGTAGTGACTGAGGGGAGCTGGAAGATATCACTGTGGTGACTGAGATGTAATGCCTGAGGGGCGTCAGTTGCAGTGATGGATGGAAGTCGGATGAACTGGCTGAGGGGAGTCGAATTTATTATCCTGGGAAGTGCAGTGCATTGACTGAGGTGATAATGGTGCAGTGGTTGAGGGAAGTGAGATATAGCATCTGAGGGAAGTAGAATGTATTGACTTTGGGGAGTGCGATGCAGTGACAGAGGGGAGAGGGATGAAGTGACTGATGGGAGTGGGATGCAGTGGCTGATTGGAGTGGGATGTAATTACCGAGGAGAGTGATAAGTAATGTCTGAGGGGAGTGGGATGCAGTATTTGAGGGGAGGATGATGCCGTGTCTGAGGGGAGAGGGAACGTAGTGAATGGGGGGAGTGGGATGTAGTAGCTTACGGGAGTGGGATGCAGTGACAGAGGGGAGTGCGATGCAGTGTCTGATAGGAGAAGGATGTAGTGACTGAGTGGTCTGTAGGGTCTGAGGGGAGAGGAATGTAGTGACTGAGGGGAATAGGATATAGTGACTGAGGTGAGTGGGATGCAGTGACTGAGGGGTGAGGGATGCAGTGACTGAGGGGAGAGGGAGCTAGTGACTGAGAGGAATGGGATTTAGTGACTGAGGGGAGTGGGATGCAGTGACTGAGGGGAGTGGGATGCAGTGACTGAGGGGAGTGGGATGTTAGGACTGACGGCAGTTGGATGCAGTGACTTTGGGGAGTGGGATGCAGTGACTGTGGGGAGTAGGATGCAGTGATTGAGGGGAGTGTGATTTTGCGACGGAGGGGAGTGGGATGTAGTAATTAAGGGGAGTGCGATGCAGTGTCTGAGGGGAGTGGGATGCAGTGACTGAGCGGAGTGGGATGTAATAAGTGAGTGGAGTGGGATACTGTGATTAAGGGGAGTGGGATGTTAGGACTGACGGCAGTTGGATATCGCGACTGACGGGAATGGGATATAGTCACTGAGGTGAGTGGGATGTAGCGACTGAGGGGAGATGGATGCAGTGACTGAGGGGAGTGGGATGTAGTGACTGGGGTCAGTGGGATGTAGTGACTGTTGGCAGTTTGATACAGTGTCTGAGGGTAGTGGGAGGCACTGTCTGAGGGGAATGCGATGTTGTGACTGAGGGGAGTGTGATGTAGTGACTGAGGGGGTGGGACACAGTGACTGTGGGGAGAGGAATTCAGTGAATGAAGTGAGCGGGATGTAACAACTGAGGGGTGAGGGATGTAGTGACTGAGAGGAGTTTGATGCAGTGACTGAGGTGACTGGTATGCTTTCACTGAGTGGATTGTGATGCAGGGACTGAGGGGAGTGAATTGCAGGTCTTACCGGATTGGGATGAAGTGACATAGGGGTGTGGGGTGTAGTTAATATGTGGAGTGAGATGTAGTGAGTGAGTGGACTGGGATGTTGTGACTGAGGGGATGGGATGTAGTGACTGAGGTGTGAGGGATGTAGTGAGCGAGGGGAGTTTGATGCTGTGACTGAAGTGACTGGGATGCAGTGACTGAGGGGAGTGTAATGCAGTGTCTGAGGGGAATGGGATGCAGTGACATAGGGAAGTGGGTTGTAGTTACTGAGGGGAGTGGGATGTAGTGACTATGGGCAGTGGGATGCAATGACTGAGGGGAGTGGGATGCAATGATTGAAGTGACTGGGATGCAGTGACTGAGGGGAGTGGGATGCAGTGTCTGAGGGGAGAGGGATGTAGTTACTGAGGGGAGTGGGATGTAGTGACTGAGTGGAGTGGGATGTAGTGACTGAGGGAAGTGGGATGTACTGACTGTGGGCAGTTGGATGCAATGACTGAGGGGAGTGGGATGCAGTGACTGAGTGGAATGAGATTCGGAGACTGTGTAGAGTGGCATGTAGTGGTCGATGGGAGTGGGATGCAATGATTGATGGGGTTAGTATGTATTGACTGAGCGGTATCTTGTTCAGTTAGCGAGATGAATGTTATTAGGTAAGTGAGGGGAATGTTATTAAGTAAGTGAGGGAATCACAATTCTGTGACCAACTGGAGTGTAGTTCAGAGACCGAGGGGACTGTTATTAAGTGAGTGAGGGGAGTGTATGTCATTGAGCTGGGGGAGGGGTTAAATTCAGTGAGTGAGGGGTGTAGGAAGTGGTGACTGAAGAGGAGTGGGCTGTAATGACAGAGGGGAGTGAGTTATAGTTATTGAGGGAAGTGAGAAGTAGTGACTGAGGAGTGTAGGATGTAGTGAGTGACGGTAGTGGGATGTTGTGACTGAAAGTAGAGGGACTTACTCACTGTGGTATACTCATTTTCTTTAACTATTTAACTTATTTAAACATCTGTTAGTCTAGCCTGGAATATGACTCTTACACCACAACTGAACTGGAAACACATTTACCATTTCATTTCTCACTTTAAACCGAATTCATAGTAATTCTCAATCATTCTGTAACACTCATGCCAATATCTCCTCTCACTGAGTGTGTGTCCATTACCGACTGCACACTGTAAATGTCCCTGTCTTATACTGAGCTGTGATGAGGCCCTCACTACCTGGGCGTCCTGCTATATACATCAAAAACTATTCAGGCAAAGGTGATTTAAACCAGAGACAGTTGTTTGTCTAACTATTTAACTGACTTAAAAATCTGCTAGCTCTAGGTCAGATTCCGGCTCTCACTCTAAAACTGATCTTGAAACATGCTTACCATGCAAATTTTCACAATGAACCAAATTTCCAAACACGCTCACTTTTGTCTCTGTCCCAGATATCACCACTCTTCTTTAGGCCACCGCCTGTTTAACCGGATATTTCTACATCAGAATCAAACTTTTACTCTAAAATTGAAATTGAAATAGAATTACCATTCGAATTCTCACTTTGAAACAAATTCCAACTTCACAAATATTCTCACTCTGTCTCTGTCTCACTCAGGCCAATATTTCCTCTCACTGGCTGTGTGTCCATTACTGACTGCACATTATAAAATTCCCTGTCTTATATTGAGCTGTGAGAAGTAACTCTCCATCTCAGCTCTTTGGTGCAGTCATGAAAAACTATTCACACAGCGGTGATTGACAGTTAACTGCCACTAAGGCTGCTCGTCCCATCTCAGAATCTGAATCTCACTCTAAAATTGAACTCGAAACAGTGTTCACTGTTTTGGGTGATTGGGGTTTCAGTGTATCGGGGTTCAGTGTTAGTGGGGCTTGGGGGTTCGGTGTTGGTGGGATTTGGATTGGTGTTAGTGGGGCTTGGAGTTTCGGTGTTAACGGGATTTGTGGGTTCGGCATTTGTGGGGCTGGTGTTTCACTGTAGGTGGGATTTAGGGGTTCGGTGTTAGTGAAGATTGGGTTTTGTTGATCATGGAAATTGGAGGTTCAGTGTTAGTGAGATTTTGGGGTTAGCTGTTAGTGGAGTTTGGGGGATCGGTTTAATGATATTTGGACGTTCAGTGTGAGTGTGTCTGGGGGTTTAGTGCCAGTGAGATTTGGGGGTTCAGTGTTATTCAGTTCCCCACAGTCATTCTCAGGGTATGGGTGTCACCAATTCAATAACCCAAGTTGCTATGATTTAAACATTCCATCGAGTGGGGCTTCAGTGTTTTGTGGGATTCGGTGTTATGGTTTTTGGGGGCACAGTGTTTGTGGTGTTTGAGGGATCAGTGTTAGTGTTGTTTGGGGGCTCAGTCTTTTGGGGTTTGACGGGTTAGGTGTTTTTGGCGTCTGCGCGTTCGGTTTTAGTGGGATTTGGGGTGTTCAGCAAGCACTTATCGCGAGTAACACTACCTTGTCCTATCACAGACCAGGAGACGTCACACAATGAGGGAGCCCAGGAAAAATGTACTGGAGACTCCACTCGGCAACCATCCTTTGTCAGAGTCGGATCATCAGACTCAGGTACCTGACTTGTCAACTCAATTTGAGGATAACCTACTCCCAATACTACTCAATCACGGAGATTCATTCGGTCTGTCAGTGAGGGGAGTGGACGGAGTCTGACCCCCGAGGCTTGCCCATCCCATCTACCCAACCCCAACTCCTCCCCTCCAATCCACCTCCTTAACCAGTTCTCACCCCCACCTCTATCCCTGCCCAGGTGCTTTGTGTGTGTCTGCCTGAAGCCTTGTCCTCTCGATTTTACAGTGGTCCTGGACTTCAGCCATGTGGATTGTGACCAGATCAATGCCGAAGTCCAAGTGATGTACATCGGGAAGAACAAACTGGACACTGGCGAAGAAAAGGAAGACCATCTTCGCCAGGTGAGGGGGTTTCATCCTGCAGTCATTCTCAGGCTGTGGGCATCACCCATTCAAGAACCCGAGTTGGCTTCATTTAACCTTTCAATTGGCCATCTCCAGTTGGCACTGAGTCAAAAGCAGGGATGAGAATTCCCTTCCTCAGTCTCTGGTAGGGGTTTGATTGAACTGATGGGGATGAGGGGAGGGGATGAGAATTCCTCAGACGCTGAATGGGCCGAGAGTGAGTTGGTGTGGAGGGGGCAGGGATTGTTCGGGAGTTGAGGGGAGGGGGACATGTTCACCACCTTCCCCCCCCCCCCCCCCCCCCCCCCACCCTCGGGTTCAGGGATGTAATTTCCCCTCGTGCTAAGGGCCTGTCGATGTCTTCTGGGAGCCCCTCGTCAGTTGATCTGTAACTGCTTTCCTTGTTATACCCGAACTGACACCTCATCTGTCCATTCCCAGGTACATGAAATGCTGAATAAATATCTTCCCTGCAAGAAGCTGAGGCCGAAATTACAAGAGAATCCCAACAATAATAATAATAAATGAACCGGATGATTTGAAGGTCAGCGAGTGGATTCCAAACAGATTTCTGGACTAATGGATAATCTCCAGGAACATGAGGGTGTGGGCTCATTGGCGGTGGTGCGTGGGGTGGGGTTTTTTGTTTCGGGGTTATTGTGTGATTTTGTGTTTGGGATAGGGGGTTTATTGGTGGTGGTGCGTGGGGTTGGGTGTTCTGTTTCTGGATTATTATGTTATTTTGGGTTTGGCAGGGATTGAGGCTGAACCATGATTGGCGACAGCTCTTGATGTAACTCAAGAAGAATTGTTTTGTGATTTAAGACAATAAGGCGTAGAAGCAGAAGTTGGTCATTCAGCCCATCGAGGCTGCTCCGTATTTCAATGAGTTCATGCCTGACCAGATAATCCACTTTCTTGCCTTTGCCCCATACGCCTTGATTCCCTTTCTGATTAACAATCTATCTCAGCATTGAATATACTTCATTAACCGACCTCTAAAGCCCTCTGCGTAAAGAATTCCACAGATTGACTACCCTCTGAGAGAGGAAATAGCTCCTTGTCTCTGTATTAATTGCGAGGGCCCTTATTCAGAGATTATGCCCTCTGGTCCCAGACTCTCTCACAAGGGGAAACATCTTCTCAGCATCTACATTTTCAAGACCCCTAAGATTTTGTTTTTCAATTAGATCAAATTTCATTCTTCTAATCTCCTATGAGTACAGGCACTACCCACTCCAACTCTCCTCATAAGCAAATCCCTCCATCCATGGGATCAACCTAGTGAACCTTCTCTGGACTGCCTTCAATGTCAATACATCTTTCCTTAGATCGGGGGACCAACACTGTTCATCATATTCTAGATGTGCCGTAACTAGTGCCTTGTATATTTGAGAGAATAAGATATCTGAAAATTTGGGTATTTCAACTGCTAGTTAGCGATTCAGTTAATATAAATTTTGCCCTCCTTACATTAGAAAGGGCCGCATCTAATGAGAAGCCGTTGCAAATGGATTCACTGGTGTGATTCCTGTAATGATGGGAGGATCCTTATGGAGGAAAGGTTGGCCAGGTTGGGCCTGTACCCATTGGAGTTTAGAAGAAGCAGATGAGACCTTATTAAAACAATATTCTGAGAGGATGTTTCCCCCTTGTTGTTGTGGGGGGGTGAACAGTTTCAGAATAAGGGGTTTCCCATTGAAGACGGGGATGAGGGGCAATTTCTTCTCTCAGAGGTTCGTCAGCCTGAGGAATTCTCTCTCCCCCACAGAGCAGTGGAGGCCACGTCACTGAATATATTCAAGGCTGAGTTAGATATGTTTCTCATCACAAGGGGGTCAAAGTTTTATTGCGGCCGGGGGTGGGGGTCACAGACAAGAAAGTTGAGATGAGTCCACGAGCAGTTCATCCATGATCTTGTTGAAAGGCAGAACAGGCTCGAGGGGCTGAATGGCCGACTCCTGCTCCTCTCTCCAATGGCCCTAGGGTCTGATTGATCTCTATTCTGTATTTGTGTCTAATCCGTTTGAATTCTCAAACAAAATCTTGGAGCGTTTTACCTGAAGATTTGCCTCTTGCATTTACTTTATTGATTAATGTTTGCTGAATAAAACTGTGACATCTGACACCCAGCGTTGTGAATCCTTTTGATTTTTGAGGGCTGCTTTATCAGTGAGAGAAAGATTTTGCCCTGTTATTAGATGGGAGTAGGCCAGAATCCAACCCCTCGCTGCATCATATGGTCGTATATCCTCAGCTCCTAAGGCACACCTGCAGGTTTCATAGCCTGAATCTCCCTCTGGCCACCAGTTCCTGACGTGCACCGCCATTGCCTCATTGACCCTGCCACGCTTTCCCAGGAGAGGAAGCAGCCAGTGGCAGTCTCACCCTCAACCAATGCAGCACACATTGGTCAGCAGCCTCGTTCAATATTTAACTGTCAATCACTTTTGCCTGAATAGTTTTTTTTTATGACTGTAGTAGGAAACTGAGCTAGAGAGAGACTCGTTGCAGCTCAATATAAGACAGGGACTTTTAAAGAGCACAGTCAGTAATAGGCACACAGTCAGTGAGGGGCGACTGTGGCATGAATGAGACAGACACTGACTGAGTATTTTTATGAATCTGGTTCAAATTGAGAATACGAACGTTAAACCTGATAAAAGTTTAATTTTAGAATGAGATTAATTTTGGTGTAAGATTGATTCTGAACCAGAAATATCCAGTTAGACAGGCCCCTACCTTAAGAGGTAAGAGTGGAGATTTCTGATACAGAGCCAAGAGTGAGTATGTTTGGCATTTTGTTTCAATGTGAGAATTCAAATGGTAAACCTGTTTCAAGTTTAGTTTTGGTGTGAGAGTCAGTATCTAACCGAGATCTGGCAGATGTTTAAGCCAGTTAAATACTTAAACCAGCAGCTCATAAGGAGAGTGACTCATCACGGCTCAATATAAGACAGGGGCTTTTAAAGTGCACAGCTAATATGTACAAAAAATATATATGATTAATAACTATTCAATAAAATCCTTAATTATGCACATAAAGTGTTAAGCATTATGCTCTCCCTCACTACTGACCCTCCGACAGTGCCGCTGATCCCTCAATACTGAGCCTCTGACAGTGCGGCGCTCCCTCAATAATGACCCTCCAACAGTGCGGCGCTCAATGAGTACTGGCCCTCCAGTAGTGTGGCCCTCCATCACTGCTGACCCTCTTATTTTTCGGCCGTCCCTCAGTTCTGAGCCTCTGACGTTGCGGCACTCCCTCAGTACTGAGTCTCCGATAGTTTTGCACCCCCTTAGTGCTGACCCTCTGACAGTGTGGCACTCCTTCAGTGCTGACCGTCCACCCAAGTTGTAAACAACTGAGAGGAAATGACCATCTCCAACAAGAGAATGTAACCATCGCCCCTTGACATTCAATCACATTACCATCACTGAATTCCGCACTATCAACATCCTCGGTGTTACCATTGACCAGAAAATGAGCTGGACCAGTACCATATATAGTTTAGAAGCAAGAGCATTTCAAAGACTTGGAATCCTTTGGTGAGTAACTCACCTCCAGACTCCACAAAGCCTGTCCACCATCTACAAGGCACAAGTCTGGAGTGTGAGGAATACCCACCACTTGCCTGGATGAGTGCGGCAACACTCAAGAAGCTCAACAACATCCTGGACAAAGCCACCCCACTGTATTTGCACGCCATCCAAAATCATTCCATCCATCCACCGGTGACGCACATTTGTAGCAGTCTCTATACCATCTACAAGAATCACTACAGAAACTCACCAAGGCTCCTTGGACAGCACCTTCCAAACCGACAACCTCTACCATCTAGATAGACGTGGACAGCAGACACATGAGAACAACACCAAGTGGAGGGTTCACTCAAAGTCACTCATAGCCCTGAATTGGAAATGTATCGCCATTCTCTCACTGCCACTGGGACCAAACCTTGGAACGCCATCCCTAAGCGCCCTGTGGGTGTACCTACACCACAGGGGATGCCCCGGTTCAAGATGACAGCTCACCAATAATTTATCAAGTGCAACTTGTGTTGGGGAAGAAATGTGGCATCACCAACAATTCCCACATCGAGCAAATCAATAAAACAAAGCCGATCAGGCCTGAACTCTCTCAGTGCAGCACTCTATCATTATTGATGCTCCCTCACTACTGACCCTCCGACAAGAGGCGCTCCCTCAGTACTGACCCTTGAAAAGGTCAGTACTCCCTCAGTACTGACCCTCCAACAGGTCAGTGTTCCCTCAGTACTGACACTCCAACAGCGCAGCGCTCCGGGTGTCTTGACTCTCCAACAGAGCAGCCATCCCTCAGTGCTAACCCTCGGACAGTGCGGCACTCCCTCAGTACTGACCCTCCAACAGGTCAGCGCTCCCGGAGTCCTGAATCTCCAACAGTGCAGCCCTCCCTCAGTGCTGACCCTCCGACAGTGCGGCACTCCCTCAGTACTGACCCTCCGACAGTGCTCAGGCAGGTTCGAACTGTAAGGTACTTCGATGGAATGAAGGGCGCCCTCTTATTGCGACCAAGTAACAGGTGAAGGAAATGGTGTCATTCCCGGCAGCTAAACGCCGGTTAAATATTCTGATGACACGATTCAGTCAAGATCAGAAATGCAAAAGCCTCTAACCTCACCCGAGGGGAGCCGTGTTTTCCAACAAAGTGGTCCAGCTCCTAGGTATTGGACTGGGGTGGCGATTAGTGGGGATTTGGCGGTAGTGCGGTTGGGGAAGAAGTGTTGGTTGGTGGGGTTTGGGCTGCTTGGAATTTCCCTTGTATTGATGGACAGGAAATTACGACTGTTTCTGAGGGAATTATGGACAGAGTCTGCCCTTCATTCATACCTACGAGATTCTCCTTTGAGAACAAACGATCGGGTCTGAAATATTCGACAAATCAGGGCGTGGGAGCCTGGTGTTCCAGGCAAATAACGCCAATCAGCTGTCAATATCGAGTGAATTCTAATGTGAAACTTTGACAACGTTATGTCAATTTCATCGTTAAATACAAGGCAAACAGATGGTGGTTATTAATTTTCATTGAGTGATATAAATAGGGAAAACCCCATTTCAATGTAATTAGATAAGTTCTGTTTAATGGTTTGTTCTTGATTCTGTACCTCTTGCAGATGCTGTCAATTTGTTAATTAGTTTGGAGTTAGCCAATAAAATAAAACAAAGTGTATAAATAGGGGATAGCTGCTTATTTCGGAGGAAAGCTGAGCGACTGAGCAAGTCAACAGGCTCCCTCAAGGAATAAAAGTTAAGTTCTCGGTTCAGCTTCACAAGCCAGTTTGGACCCTGTCAAATACCCACTGCCACGGAAAATCACAGAGCCCCTTAGAGACGGATTTCTTCGAGCAACTCCCCGCGTTTTGGGAAACCCCAAAATCACACCACTATTCAAAGCACCAACAAACACTACAACGGATGCAGAAAAGTTTGCGATCGTTTTGCCTCCCAACCCATCAGACGGATGTTGGACATTGGTGGGAATGATGGAGCAGATCCAGGCCCAGCATCCACACAGATGGTGGACAATGCTGTGTATGATGGAGCAGATGCTAGCCCAGCCCCCACACAGATGGTGGATAATGGTGGGTATGATGTAGCAGATGCCAGCCAGCAGTCCCTCAGTGACTCTGCATCATTCGCTGGAAGATCAGGTGGAGGCGGATTGTGTTCTTCTCGCAGATGGCCGGAACTTCGCCCCGCAGGCCTTGTTGTACCAGGGCTGCAGCCTCATTAGGCCAGAGTTTTCACTCACCTTCTACGTCCTGGTGAATGCGTTTTCCGGCTGTCCCGGCCCACAGACTGTTCCCAGGGCAAAGCAAAACCGAAACAAATTTAAACCAGAAAACGGTCAGTGCTCGCCTGGCGGGATTGAGATCCTTCACCTCATCTGAGCATAAACAACCCATAACCAGCCCGGCCCGTTCAAATCGAACAACTTAACCCGTGACTCTCTGCCTAACCCAGTCTGACACCTGACCCCCTGGCCCTCATATAACCTCTGACCTTCAAGTGTCCTCTGTTCTCTTGACCCAGGCTTAGCTATGCTCCCTTGATCCAGTGCCTAGCCCTGTTACCCCTGACACTGTATCAGAGCCCTGGCTCCATGCCTAACCCTTCACACTCTGCCTAATCCCCCTCACATCTACCCAATCCCTGACTTTCAGCCTAAACCCTTACCCTTCCCACCCTCTGTTTCACCTCAACACTTTGCCTAACCTCAGCCATTTGCCTAAACCCCGACCCTCTGCCTAACCCCTTACCCCGTGCCCAACCCCTGAAGCACTGTCCGAACCATGAGCCCCTGCACAAACCCTGGCCCCCTGCCTAAACCTGATCCCCTGAGCTTCATGTAACCTTTGACCTTCAAGCTGGCCTTTGATCCCCTGACCGAGTCTGACCTCTGCTCCCTGGAACACGCATCTCACCTTGATTCTCACGACCTTCTGAATAATCCCTCACCCTCTAATAAGCCTTTCTCCTCCCACCCACTGAGTAGCCGCAGACCCTCAGCCTATCACCTTCTCTGTCACTCCTCGGTCAATCCCATCTCCAAACCCCCCCCCACCCCTACCCACTCCCGGGCCCACCGTTAATACAACCTTGGGACTGACACTTTGCCAACCCGGCCGCTGACGCAGTCTTTTACTCACGTTATCCCATCCATGTCCTTCGTCCCATCCACCCATATCCAGCTCCCTTCAGTGCCCGAGTTGGTCATTCTGATCCAATAGGAGGCTTCTTTAGCTTGCTCAAAGAGGAAATTCTGTCGAAGAGAGACAGCATCATTAGTGTGCATCGGGGTAAACAGGAAATGTGTTAAGGGGAGAAATGGGGTGAAGGGGAAACTGGGGAAAGATGGGAATCGTGTGAAAGGGTGCGGAAAACAAGTTGAAGAGCTTTGGACATAAGAAAGGAGCTTACAGACGGGATAGTCACTCGCAAGGACGGAGTGGGAAGGAGGAGTCAAGCTTGATTTTAAGAACAGGGCTGATGACGGCAGGGTTGAAGGAGAGTCGGACAGCGCCTGAGGAGAGGGGGCTGTTGGCTCTAATGCCTAAAATGGGGGGCGGGGGAGGAGAAGTTCGGTCTGGTGGCCGTTCACGTGATTTTGCAGAGGTACGCACTACATTTATATGGACGGCCCCTGAAGGAACTAGGTTCTGATTCCTGGTATGATAGAGAAAACAGCTGGGCCTCGGTAAATGATCACGTGAGCAGGTGGTCTGGGAAATGAACAACAGGGAAACAAAGGGTCAACAATGGAAATTTGGATCCTAGAGGTGGCTCTCAGTTTTAGCAGTTGAGTTTGAGAGTTTTGAACAAGCTGGAGTGGAGGAAAGATCTCTCCAGCAGATTTCAATTTACGTTCTGGCTGCGTGTAAAGAGAGTTCAAAACCTTGTTAATTGAAGGACTCTTATTGGCAGCGAATTGAACTTCGGATAGAGCCAAGCTGAGGATTGTGTTTGTGTGTGTGTTTGAGATAGAGAGAGTTTGACATACAAACCTCAATAGTGATAGAATATTAGAGCCACGAAAGTCCTAACCCAAGTTGGCTACGCTGAAGGCCCCAGAAGCATCCATGTCAAATGCGATGTTTGCAAACGTGGGGCAGTGGAGGAGATTTAAAAGGACCACCTTGTTGGAAATAGTTGGAAGATCTCAGCCCATGTACAAATCTGTATCTAAGAGAAAACATGAGGGGAGATAAGAGAGAATTATGTGAGTTCAGAGCTTGGGCGGTGTTGGGAGTTGGTAGGCGGTCTTAGAGAAAGTTTGGCCAGGCGGGCTAACGGAAGGGAAGAGAGACTCAGCAGATTCAAATGATTGGATAGATTCAATCTTAGTGACAAGTGAGTGTGAGTGGCGCAGGCCCTTCCGGTTGGAGGTAAGGGGAGAGGGGATACATTCTACCTGCACCTGGTCATGTTTGGCGATGGCCAGGTGTCCCTGCTTGCTTGAGCACAGGTCCATGCTCTGCTCCCAGATAAGTCTGGTATTAGTTAACAGGAAGCAGCTTCGTGAGTATTGGAGCCAGCCAGGATCACAGATCCTCGAGGGTCATTCTGCATTCAGAGAGGGAAAAAGTCCAATCGCTCAGGCAGCTATACTAATCTAGTAACGTACAGAGTGCTCTGTAAATGGTGAAACTCTTCACCCATCCCCCCAAAACTCTGGGACTCCTACCCCATCACCCCAAACTGTGGGGATCCTCAAACCCTCTCCTAACAAGTGGGACACATTACCTCACCCTCCTGCCCAAACTTTGGGACTCTTCACTCCCCCTTCAAACTGTGGGACTGCTCAACCCTCCCTGATCAAAACGGTAGAACTCTTGACCCCTCCGCCCCACAAAATTGTGCAATTCCTCAGCATGTTAACACCCCCCACCCAAACTGTGGGATTCCTCACCCCCTCCATAAACGTTGCAAAACATGCAGCCCCCACACCTCCTGAAAAATGCGGGACTCCTCCTAGGCCATCATCACCCCCCACTCAAACTGTACGACTTCTCACATTTCCAAATGGACTTGAGGGACTGATTGAGCCTCCTCCTGTTCCTGTGTAACATGCTCGAGGAGGGGGCTGAATGGACCTCGTCCATTTCCTATCTAACAGGCTCGAGAGTGTGTGGTGGTGAATTGAACGAGCTTCATCCTCTATCTCACTACGCTCCTCGTCAGAGGCGACTAGGACAGATGCTCACCATACTTCTCGCAGAACAGGTGCAGCCAGTGCTCGGTAATGCTTTGGAAGCGTGTACAATCCAATTGCTCTTTCAGCTTGGCCTGCTGTTGGAGGTTGAGGAAGCTCTCGGTGGTTTTCTGCAGACTGTCCCGGACAATGTGAAAATCGTCTGAGGCACCCACCTCTTGTGGAGACGAAGTAAGAGAAAAAGAGAGAGCTGTGTCATTGGTCAGTCTACACCGCACTGGGATATTGCCCTTCCCACACAGACTGGGCTTAGGACCAGTAATTGAAATCCTCCTTACCCCGAAGAGCACGCTTCACCAATGCTGAACGAATCCCAGATTGTCAAGTCTGTCTGGTCGACAGGGGAGAAGATGTATTATGACACAGACGGTGGTAAAGGCTGAATTGTTCAAATCCCAGAGGGAAACTGGAAGTAACTGTTATAACCCACTTTCGCAGTTTGTATGTTTAGAAGGGCAGGCTTTGAATTCAGCAGGAAAAAGCCACCGAGTCTCAAGGACGTTTTTTAGAAAACTAAATTAAACATTCATTGATGCAACAATGATTGTAAACACGTATGTACGTCCAAACATTACTACTATATTTACTGCAAAATTCCCCTAAATAACCTGACTGTGAGTTAGACCCCCGGTAAGGCAACAGTAAATCTCCTAGATTTAAATAGATACCTGGCAAAGCACACTTTGGTCAGTCAAATTCAAAATGAGTTTCTTTCAGCTCTGGGTCCTTGCAAGCAGCAGCTTGAGGCTTCTCACACTTGTTGGATCTTAAAATGCCTCTACCTTACACACAATCTCCTTTCCCCTTTATACACATCTTTCTCTTTGAATGTAAATTCCCCTTTGTATCACTAGGCTTTTAACTTTACCTCTTCTAATAATAACATCCTTTCATCCCACCAATTCTATTCGTAAGCTGATAAAAATAAACAGATCATTTGGTGTCTTCTAGCTAGGTGCAGGATTTCACCCATTCGTTTGTGTGGTTTACATAAAAATACAAACTGTCCCTTTGATGTTTATAAACTTCCCCATGTTTATCTAATTACCATTTCAAACCTACTTCTTCTGCACATCGAAGCCTCCAGAGCAGCCGGCTTTAATGCACACGCACATACACACACACAGACACAGACACCACTAAACACGGTTCTAGAAAAATAATTTCCAACCACATTACTGACATAAATCTCTTCGTGACAGATGACGGTGTCATGGTAACGCCACTCGACCAGCAATTCAGGCTGTTGCTCAGGAACCATAGGTTCAAATCCCATCACAGCAACCGATGGAATTTAAATTTAATTAATAAAATCTCAAATTGAAAGCTACTCTCAGTAATGGTGACCATGAAAGGACCATCGATTGGAGTAAAAACAAAGTTGGTTCATTATTGTCCATTTACCAGCATTAGGAAATACGCCTTCCATACCCACGGTCGGGTCTCCAAGTGAATCCAGACCCGCAGCAATGTGGTTGAGTCTTATTTAACCCCAAGGGCAATAAGGTACGGGCAATAAGTACATGATTCAGTCAGAAAAAGACTGACATTTCAGGTAGGCCTCGCTGCATTGCCATGCATTTTTTTCTAGTTTGTTTAGCTAGAGTTGCGTCAGAAAAATAATCTTTGAAACCAACATTAATTAAAGAACATATGAATTTGGAGCAGGTGTTGGCCTTTCGGCCCCTCGAGCTTGCTCCGCCTTTCAGGGAGATCATGGCTGATCTGATTGTGGTCTTAACTCCACTTTCCAGTCTCTTCCCCCAAATAACATTCGACTCCATCGTCGGTCAAACCCCGAACTCAGCCTGAAATATATTCAGTGACCCGGTCTCCACTGCTCTGTGGGGGAGAGTATTCCACAGACTGACGGCTCTCTGAGAGAAGAAATTCCTGCTCATCTCCACCTTCAATGGGAGACCCCCTTATTCTGAAAAAGTGCCCCCCCCACCCCCACCCCCAAGAGGGAAACATCCTCTCAGCATCCACCCTGTCGAGGCCTCCTCAGGATCTGATATGTTTCAAAAGATTGACTTTCATTCTACTCAACTCTAAGAGGGGACATGACAGAATGATTTCTGAAAGGATGTTTCGCATCGTTGGAGAGACCAGAATGCGGGCGGCCGTGGTGGAGGCACAGTTTATAAATAAGGGTTCTCACATTTCAGATGGAGATGAGGAGGAATTTCTTCTCTCAGAGTGTTGTGAGCTTTTGGAACTCACTTCCCCAGAGTGCGATAGAGGCTGGGTCACGGAATATTGTTTCTTGCGGCTGAGGAAGATAGATTCTTGACTAACGAGGGATCCAAAGGTTATTGCGGGTCTGGAAGGCAGAATGTGGAGTTGAGACCACAGTCAGATCACGGCCTCATTTAATGACGGAGCAGGCTCTATGGGCCGAAAGGCCTCCTCATGCTCCTAATTCATATATTGATCGGAAGCTCCAATGAGTACAGGCCCAATCATTTGTTTGCAGGCCCTTAAGGCTGTGCAAGTTTCATGTAAAAACCTTTAACGGCCAACGTGCTTGGAGATGTTAAGTCATTCATTCCATTTCAATAATCTCTTACTGTGCCCCTATATTCCCCACGAACAGACCCCCCTTTCGGCTCTTGGCCTAGCCCAAGGTAGCCGACGACAGTGGTGCTCTCCGCCAGGTATCAAGCTTTGACACGTAAAAAATAATGGTCGGAACATCTGCATCATCTGGTCCTTTAATTTAAACATCTGACTTGCCAAATTCCTTGTCGACATGTTAAAACCCCGCAGCGACACCTTTTTTGTGACTTCCGGGTGTGATGAATCAAGTATGTTAGATATATCATTAATATCAGCTGAAGTATAACTGGGGCATGGGAGGTAATCCGAATCCAGGGGTGTGTTTGTACAATTGACTCCCAGTTCCACAGGTCCTCCCACTATGTGGAATAATCTATTTGCTCGATATCCTCCTTTAAGGCTGTAACCTTTTGCTGCAGTGGATAGTAAGTTCTGTATATCTGCTGAGCCTGTCTCCGAATTCTGGTTAGGTGCTCGGGTAATAGGGGAATTTCATGGTCCAACTGATTCAAATACTGTGTTAGGTTCTCCTTAAGGATTTCCATGACCTGAACAGGAGCCGTTCCTCTCTTGTATATTTCGAGCAGATCCACTTTCCCTACCATTGCCGGCGTCTGTGTGTAGAGGCACACTGAATGTTTATGGATGGGGCATATCCGGTTGTTCCCATATTGGATCTTCTGCTGCCACGTGGCAATACATTATCTCCCATTCCCCGTGTAGGTAACATGGGTCGGTTCTTTTGCAGACCATATAATTTCCATTGCACAGTTTTTTTTTGCTGCTCTAAGTCGTCACTTACCTTCATCTTTCTCATATATTTGGTGTGGATACTAATGCGGTGGCCTCTATCCTACACTCTTCTAATGTGGTGCTCACTATTTTCCCTTCTACGTCTATTGCATATGATGGAATGTCATGTTACCTAATATCGCAATCCCCCCGTAAAACCCCAATATATTCTACTCTACATAATGCTCTGTCCGGTGCTGACATAGGTATGACAGGGATTATTAATACAATGCCTATCAGAATATTGCTTTACTCTAGACATTCAACATACTTTCCATATACGCTTGTTAAACTTTTGAGCTGGCAACCGGTCAAGTCATGAATCTTGTGTCATGAAAGATTAAATAAATGCTCATTAGTTTCCCATAAAGGAAATACCCCTTCATTAATCGGTCTTATATTCTCTCGGGCTTGTTTCAGTTCCCAGGATCCTTGTGTTTTGGAAAGATCATTCCTGCCTGCTTCGTCTGAATTATGTTCCCCTATGTTAATCAGTTTGTTGATAGTCCCCGCATTATCTTCGAGCACGGTACTCAGGTTTTGCATTAACTGTGTCATGTCCTGGTCTCTATTTAATTGGGTGTTATGAGCCCCCTGTCCCCGTTCTAAGATTTCCTTAAGCTTTGAGCTCAAGTTTCGGACCTTCTGGCCAACAGTTGCCAGGTTCTGAATCAGCCACTGATGCCCCTATATTGAATATCGTAGCGGCATCATTTATCAGGCTGCGCTTAACTCGGTTTCCTCCCAAGCCTGATCGCATTCCACCGTGGAACTAAGATGCATCAGTCATCAACTGGTGAATGAGAGCAGTATATAGTTCTCGAACATGGGTCGAGCACCACTCGGGCAGGGCAATTCCGGATATGTTCAAGACTGCGGGTACCAGCTCTTGGTTTACATTATCATCAAAAAACTTCTGATTAACCAGTCGGTCCTGGATGCATAGTTGGACAAGATGGGTCAGTCGTTATGCTTTGATGGGTTTCAATTATCTCTACTCGGGCTGTGGAAGTAGACGTGGGAGGTGGTTGGATAGTGACGGACCTCCCACGCCTGATCTGAAGCAAACCCTTAATAGAATTAGAAAGCACTTGTTTTCCTACTGTTACATTTATCATTCCCCGTTGTCTGTCACATTTGTCACTGTCCGTGCTGTATCATAGTTCCTCCTGCGGTGTGGAATGAGCAGTGATGGTCCTCGACCTTGTTGCCAGTACTGATACGCCCAGGGCCATTATCGTGGATCTGTGGAGACATTAACATCAGCTCTCGTCCGGGTTACTGCTTGGTCAATTGTCAGGTATCTTTAACTGTGTGTAAAGCCTCCATTTACTTCCCGTTCTCATATCTACAAGTGCGCATGTATCACCGGTCATTATTACTTCGTATGGCCCATGCCACTGTGGGCAAACCCTGTTCGCTCCGGGCTCACCTTGACCATCACCGTATTCCCCACTTGGTCCATTGTTGCTCATTGGATTTGCCTGTTTCCGTTTCCTTAATCACTTGTCGGTCTCTAACATCCTTTCCTAACTCATGCAAATGCTGACATATTTCCCTCACAGAATCACGCATCATTCCTTTTAGTGGTCCTACACCTCCCAATTCTGCTACGATTCCCTCGAGTAACTGCATTGCTTTGCTTTTCATTATTCCTAATGGATCCTGCTTGGGGAAGCCCTAAGGCGCATTAGAATATTAAGCCGCTCTCTATCTCTTCAATTGCTTTTGCGATTAATGTGTTTTTTTAAGTTCAGTTCATCCTTTCCGCCATCCCGAGCTCTGTGGCTGGTAAGGAATTTCTGTTTATATATAAATTTATACATTTCTTTAATGACTCTTCCTGTGAAATGATTTCCCTAACCTGAATCCATCCAGATAGGCACCCTCCACTCCTTCAACTCTACTGTCTCCTGCTGTTTTCCCACGTCGGACCTCAATTCCTTAAACTGCCGATATAACTCTACAATACACCTTGTTATCCCATTTTTCCAGGTTTCCCTTTACCTCTATCCATCTTGAGGTAAATTGTTGTTAGGTATTAATTCTCCTTACATTTCAATTCCTGAACAACAGATTCCACATCGTTTTGCCTCTAAGTTCTTTTTTCCCCTGACCATGGTCATCATAAGATTGTTTTGAGGTCAGTTTCTCTATTGTCTTGATCTTTTAAAATGTTTCCTTGCTCTTTAGGCCGTATTAGCTATTCCGTGTCAACGAAGATCTCTGCCTCCAGATTTTGCTTATCTCCCCTGTGCAGTTCCAATGTTTCAGCTGATGGCCAGATTATCAAATTCAGTTCCCTTAAAACAGTTTGTATATTGTGTCCTCTTTCCCTAACTCTTTCTTCTACTTGCCTCATACCATTTTACACATACAAAAGACTACAATCTTATCTTGCTCAGATGTGTGAAGGAATGTAAAATCCAGTAAACTATTCTCATAACAGTTTTAAAACAGAAATCGGGCATTGACATGTTTTGCTTACTTATCTTCTTCTCAAACAACATTTTATTGTCCCAAAAGGAACCCAATAAATTGTGTCTGTTTCTTTAGGAAATGAACAGAATCATTAACTCGGCTAAAAATTGTATTTCTGCCAAACTTTGTCACGGTCTTGAGCTTAGCTTCATATGTTGGGAAAGGACTTAAAAATACGAAAGCCTGCAGCAATTGAATCAGTGCCAATTGTTGTCGAACCTTTTAAACTTAAAAATCCCTTTTGAAAAAGTATCAGGAACCAAACCTCAAATTTTAAACTTAATAAGAAACGTAATTTAAACTATCAAATATAAAAAAAAAACTATTTTGCATGTGTAATGATTTATATCCTGATTGGAATTCCCAAATGTTTATCGACACGTTCTTTACCTATAGATAGCATCCTCGGTATTCAAAGTAACCTGTTAAATTACAATGCACTTTACATCCCAATATTGTCCCAAATTCAAATTACATTGCTGTTGAAATGCAGATTTCCGTTAATACTTAATTCATCTCTTCAAAAGAAACTCATTTTTGCGATTGGAACCACTTAGACTGTGTGTTTATGCCATTTGGTTTCCCTAGAATCGTTTTGAATTTCAGGTAATCCTTTTTTTCCCCTCATAATTTTAGAACACCAACTCGTATGTGTCAATCCGAATCAGATTGGAAGTTGGTGATACTAGTCTGCAAGGGGCTGGTGCAAATGTGGGTTTATCTAACCCTGTTTAGCTTTATGTGACCTTGAAATTGCGATTTTTCTTTGCCAGAAATCTCATTTCAAACCTCAGACTTTTCATTGTTTCAGTGTACTATTCGTTTAATCCAACATGGGGCTTTCAACGCTAAAGTGCTGAACTACACACTGAAATAACAATTTACGGAAGAAATCACATTCAAGCTCACATACAAGTGCTTCTTGCCCACAAACAAACATATGTTTAGAGGTATGTATTTATATTCATATATCCTTAACATGACTTTAAACTCTTATATTCTAAACGAAACTTAAAATAGCAGTGGGGCAAATAAAGGGATCTTGAAGGCTTCACCTTTAGGGACCACCAAACTGACGAAAGCTCACATTTCCCCTGCTCCAGCCTGTCAGTGCTTATTCACTGCCTAGCGATACACCCTTTTCTCCCTTTCTCTCTCATTCTAACTTCAGCACAAGCAGCTCTTGTGACTTAGATCAATTATACAAGGTAAGATTAACTATCGCCCCTTTCTTTGCATTATCCTTTTAATTCTACGCACCAATGCTTTTGTTCTCCGATGGTTCCCTGTGGATTCCACTCCACTTTCTGAATTTCTGTGATTCGCCTTGAATGTTGTTCCGCTATGAACCTCGTAATGGAGTCTGCGGTTCCCCAGTCGAGTTCCATAGCACTATTCTGTTTTGCTGACGACCTTCAGTTCTTATATCCCCGACTGTCTTGGCACGTTACGTTCCCACCGCCCTAATAAGTTAGCTATTTGAGGTATATGCGGTCTAATTGATTAACTGGGGTCTGGCCTGCGCAGCTTCGGCTAAGGTTGTATCAAAAACCATATCCCGCCTGCACGGCTCTACCTCCTCTCAACTGGGGTCTGTGGTGCGGGGCTGCGGCTGAGGTTGAATGTCTAACCCTAGCCCACCTGCGCCGTTCTGCCTCCTATCGGCGCCTCCTATCTCCTGTCCTGAGTCTTCCTCCCGATTATTTTGATACTTGGCCGGACTGTTATCGGGTAGGCTTACTGCACTAATTAAACGTAGTAAATGAAATAGACTCGCCCACTTTGCAGAACCCTCCCGAGGATCGGATCTGAGTATCTGCCGACTGCCACACTGTTGTGTTTACTTTGACAAACGGACCACAGGGAGCTCAGGTATTGGTCGCCATCGTTTATTCGAGCAATTGCAAGGACAGAACCATCTCAAAGCAGTTTGAGATCGCACTCTGCTAAATTACAAGTGTTCAACACATTTATACATTACTGGTCACGTACAAGAACAGTTTCCAGATTCCGATCTCATCAACATATAGATTCACATTAAACAGACATCTCTGGTAACAGGTACATGCATCGTATGTCCCTATTTTTTCACCCAGGCAGAAACCTTGCCTCCTACATAACATGAATATCTATCTACAATGTTTGCATTCTATCAAGGCAGTTTCCAACTAGTGTCATCTGACCTTCAGCCCCCCTCAGGTCAGGTGACGTCGTATCTCATAGAGCATTGTATAGTATCTAATGCTTGATTCCACAACTACAATCAGCTATTAGCATGCTGTTTGTGTTTATTTTAATTAAAAAAATATTTAGCTCAATGCACCTCAAGTGCACCAGGTCTTATCTATTCCTTCTCACTGTTTCGATTTCCCGGTTGTATTTTACTCATGTGTGTGTGTCTGTGCTTTTCCTTTCACAAACCTTCCAATGGATATTCTGAATCGTGACCGAGGTGACTATGAAGGAGAAGGGGAATTCTCCAGCTCTCTGTCACCATCATCCCTTGGATAGTGTTCAGGGCTCTTAGGCTTTGCTAGGTTATCTGTTGCTACACTGTTGTCTTCTGGTTCTTGAACTGAAGCTTCACTCTCTGGTTCAGAGCAAGGTTGAGTTTCATTCGTTTTCCGTAAGAATTTCCGGCATCTCCTGCGCTGTTGTAGTTTGGGGTCTGCAAATTTCAGGCACTGAAATTATTAAGGAACCTTTAATCACATTAGACCTTAACTTCCTCCAGCCCAAGGAACTAATAGGGCCCAAAATGTTAACATGGACCTTGAAACTAACACAGAGTATATGACTAATGCAGACACTGAAATCTAGAAAGCCGATGACACAAGTGTGTCGCTGAAATAATACAGACAAGGAAATGATATGGACCATGCAATTAATACCGGTCCAGAAACTCAGAGAGCCACTGAATCGCTTACAGGACATGGATCTAATACAGCTACTTAAACTAGCACAGGCACCTAAACCAACACAGATTTAAACTAATATACTCCATGTTAGGAAATAGAGATAGTTTAAGCATGTTATATTTTAATTTGTGGTGGTTAGGATGAGTTTTAGCATTAAAGTTTAATTTTGATATGTATTTCTGTATCTGTGTGTTTTAATGAGGTCAAATAGAAGTTTAGTTACACTTTAAAAGGTTGCTTGAATTTCAAACCTGGAGTTTATGACTGCTCTAAATTAAAGTTAGAGACAGAAGATTAGAAAAACAATCCTGTTGTGTAGCAACAGACAGCCAGCTAGACAGGATCCTCCCACAGACATACACACAGAAGTAAACAAACAGTAGTTTTTAGTTCACTTGAAGCCAGGACCCCAGAGAGACTGGGCACCGGGAGAGGGAGCTGCAGATTCCCCAGAAGAACAAAATTGTAACAAGCAACAGTAAAATCCACAAAAGCCGGGAGAGTGAATGGCTAAAAGAGCAAAGGAGAAGTTATAGCCAAAGGAACTTGTGGAACCAACGAAAATGACCTATTAATCACAGTTAAGAGTGAGGGGCAGAGAGAAAGTTTCCAAGCTTTAGTTTTAAACCGTGAGGAATTTGCAAAAAACAACAAGTTTCAAAGGGACAACTGAAGGTGTGTAAATCTTTGCTATGAGCATGTGAAGCAGTGATGTACTGTTAAAGTTGAGCTTGTGAGAGAGAGGGCATGGAAGACAGCTTGAAAGCATGTGGTGACCAAGGGCAGAGGAACATCGAATGTATTGTTCTAAGCCCTGGAGGTGAACCCTTGTTGAAGGCTTCTGAGAGAAAAAGCCAATTTGGGAGAAGATTCCAAGGCGAGCGATTGGAAATTGAAGATGGGAAACCCTCGTCAAAAGGACAGAATTCGGTGAGACTAGTTGGCTCACGCAGTAACAAGTGTCTGGAGGGAGTTGAAGAGAGAACCATAGCATCTGGTTGAGAAACCATCTATCAGATGAGGACAGAGTGTGGTCTGCCTGACCACAGGGCGCCTTAGGTTTACATGGACTGAGTAATTACTGTGGACATTAAAGCATAAGATAGTTTTTTTTAACTTCTGTTATCCTCATAAATCTATAGAAATCTTAAAGCTATAGTTGTGGGTGAAGGTGTAGTGTAGTATGGTTCATCTTTTCTTGTTGAATAAATGTTTCATTCAATTGTTGAATGATGATCAACTGGCTACTGTGTCTCTGTTTAGTAGCTACTCTCCACAAATCGAAACAAACAATTAAATTACGATCGATCAATCTGGGCTCCACACTGGAATCACGCTTATCCAGGGGAAACCTTGGCAAGGGATCATAACACACCCTGATATGAATACCAAGCATTTACCTAAATCAGAACCTGAATGTAAAACAGACACTGATCCAAGTATAGGGTCTGAAAACTAGGACACGAACTCTGAGCCCGAAACAGATTCTGAAACTATTGCAGCCTCTGTAACAAATACAGAGCTTCAGCACAGATCCATATATCTCCTCATTCCCCCATTAATCTCATACAAACCCTGCCCCAGGGCAACTTGCATATTCCCCCCAACTTTGCCCTGTAAACGTAAACCTCCTTCATTTTCCGAGGTATATCAACAACCTCCCCAGTGCACATCGCAGAACAACCCCTCTCCTGGTGTAGCTGGTACATTTATCCTTGCCCCTCTATACCTGCTATATCAACCTCCCTAGCACTGACTCCGAAATGAAACGCTCCTCCCTGCTGCTCCCGTGTTCCTGGTCTATTCCCCACCAGGACCGAGTATGTACCTTGTATATCACACTGCTCCATTCCTACAGCTGCTATATCTCTCACTTTCCAAGATTCAACTGCAATATCCACACCGCCCCCCACCTTCGCGCTCTCCCAGAGAGCACCTCCTGCCCCCGCCTATCTGGTCTACATCTAACAATGCGTGTACCTCCTCAGTCTACCTCCTGGCCCCGGTGAACTGGGTATACACCCCCAACCATAATGCAGCATGTATATCGGCCTTCTCACTGGGTTTCATGGACATCCTCCCACCCAGTGAAGCTGGTGCACCTCCCCCTACGCGAATAACTGTGATATCAACACTCCTCCCATGTCCCTGTGACATCAGCGCCTGCCTGCTCGTGTTCTGGTTGGACTCCATTCCTGGTTTCTATGGATACCATACTTGGAGGGGCAGCTTATGACCACGTGGCCGTGAGGGGCTGTTCCACTCTGCTTCAAAAGGTGAGCATTCAAACCATATCCACACCCACTATCTCACTGCAACAACAGGCCCCGCCGAAAAGTGACATCACAATGGCCGTGGTCGATACCTCGCTGACAAAGATAGAACAGGCTCCGCCCCCGCTCTGAAAATGAGGCTACAGACCGCGCCCCCATTCTGAGAATGCAGCAACAATCCCCGCCCCCGTTCTGAGAATGGAGCAACAGGCCCCGCCCCCGCTCTGACCATGAGCGACAGACCGAGCCCCCGCTCTGACAATTCAGCAACAGGCTCCGCCCTGCTCTAAAATTGAGGTAACAGGCCCCGCCCCCTCTGACAAGAGAGCAACAGGCCACGCCTGCGATTGAAGGAATGCATGCCCAACCTCTGCTGGCAGCTCATCGCCACTATTGCTCTTTGCCAGACAAAGAGAAGTTCAGTTACTGCATGTCTGCATCTGGAAACAGATTAATGAAGTGTGAATATTTAACATTACAATAAGGGATTGAAGTTTGCAGCAGGGTGCACAGTTCACTCGGGTGGGGCATTCGCTCTTCTACCAACTGACCCTGTACATGAACTCTCTCCACATTCTCCATTGGAGATATTGGCTGGAGATGGTAGTTTGTGAATATTCCAGACAGCAATGTGCACATTCGATACAGTTATCAGACACTAATCCCATTCAGAATGGGAGTAGATGAACTTTGCTGTGCTCTGTAATTCCTCTGCAATATATTGTCAATGTTTAACCCGACACATTGCATCTTGCTAAAAGTTTCTATTTGTTTCCAAGATCGTTTTCTCAATTCCTCACACTGATTATTTGGCTGTAGAAAATATATTGAAAACACAAACAATATATGGGACGGAATTTATTGTCACATTTATTTTTATAATAATCACCCAGTGATGCAGCTGTTCACACACCCCAGTACACTATCTTCCTGCTATGTTTCACTCTGCCCCAGAAAAGTTCAGTCGAAGCAAGTTCGCGCAGTGTACCTGGTTTGACATACCCACTTCCTTTTCATATTTCTCTGCAGGCCGACGGTGGCATTACCCCCACTCCCCCACCCCCATTCCATCCAGGCTCCAATTTTTTAGGGCCCAAAAGGGAGGCAGCGGACGCCAGGATTGGGATTAGGCTACGCAAATGATGACAGGCGCTAGATTGGCTCTGTCCCCATAGAGGGAGCGCACTTCCCATTTTGCAACCACAGTCAGAGACCTCGCTCGCCACCCACCAACACCCCCCCACCTCTGTCAAAAGAGCCAGAGGTAATGCCTCGCTCTACCCACTTCAGCGACAGGCCCTGCCCCTCACTGACACCACAGCGCCAGGCTCCATTCGCTCTTCGTTTCCTCTGCAAAGCCACGAGCCTCATTGTCCCCATGGCCGCAGGGACCTCCCCGCTCTCTAACCATAGTCACAGTATCCATCATCCTCTCTGTCACCAGGGCGATAGGCAGCAGCCCGCTCTGCCGTGACAGAGAAACGCCCTGGCCCCCACCTTTTACAATGGGGACATGGCTGGTCCCCACTATGACACAACAGAGGCAGCTTACCGCCCCGCTGGAAGAGTTATATCAAATGGAAGAAAAGTAGAAACACTCACAGTTTAATTTCTTCAAATCATCGAAAGCATCGAGGAATTGGAGTAAAGGGATATTTCAACACATTCACCAACTCTCCCTGAACTTAGTCTGGGTCACAGCGTAAATCCCAGAGTTTGTGCAGCAGCTCAGGATCTGCAGCATGAAGCCCAATTCCCGCACATAGTTACCCATCCATACAGAATAAGCCTCCATATAAATCATTCGCCTGCAGATAGAATACACCATTGACATCGCCCAAAACAGAATGAAATTGGCCGAGATAACAAACAGTAAAATGATGGATTTCCTCCAACTCTCCATCTCTGGGTCTCTGGGACTCTCTCCACTGCTGTGAGCCCGGAGTCTCCTGCGGGCTCTGCTGCTCATTGAAATGTGTCTGACGGTGAGAACATTGAGCAGCAGAATCAGGATGAATGAGACACAGGGAGTAAGAATGTCATGGAGGAATTTGATGATTATCCACACCGGATTATCCTGAACTGTGAATGTTACAATACAAAAACAGGATTTGTTCCTCAGCGTATTCAAACCTGTTAGCATAAAATACCAGAAAATATTCTTTATGAAGCTCAGCACAGTCACTGATCCTAGAACCACAGCCGCCGTTGTCTCTGTGCAATATTTACCATTTAGCTTCTGGCAACAAATGGCCACAAACCGATCAAATGTGAAAGTGACCGTGAACCAGAAAGAACAGTCAGAGGCTGCATAAAGCAGGACGGCATGGATATTACACACATGCATGGCCCGCATGAAATTAAAATGTTCCCAATAAACAATTGGAATGTGTCTCAATATCAGGTCAAAGTTAATGAACGGTAGATCCGCTTCTGCCATGGACACCAGGTAGCGAGTGACACAGTTGGAGAGTCCACAATTTCCCTGAGTTAAGATCACAATTGTCACGACGTTCGCTGTAGGAAAGAGAGAAAACAGTGGAATTATGCATCAAGATTAAAGGAAAAATAATACAGCTTGGCTGAAGGTGCTGAATTGATCCATGATATTGTTGCATCCAGTGAATTATTGAAATTACTGTACATGCGACAATAACTTGAAATGTCTGTGATATGGTGGAAGACAGCAGATATTAAAGAGGAATACATATGATACTGACATTTCTGAACAAGATGTTAATCATTGAACTGTCGCCCCTGCTCTCTTGGACTAGTTTAGACAAATTTGCAACCTCAAAACAACTCTAATTTTGGTGAAGAAGATTAATGCAGTTAAACATGGCTTATAAAATTGATCGTCGGACACAATCAGACTTACAGGGGACGCCAATAATACCGAGGATCGGATAGTAAAATGGCAGAATAAGCTAGATTGCCCAATAGACCCGGTAATTTAATGGCATTCAATTATAATATGCGGAAAGCTCATAAAGTGCTTCCGATAAACTCCTGCTTATTGTTGTAACACTCCAATATGTTGTTCTCAGGTTCTAATCCATTGTTTTAACTTTCCAATCCATTGCTCTCAGATTCTGAGATCGCCTCTCACTCTCTTGAAATTGTAGTTCCCTGTTAGTGACAGGCCCAGGCTCGCGCTGACAATGTCAGGTAACGCCTTGAAGGGACTCCCTGATAAACATGAGTGGGAAGCTCTCCAACTAGATAATTAGGGTCCATGGAGACTGGCATTAATTCCTACCACAGAACAAACAGCTTCACATAACCCTTTCAATACAATTATACTTGCACCAATCTAAAGGGGATGAAGTTGAGATGTACGATGGCTTTAGAGGGACGGAATATTGTAAATAGAAGAGTGTAAGGTAGACACATTTTGGAGCTGCCCAACAATAAGTTCGGCAGATATAAGCAAATCATTGAACAAGGTAGAACAAGCTTTTTAGTGCATTAAAACAAAAAATCGTGTTTATTGATCAAGAGAATCAGAGTTTACAAAAATATGAAATTCAGGCAAAGGATGCATAAATCATAAAGCCTTGGTGAGGCTTGGTGAGTATAATGCCTAATTCTGTTGTGCGCATTTCTGGAAGGATGTTATAGTCTTGGAGAGGGCGCAGAGGAATGTTACTGGAACTGAAAGAGGGCTGAGGGATTTGAATTGCGTGGAGACACTGCAGAAGCTGTGGTTGTTTTCCTTCGAGCAGATCAGGCAAAGGGGAGGTTTAATAGTGTGATTTAAACTCACGATGGGTTTTGATCAGCTAAATAACAAGGAACTGGCGATCCTGGAATAGGGGCCAGTCACGGGCTGACAGGGTTCTAAAGTGATTGACAAAGAAGCAGAAAAGGAATGAAGAATTGTTGGTTCAAAAAAATCTGCAATATACTGTATTAAGCGAATACAGATCCTGAAACTAATACAGATCCTCAAAATAATAAAGATCCTTAAACCAATACAGATCTTTAATTTAAAACAGATCCTGAAACTAATACAGATGGTTAAATTAATGCAGATATTTAATTTAATACAGATCCTGAAACTAATACAGAATTTAAAATTAATGCAGTCACCTAAACTGATATTGAAGCAAAAAACGGACCCTGAAACTGATACAGATCTTTATGCTAATATATAACCTGAAATTAATACAGGTCCTGAAAATATAACAGACCCCGATACCAATAGGAATACTGAAAATAATGCAGACCCTGAAATTTGTACAAATCCTACAACTAACAGAGGTGTGTGAGTGTGTGTCTGTGCAACCTATGTGTCTGTGTCTGCGTGTGAATTATTTGTGTCTGTGTTTGCGCCTGTCTGTGTGTGTGCGTCTGTGTGTGTGTCTCTGTGTGTGTGTGGCTGTGTGTCTGTGTGTGTGAGAGCGTATCTGTGTGTGTCTGTGTGTGCGTGTGCGTGTGCTTGTCTGAGTTGGTGCCTCTGAGTGTGTGCGTGTGGGTGTGTCTGTGTGTGTGTCTGTATGTGAGTGTCTATGTTGTGTGTGTCTGTGTTTGCGCCTGTGAATATGTGCGGATGCATTTGTCTGTTTGTGTGTGTCCGTATGTGTCTGTGTGTCTGTGGGTGTACGTATGTTTGTGTGTGTGTGTGTATGCACCTGTGAGTGTGTGTCTGTGTGTGTGTGTGTGTGTGTATGTTTCTGCGTGTGTATGTGTCCTCCATGTGCGTGTAGATGTGTCTGTTTGTGTCGGGGGTCTCTCAATATATGCCGCTGCCAATGCTTATCATTTCCGATCCTGTGGATTCTAACTGGGGCGTGTTTGCTGTGTGATGTTGGTGAAATATTCACGGTGTAACTCGCGGAGGTACCCCTGTCCAGAATTTGACTTTGGTACAACCAGATTCCTCTTTATTGATTCTCCTGGGTATTGTTAAAACATCAAAGGGTAACTGAAGGGCATAACGGAAGGCAACGCAGGAGAAATATTCAGCATAAATTTTCACAATGCCTTTTCTACACCTGTTGCTGCTGGTCCATTGGGTGTTCAGGAGAGCGTCGGTGGGAATGGTGGGGCGGTGACCATTTGCGCCCTCACATTTTCTGCCTGCTCCAATGGCTGAGTGTCATGGGCGGGGCCGGCGGGAGACCTGCTCCAAACCAGTCCAGCTTACCCTGGCCAAGGGAAGGAGGGCACGCCCATTTCCAATGTGCCTTCATCAAAGGTGCAAGGTCACTGCCCCGTCAAATGGGCCGCTTCCAGACACGCCCCTCTCTGTTATGCCGTCATCTTGGGGAGCAGGCCCCAACCCCTGTCCATTGTGCCGTCACAAGGCCCACGCCTCCGTATTATGCCGTCATCATGGGGACCATTTCCTTCCACTTTTCCATTGTGCAGTCAAAGGACACGCCCCTCCAATTAAGCCGTCATCATGGGGGCCAGGTCCCGCCACCCTGTCCATTGTGTCGCCAGAGGACCCGGACCTAACGTAGGGCGTTCGTCATGGGCACAAGGTCCCGCCTCCTGCCCATGTTGCCGTCACAGCATTCGCCCCTCCCATTATGCGGTCATCACGGGGACCAGTACGACCCCCTGCTCATTGTGACGTTTAAAGATGCCCCGCCAATTATGCCGTCGCCTTGGAGACCAGATCCGACCCCTTGCTCTTTGTTTCGTTTAGGATCCGCCCTCCCGGCGGATTCGGTCACCATGGTGAGCAGTTCCCGCCCCCTTCCCCTTGTGAAAGTTAGAAGTCGCCCCTCCCATGATGCCGTCATCATGGGGACCAGGTCCCGCCCCTTGCACTTCGTGACGTGTTGGAGCCGCCCCTCCCATGATACCGTCACGATGGTGAGCAGGTCTCTCCCCCTGCTCGTTGTGACTTTTGGAAGCCGCCCCTCCATGATGCCGTCACCCTGGGGAACATTTTCTGCCCCCTGCCCGTTGTACGACCAGTAAAGCGAATATGCGCAGCCCCAATTTCCCTGCCGAATAGCAACATGTCCCTGCAGCCCCCTCCCCGGGCTCTGTGCTGGTCAGACTCCACACCACAAGCCGGTCACCATGGGAAACAGATTTCGACCGCCCGCCCGCACCCAAGGACCTGTCGGGATCAGGCTGCACAGCACAAGCCAGAACACCATGGGGAACAGGTCCCTCCCGCAGTGTCCAATGCCATTGGGGGAGAGATTTAACTGCTCCCACCACTCGGTCGAAAAGCAACCCACCCCTCCCCACCCCCAAATCCCCTGCACCCCACTCATGCATTGGGAATGGGAATTAAAATGAGATAATGCTGGAAACTCCCTGTCTCAGCTCCTCTCTCCTTTTTGAATGAATTTTGCAACAGGGCCAAAGGGACATCTCAGCACATCCTTGAATTGCTGCCGGAATTTAGTCGGGGCAGAAATGCAAGAATGTGTGGAGCAATTCAGGAGCCCAATTCCTGCGCAGAAGGATGCCGCAATATGGACTCACAGCGCAAATTATACATCCGCACTCATACAGAACACAACATATCGTGCCCACTACAGGAGGAAACTGGCGAGATAACAAACAGTAAAATGATGGATATCTATCCACTCTCCATCTCTGGCTCTCTGGCACTCTCCCCACTTCTGCGATCCCGGAGTCTCCTGCGGGCTCTGCTTCTCACTAAAATGTGTCTGACGGTAAGAACATTGAGCAGCAGAATCAGGATAAATGAGGCTAACGGGTATAGAATGTAATGGACAAACGCGATTGTACAGTAATAAAAATCTAGTATTACAGAACCTAACCAGGGTTCGTTTACCAGTTGATACATTCCTGTGAGCATGGAATACCAGAAAAGGTTCTTTAAAAAGATCAGCACAGTCACTGTCCCAAGAACCACGCCTGTTTTGTCGGTTCATATCAAAACACCAACTAATTAATTAACAAACTCAACAACGAAAAACACGAACAAATTCAACAATCAGGTTAGCATTGCAAAGCACCAACAAATTCAATAAGTGGTTTAACATTGGAAAAACTCAATGAAATTCAACAACAACTTCTACATTAAGAAGCACCAGCAAATCTACAACAACCTCAACATTGACAAATAGGTATACATTCAGCAAAAAACTTCTACATTGTAAATCACCAACACATTCAGCAACATAAACATTGAAAAACACCCAGAAATTCAACAACAGCAACAATGAAAACAGCAAGAAATTCAACAAGCTCGTGAACATTGAAAAAACATTTGAAATTGAAATTCAAAATTGAAATTCAACCACAACCTCAAAAATGAGAAACGCCAACAAATTGAAAAACAACCTCAAAATTCAGAAACACCAACAAATTCAATAACAAGCCCAACATTGGAAAACAGCAATAAATTCAACAACAACTCAACATTGGAAACAACAACAAATTCAGCAACTACTACAACATTCAAAAACCCCAGCAAATTCATAAAGAAACTCAATACTGATTATCACCAACATATTCTGCTACAACCTTAACATTGTACAACATCAAGAAATTCACCAACAACTTCAACATTGAAATACAACAGCAAATTCAAATAGATTGGAATACACCAGTAAATTCAGAAACCACGTCGCCATAGAAAATGAAGAACGAACCGATGAACAACTTCAGCATTGATAAATATCAAAAAATTCATCAACAACTTCATCAATGAAAAAATCAACAAATTCAACAAGCTTAACAATGAAAAACATTAACACGTTTAAGAGCAACCTCGTCATTGAAAAACACCTACAAATTCACGTTAACATTGAAAAACATCTAGAAATTCAACAACAGCGTGGAAAAACACCAAGTTCTACAAACAAGTCATCAACTAAAAGTGCAAAGATTTTCAATCACAACCGTAACGTTTAACAAACAATTGCTGAATTTGTTGATGGTTCTCAATTGTGACTCTGTTTATGAATTTGATGGTGTTTCACAATCTTTTTAACTTTGCTGCTGTTTTTCAAAGGTGAATTTGTTGTTATGTTTGCTGATTTTTTTTTCAATGTTGTAGCTACTGTTGAATATGTTGATGTTGTCAATGTTGAAGTCGTTGTAGAATTTGTCAGTGTTCTACAATATTCAGGTTGTTGTTGAATATGTTGGTGATGTTCAATGTTGCCGTTGTTGAATTTGTCGTTGTTGTTCTCGGTGTTGAGTCTGTTGTTGAATTTGTTGCTCATTTTCAATGTTGAGCTTGTTGTTGAATTAGTCGATGTTTTCAATGTTAACATTATTGAATTTGTTGGTGCTTATTAATGTTGAAGTTGTGTTTCAATTTGGTGCTTTTGATCAAAGCTGAGGTTGTAGTTGAATTTGTTGGGGTTATTCAATGTTGACATTGTTTAAGTTGTTGATGAGTTTCAATGTTCAGATTGTTGCTGATTTTCAATGTTGAAGTTGTTGATGACTTTGTCAGAGTTTTTACAAAGTTGAGGTTGTTGCTGAATGTGTGCACTATTACAACGTGGAAATTGTTGTGGAATTTCTTGGTGATTTTCAACGTTACAGTTGTTGAATTTCTTTGTGATTTTCAATGCTAATCTTCCTATTGAACTTGTTAGTGTTTTGCAATGTTATGTTTGTTAATTAATTAATTGGAGTTTTGCAATGTTGAGGCTCCTGTTGAAATTGTTGGTGGTTTTCAATCTTTTTGACTTTGCTGGTGTGTTTCAAAGTAAAAGTTGTTGGTAAATTTGTTGGTGATTTTCAATCTTGATGTTGCTATTAAACATGTTGATATTTTACAATATTGATTTTGTTTAATTTGTTGGTGATTTTCAATGTTGAGGTTGTTGTTGAGTATGCAGTTGTGTTTTTTTTTCAAAGGCTGAGGTTGTTGCTGAATTTGTTGGTGTTTTTCAGTCTTGAGATTGTTCTTGAATTTGTTGGTGTTTTTCAATGTTGAAGGTATTGCTGAATTTGTTTGTGTTTTTCAGTGTTGAGGTTGTTTTTGAATTTGTCTGTGTTTTTCATTGTTGAGGTTGTTGTTGAATTTGTTGGTGTATTTCAAGGTTGAGGTTGTTGTTGAATTTGTTGGTGTTTTTAAATGGTGAGTTTGATTGAATTTGTTGGTGGTTTTCAATATTGAGTTTGTTGAATTTGTTGGTATTTTTCAAAGTTGAGGTTCTTGTTGAATTTGTTTCACTTTTTTCAATGTTGAGGTTGTTGTTGAATTTGCCGGCGGTTTTCAATGTTGATTTTATTGTTGAACTTGTTGGTGTTATTCAATGTTGAGTTTGTTGTAGTTGTTGGTGTTTTTCAAATCTGAGGTTGTTGTTGAATATGTTCGTGTTTTTCAATAATGTTGTGGTTGTTGAATTTGTTGTAATTTTTTAAAAGTCGCAGGCTCGCGGGCTAAATGGCCTTCTCCTGTTCCCATGAATAAAGTCCCTGTTAGTGGCTGACTGGGGCTCCAGGATTGGTTTCCCCAATGCATAATCAACATCTGGGACAGCTGATACTCTGGAAGTACGGCGACGACTCTGCAGAATACAGTTTGGTTTCTGTACATGTGCCTGCTCCAGCAGGGGATGCTTTGACCCATCTACTGCCCCTTTTCCATCCACTCCTGAGCCTTCACCTCCCCACAAGGGCTCAGCGACTCAGTGGCCCGTGCCGATGGGAGGTTTGTGGTTAAATAGACCATTTATTGCCGGGAAACCATGTACGCTCCCTCTGGGCTATTTTCAGTTGTTTTGATTCTTCAACAAATGAATATATGATGTTAGCGGATATTTCACTGCATCCTTTAGCTGCTTTCTGAACTTTCTGAGTCACCCCATAAATAAATGTGTTTGTGCAGCAACTTAAACTCCGCAGCATCATTCCGAATTGTCTACATATATATTCAGAATCTGTGTAATCACTGGGATCTGTTCCCGTAAAGGTATAAAATAAGAAATCTATAACATACACCGACCACAGCAGTCCGAAGCTGCCCGAGATGGTGAAGAGTAAAATCACAGACTTCCTCCTGCTCTCCATCTCTGGGTCACTGCGATTCTCTCCCCTGCTCTGACCCCTCAGTCCCTTACGGACTCGACTGGCCACTAAAATGTGTCTGACTGTCAGAGCGTTGAGCAGCAGAATAAAAGCGAATGGGGGCAATGGGGTTAAAAGAGTGTCAAACAAGTCAAATCCCACCCACCCTGGGTTAGTAAAATAGCTTGGCTTTGGATAACAGAACCACTGAACATTGTCGATTATCTCTCCATGTTCCTGTGCAAAGTGGTGCGGGATGTTTTTTAAACTGTGCAGAATGCTGGTTGATGCTAGAACCACAGCCGCAGTTTTCTCGGTGCAATGTTTTGTTTTCATCTTCTGCCAACAAATGGCCACAAATCGGTCAAAGGAGAAAGTGACGGTGAACCAGACAGAACAATCTGTGGCTGCACGAGTCAGGACAGTGAGAACACTACACACTGGGGTGATGAGCAGGAAACTCTGTCCAAAATAATAATAAGTTACCCTCCACATGATGACCTCAGTGATAATGACCAGTAGGTCCGCCGTTGCCATGGCCACCAGATAGCGGGAGGTGCAGTTGGAGAGGCCGCACTTTCCCCGGGTTAATATCACAATCGCCAGTAAATTAACTGTTAGAGAGAGAAGGGTAAAGAGACTGGAAATTAACTGATCAAACATTCATGCTCAATAAGGCCAATATTGAACCAACAAAATAGATCATTTTGGACCCTGTCAGGGGCTAAGCATTGAAATTAAATCTCCAAATCCCTCCCCAACCCATCCCCATCCTGTGAAATCCCGATCTCAGACGGGGAAGCATTAAATATAATGGGTCGGATATAAAGAACAGAAACAAGCCATTCGCCCTAAGCAGCTCATTTCAGTGTTGATGATCCACTGGAGCCTCCGCCCAGATTTCATCAGTTGAATCTGACAACGTAACACTCTATTCCTTTTTCCCTCACTTCCTTGTTCATATTCCCTTAAATGAATCTAAAGTATTCACAACAAACACTCTGTGTGGTAGCGAGTTGCACATTCTCACCGCTCTTTGGATGAAACAGTTCCCTTTGAACTCCCTCTCGGCTTTATTGGTAATTCTCTCAAAACGATGGCCTCCATTTATGCCCCTCCTCACAGGAAGAAATATTCTCTCTGTGTCCACTCTATCAAATCCTTTCTTCATTTTACATTTCTACTAGCTCACCCCTCAGCCTTCCATTTAAAGAGATAAAGTCACAGCCTGTCAATCCGTTCCTGGTATTTATATCCATGTATGTTTGATATGATCGATGTATACAGTCTCTCCACCCTCGGCAGTGCCTCCATACCCTTGGCTCTATAATACCTGAACTGAACTTGATCCAGTATTCAATATGTGCTCTGGCTAAGGTTTGATGCAGATTTATCATAAATTATCGACTTTTGCAATCCTCCTCAGTATTGACCACACCCCGTCTCAAGCTGGTTTCATCTGTAATCATAGAAATTGTGTTTTGATTACAAAATTCAACTCATTAATGCATTTTGAAGAACACTGATATAAGCACTGAACCTTGTGGAACAGCACTTCCCACCTTCTGCCACTCTGAATAACGACCCTTTATTCCCACTGTCTGCTTTCTATCCTGAATACAGCGAGCAATCCATTCGGCCACTTCTCCGTTGACGCCACATTTTATGACGTTTTTCATTAGTCTGTTATGCTCTCCTGTTTAACTGACAGTAAATATCTGTTTCCCGTGGAGCAGTTCAATCGGCGACAGACCCACATCAATAATTTTCACTGTATACACTTACACAAGCCACAGCAATAATCCACCCATCGTTTAAAGGTTACATCCGTAAAAACAAAAGAGAGAGCTACATGAATTGGAGAGACCCGTCTCCCTAAACAAGCATTCACAATCAAAGCAGTTTGTTTCATGCCAGTTATTGAACCATATTCAGCAACGGTCTACCCTAACAGTTACTCCCGGCAATACATGGTCACTGGGTATCCCCTCCTCAGCTCCTCACACCACGGGTTAGTGACCCACAGCCTCTGTAGTTTTGCACGAACATATATTCCGAGTCACCCATAGGCACTGTGGCTGGGTGCTCCATTTCAGCTAGTTACCCACACTCAGTGCAATTGTACACTTACATATAATAAAACCTTACGTTCCACTGGAGAATATAATTCGATATTACCGTTTCTCTGGAAGTTATAAGCAGAACTTGATCTGGGGAAATATAATGAATCGGTAGAGATAATTCAGGCTATTTGACTGTAGAAAATGCTACCACTGATCGACTGCCCATATAGATCCACCATATATGTAATATTATGAGTAGCAGAATAAAATCACAAATCAGATCACATACAACTTCAGAGACATTCAATGTTTATATTCACTTACCGGATACACCAATGATTGCCAAGATCAGGTAATATATTTTTTTGAAACTGTTAAAATTGTCAATCATATTCTCACTGAAGTGATTTGTCCCTTCGTCTCGTGACAATCTCTCTGTATTAAACTATGGGGCGATACATTTGCAAAGTCTTTAATTAATACTCTGTGGGAACACCTCCGGGAATTTGAAGTTGCAGCTTATTTGTTTTAAACTTGAACAAACAGGCTTCGAAAGTGAGTTAATTCCCGGCTGTACTGTCGATATTTAGCGCTGAGATTCCACTGGACAATTCTGATCACATGGCAAGTTTCGTTCGCCCAGCATTGACCCTGTTCACTCAAAAATAGGAAACATCAGTCCAAAAACAACATCTAACATTGTCTCCTAAATTCTGATCCCAATGCTGTGGTTATGCAATCATTGAATTGCACTTCGTCGAGTCTCTCTCTCTCTCTCCCTTTCCCTCCCTCTCTCTCCCCTTGTCTCACTCTTTTTGTCACTCTCTTAGTACCTCCATCCCTCTCTCTGTCTCTCTCTCATTGTCTCAATCTCTGCCTCCCTCTTCTTGTCTCTCTCTCCTCTCTCTCTCTCACTCTCTCCTCTTTATCTCTGATTGTCTCACTCTCTCTCTCACTCTCCATTTTTCTCGGTCCTTCTATCTGTCTCTCACTCACTCTTCCACACCCTCTCTGCTCTCTCTCTCTCTCTCTTGCCTTTCTTGTCTCACTTTATCTCTCTCGCTTCTTGTCTCTTCCTCTCTGTATCTCACTCTCATTCTCTCAGGGACGTGACTTCCCTCTTTAACTACCAATATCCAATCAAAGGGTAGAATGCCTCACAATGGAATAGAGGTTTATACATTCGAACGTTGTATCACTCAATTAGACATGGAAAGAAATTAGGGCAGATAGATGGATTAAAAATGGGGATAATAAATTAATCAAATTATGAATAAATAAAAATAAGTGGATAAACACAAGAATGTAGAGAAGGGGATTAAAATGTGGTGAGGATAGAAGAGAGAGCTCATGATCCGAAGTTGTTGAACTCAATCTTAAGTTTTGAAGGCTGTAAATTGCCTATTCGGAAGATGAGGTGCTGTTCCTCCGGCATGCATTGGGCTTCATTGGAACATTGCAGCAGGCCAAGGCCGGACATGTGGGCTGAGATCAGGGTGGAGTGTGGAAATGGCAAGCGGCAGGGAGGTCTGTGTCATGCTGGCGTACAGACCCAATGTGCTCCAAAAAGAGGTCACCCAATTCTCCTTTAGTCTCCCAATCATAGATGGGTACGAATTTGGAGCAGCGAATGCTGTGGACAAAATTGAAGGAAGTGCAAGTGAAGCAGTGGTTCACCTGAAAGGATTGTTTGAGCCCTAGGACGGTGTGGAAGGATGAGGTAAATGGGCAGGTGTTGCACCTTCTGTGATTGCATTTGAAGGTGCCGTGGGAAGGGGATGAGGTGTTGGGGAAGATGGAAGCGTGGAACAGAGTGTCCAGGAGGGAGCCGTTACGATGGAATTCTGATCGCGGTGTTGAGAGGAAGAAATGTTTGGTGGTGGCATCATGCTGGAATAGGCGAAAATGGTGGTGGATGATCATTTGGATTCAGAGGTTGTTGGGGTGTAAAATAAGTTCAAGGGGGGCCCAATCATTGTTCAGGGTGGGAGGGAAATGGGTGAGGGCAGAGGCGGGGGAGATGGGTCAGACAGGGTTGAGGACCTTGTTAAGCACTGTGGGGGAGGGGGGACCCTCGTATTAAGGAAGATGGAAGACATGTCATTAGCGTTTTGGAAAGTGGCATCTTCCGGGCACATGCGAAGGAACTGAGAGAATGAGATGGAGTCCGGACAGCAAGCTGGGTGTGAGGATCTGTAGTCGAGGGGGCTGTAGGAGCCGGTGGGCTTGTAATGAACAGTGGTGGGCAGTCTATCACCAGAATGGGAAACAGAGGGGTCAAGGATTGACCTTCCCTTCATCATCAGGTCAGAAGTTGCGATGTTCGCTGATGATTCCACAATGTTCAGCACCATTCGCGACTCCTCAGACACTGAAGCAGCCCATGTCCAAATGCAGCAACACCTGGACAATATACATGCTTGGGCAGATGTTAGGAACGAGAGAGTTTAAGTTATTTTTGCATTTGTTGGTTTAGGAAATATTTTTTGCTTTAATTTTCAAGTATGATTTTTGTTTCTCGAAGTGTGGGTTGAAATGGTGAAACCTGGGAGGTCGTTACATTTTTGAGAGGCGAGAGCAAGTGTAAGCTCGGTTTGTGTGCCTGCATTTTCAAAGCCTTTTTTGACCCTTGAGGTGGAGAGCTGTGTTATCAAGTGAGGTAGTGGTTTAGGGAAGTTTAAGTACAAAAAAATTGCTGTTTCCTAGCAATCGGATTCTAGAGAGGGTGGCCACACACACACACACACACCCATACACTGACACACACACATATGCACACGCACACGTACACAAACACATAAACACAGGTATAAACCGAAAGCAGTTTTAGTTCATTTGGTGTGTATGTTCTAATGCTGAAAGGACTTGCCAGGAGAAGGAACCTGGGAGAGGGGCTGATAGCAAGTCCGAAACTAAATTTGAAACCAGCTGGCAGGAGAAGCTGTACAGGAGGGAACTTCAGAAAGAGAAGAAGAGAGGTCTGAAGAAGACCTTCTAATCAAAAGGAGCAAACAGGAATCTGGACAAGGCCCTGGTAGGTAGTTTTGGGAGTGAGAAGCAGAGAAAGGTTTCAAATTTCAAGGGAGAATTTTCAGCATGCAGATTTAAAGCAACTTCAGCTTGGAAAAATGCAGAAGGTCCAAGAAGACAGCTCGAGTTCTGTAACGCCTTGCTCTGGCCGAGTGAAGCAATGGTGTTCTTTTGTCGTGGCTGAGACAGTGAGAGCGAATGCATGGCAGGAAGCTTGAATGCACGTGGCGATCCAGGAGAGCTCGGAGCCCTGCAGATGTACCGTTATGGAAGGCGTCTGAGAGAAAGCATGGTTTGGGAGGAGACTCCAAATGGGTTCTTGGAGAGGGCAGGTTGGTAAGCCTCGTGTGAAAGACGGAGCTCAATGAGACCGGTTAGCTCAAGATTTGATAAGCGAATGGGGGGCAGATGGCAGGTATCCATAGCATCTGTTCGGAATGGAACCAGACACTTGGTTTCAGGGTGTTGTATGCATTACCACAAGTCGCAGATTGCTTTGCATGGACTGTGTAACGACTGTGAACATTAGAGTATAAGATAGATGTTCTAACATCTGCTTTCTTTGTAAATCTGTATATATCTGGAAAGGCACAATTATGGTCATCTTTTCAAGCTTATTAAATGTTTTATTCATTGTTAAAAACCGATCAGCTGTCTCCTGTAACTCTGTTCAGTCGACACTCTCCACGCATCTAAACAAAAAATCAAACTTAAGATCTCTCAAGCTGGGTACCACCCTGGGATCAGACTTTTCCCTTAGGAACATCACCACGGATCATACCACTGACAACTGGCAAATGACATTCACGCAACGCATGTGCCAGGCAACGACAATCTCCAAGAAGAGAGAGTACAACCATTGCCTCTTGTCATTCAAATGCGTCCAACACTATCAAAATCATGGGGGTTACCATTGACCAGAAACTGAACTGGACCAGCCATATAAATGCTGTAGCTATAACAGCATGTCATAGGTTCAGAATTCTGTGGTAGTAACTCACCTCTTGTCTACAGAAGGTCTGACCACCATCTACAAGGCACAATTCAGGAGTGTGATGGAATAATCTCCACTTCCCAACATAAGTACAGCTCCAACAACAGTCAGGAAGCTTGAGAAAATCTAGGACATATCAGCGCTCTTGATTGGCACCACATCCACAAACAGTAACTCCCTCTACCACCGACCCACAGCAGCAGCAGTGTGTACGATGTACAAGGGGCACTGCAGCAACTCACTGAGCCTTGTTAGACAAGCACCTTCCAAGCTCACGACCATTATCATGTAGAAGGACAAGGGGAGCAGACACATTGGAACACCAACACCTGGAAGTTCCCCTCAAGTCACTCATAATCCCGTTTTGGAAACTTGTCGCTGTTCCTTCCCTGTCGCTCAGTCAAAATCCGGGAACTTGCTCCGTAACAGCACTGTGGGTGCCTCTGTACATCAGGGACTCCGGCGGTTCTAGAAGGATGCTCAGTACCACCTCCTCAAGTGCTATTAGATTTGGGCAAAAAATGTTGACCTAGAAAGCGACGCCCACATCCAATTAACCAATGTAAACAGTAATCTAAAAGGAAACAGTGGATCGGCAGAAATGGGACTTCTTCTAATTGGCCAGACCTAATGAGTGGTCTGTCAAAGCGATCAGTGTAGGGCCCTATTTTTTTTTTACACTTTATATGAACGAATAAATGAAGGTATTCAGTAAATTTGCTGATGACACAAAGATTGGGAGAATAGTAAGTTGTGAAGAGGACATAAGGAGGCTACAAGGCATGTAGATAGGTTAAGTGAGTCGTCAAATGCGTGGCTACAGGAGAATAACGTAGGAAAATGTGAAATTGTCAATTTAGGCAGGAAAATGTATTTAAACAAGAATCTTATTATCCAAATGGAGAGGGATTGCAGAGCTCTGAGATGCAGAGGGGTCGCGGTGTTCTACTGCAGGAATCAGTAAAGGCTAGTATGTAGGTACCGCAGGTAAATAGGAAACTTAATAGAAGGTTATCATTTATTGAGAAGGGTTTTGAATGCAATAGTAGGGAGGTTATGTTTGAGTTGCACAGAGCACTGGTGAGAGAACAACTGGAGTATTGTGTACAGTATTGGTCTCGTTATTTAAGGAAGGATGTAATGCGTTGGAAGCCATTCAGAGAAAGTTTAACAGACTAATATCTTGAATGGGCGGGTTTTCTGATGAGGAAAGATTGGGCAGGCTACTCTTGTATCCACTGGAGTTTAGAAGAGTGAATGGAAGATAAAAGATTCTGAGGGATCATGGCAGGGTCAATACGGAGATGATCCTTCCTGCTGTGAGAGAATTTCGAACTGGGGCCCACTGTTTAATAATAAGGCGTCACCCATTGTGCGCAGAGATAAGGAGAGTTTTTCTTTCTCTCAGAGGGTCATGAGCCTTTGGAACTCTGTTTCTCAAAAGGTGGTTGCTGAAGAGTATTTGAATTCTTTTAAGGCAGAGGTGGATCTGTCTTTGATAAGCAATGGAGGTAAGCGATTTTCAAGGAGAGGCAGGGCTGTGTAGTTGAGTTTACAATCAGATCAAACACGATCTGCTGCAGCAGTCTCCAAGTCTTCTGGCTCATGAGATAGGAACTAAATCAAGTGAGTCTCAGTACCCAGGTTAGACATGTATTAGTGGTGCCTGCTTTCACTGCCTACCACACCTTCCATCACATTGTTGATGACTGAGATCGATCCCACTTTTCCATACTTTGTGTCTGTGCGTGTGTACAGGACATAACAGGCCAATTACCCACTTCTCCCAGAAGGTGCCTGTCATGTAGTTGTCCTACAGCAGCTTGGCTGGAACTGCGGCTAATTCTGGCGCACAAGTCCTCAATGCTCAGGCCGTGATGCAGTCAGCCCCTGGGGCCTTTGCTGTGCCCAGAGACTTCACAAGTACCTTGATATTATCGAAGTGAATCGAGTGGCTTCTGTCTGGCATCTGTAATTCAGAGGAATTGAGGTGGAGGCCGGGATGGATCATCCACTCGGACCTTCCGGCCGAATATGGTTTCAAATCTTGCAGCCGAGTCTTTTGTGCTGACCTGCTGTACGCCCAGATCATTGAGGATGTGGGTGTTTCCAGAGCCTCTCCCTCCGGTCTGAATATTATGTTTTAATGGAACCAACATTAGATGTTGCAGAAGTGCAGAGCTTTAATCTGATCGTTTGATTGAGGGCTGGCTTATTTCTTCCAGTCGCATTGGACTCCGCTGTTTGGGTTCCTGTATATTAATGTCGTTTTGCCACGTTCGAAACTCATTTTGAGGTGCGACTTGTGCTGATGGGTTAACCCATTGCGGATATTAATAAACATTGAGTGGTTTACATTATTTAAAAACAAATGCTTTCTGCAGATGATAGCGGTTTCATTGGCAGAAGCATTTGCAGACATTACTGGGTATAACGAGGCATTTAAAAAATGCAACCATACTCTGTTAAACTGGTAACTCGTCCCAGCCTGAAGATTAATTTATCTGCTTGTCTCCCTTCCTCACATTTAATGTAGTGACGATAGTGGTTATTTCTCAGGCAAAGTGTGGTCTCTCGAAATGTGTCACTTACTACCTTGTGGCAATGCAAGGAGCAGATAAATTGGTCGTTATCATCGATCTGATTCTGAAGCATCTTGCAATTCGTTATCCTATCGAGTTTATGTTCCTGTTTTTTATTCCGGTGTGTAATATCCATGTTGTTCTGCTTCACACAGTCACAGACTGTTCTGCCTGGTTCACTGTCACTTTTACATTCGATCAATTGTGGCTATTTGTTGCAGTAAGTTAAGATCAAAATATTGCAACATAAATACCGCATCTGTGGTTCTGGGAACAGTCAGTTTGTTGGGCTGTTTGAAGAATGTATTCTGGTATTTTATGTATACGGCTCAGTATTGGGGCATGAATTTCCCCTGGTTTTGTTTTGTGACATTGGATGTTCAGAATTCACGGACATGGTCAGCAATCGAGTTTCTTTATTACATTCTAACGCCGGGAGTCCAATTTTTCCTGGTTTTAGTGCTCAATGCTTTAACTGACAGGCATATTTTACTGAGGAGCAGAGCCCGCAGGAGAGTCCGGGCTCAGAGTAGTGAGGAGAGTCCCAGAGACACAGAGATGGAGACTCTAAGGAAATCCATCATTTTACTGTTTATTATCTCAGGAAATTTCATCCTGTTATGAGTTTAATTCACGATGTTTTCCCCATGGTGGCGAATGGTAGGTTTGGGCTACACTTACGTAAGACCACCACTTTATATTCGGGAAATAGGCTTCATGCCGCATCTCCTGAGCTGCTGCACAAACACTAGTTTGTATGCAGTGAGCCAGACTAAGCTCAGAGAGCAGCTGAAGGCTGGGCTGAAATTCCTCTTTACTCCGATTCTAAAACTCATTCAATGCTGAGCTGAACTGAATGATTTCACAACAAGAACACGCTCACTCCTCATGTTTTGCCCGACGCAGCTCTCCAACAGCAGGTCCAGTGATAGTGATTAATTATAAATCTCTGACTGACACAGGGTGAGCCATCCTCAACCGCTGTCAGAGATAAACTATGAACTGGGAAAAGACTCTGGCTACCACCTAGATTAGATATTGGGCTTTGGGAATGTGTAGGGTGGGATTATTCTAACTGGAGCCCCTGTTGGAAAAGCCCACATATCAGCATCTCACACAAGGTACCATGTAACTGCCCCCCATACCAATCAGAAAGTGGCTCCCATCATACCCATCACAAAGTCTCCCTCCACAGCAAAACTCAAATTGATTCCTGTGGACAGAAAACCCAACGACAAGCTGGACCTCCACTTCTGAGCACAATAATTCAAATCAAATTAATTCCTTCCTGTCAGACTGATCATGTTCACTAGAAGCCTGAGCAGTCAAGTTATTCTGCATCATTGTGTCATCGGTGTGTATTCAGACATCAGTGTCACTTCACCTGGGCTATAAAAGGCTTCCATCCCAATTCGACAATGACTGCCTCAGCCTGGACTCGCATCTTTTGTCAAAGTTTCTGTCTCTTTGGATCATTTGATCAAGGAATGAATTTGAAAAGGGTGAAATCCTCTTGTCAAACCCGTTTCACCGTCTTCGGATTAATATGATACAACCCTACCCTCTGCTGGCCGCTCACCGCCACTACAGGCACAGCTCTTTTCCAGTCTCAGAGAAGTTCAGTTACTGCATGGCAGCATCTTGAAACAGATTGAAGTAGTCTGAATATTGAACATTACTGTAAGGGATTGAAGATTGCAGCAGGATGCACAGTATCACAGTATCACTGTATCACATATCACATCCACTCTGCAACTGCCTCTATACCCCATGGGTTTCCGTTTCCATTACATTTCTAACTAATGACGTCTGATCGCAAGCCTTTGGCAATACTATCTATATGACAAGAAACGGACTATTATCATCACGTTCAGCTATTCTGGAAGCGGCCACGATCCAATTCATCAGACATGTTTGCTTTGCTGTTAATATTCACATGTCTCTTGTAATCTATCAACCGATACATTGTTTACAGAACGGCCTCGATTTTTGCCCTAAATCATGTCCTGTAGAAATTGAGCCACCAGCGTCATTCGACTGCCTGGCTGCAGTTAGAGTGTTTGTTCTATTTTCAAAGCAGGGTGGAACATTTACAAGCTTCAAGTCATCGGGCGTCACTCCCGTATATAAGGAAGAATGAAAGATTATGATCAGTGCCTCCGCTAAGACCACCACCCTTCACTCAGCAAAACTCGTACATCTCTGTTCTGACACAAGAGCGCTGGAATGAAACGGGTTAACTGAACCTGTTTGTTCGGTGACTGTAATTAATGTCAGTCTCCATGGAATTTAACTGTGCCTCTGCCAGGTTGCCCTCTTCTATTTATAAGTGGCGCCTTTCAATGAGTTATCCCACAGTATTATCGGGAGAATTCCATCCAAAACAAGCCGGGATCATCGGCTTAATAGGGAGGCAGGGGAGAGGACAGAATCTGAGAACAATAGATTGCAATGTTAAAACAATGGATCAGAACCTGAGAAGAATAGATTGGAATGTTACAACAATGAGGACGAGCTTCACCACGGCGCTTAACTTACTTACTGCAGAAGATCATTGGATAACATTAAAATGGCGCATTTTATGTGCGCTTTTGGTTATTCAAGGAGTTTACTATCCCATCCTCGCTATTCTCGGTGTCCCTGGTAAGTCTTTACATTCTGACATTAACTTGTGAAGCATGTTTAACTTCATTACAGTGCATGTCGTCTAAATTCTGGTAAGACCAGTGTCATTGTGTGAAGTACTGATCAATAACTCTATTCCTGATCCACGGACCCCAGACTTTTTATCTGCTCATTTCTAACGTTGAGGGTTATGGCTGAACTTGAGGGCTCAGCTGGCCCTCCCTTCTTGCATTGTCAAGGGGGTTGTCAGGCTTCGCACCCGGCGGGGAGAATTGAAATTAAGTCACACACAAACTGCCAGCCAACATCCCCAATTCGGGCCCAGAGATGAGCAGTTCTGTGCCACAATTTACTCTCGTCAGTTTCTTCCCTAGACTGAATTTTGCCAACAGCCTCCAGCAGACCATAACGCAAGGCCCACTCCCTTTCCCCTTTCCATGTCCCTACCTCCACGGCACCCACTGCCCCGGCGCTGCCTCATCCCTGCTTGCGCCCAGCATCCATGGCAAGCTGGAGTTGTGGTAAGAGGTGGGGTGCAGTTGGGACAAGAACAACTGCAGCTTCTCTCGTCTGTCCATGTATCCTACATCACTGGATCCACTCTGGTAAATAGCGCCTACACTCCCTCCCAAACCTTTAAATCTTTCAAAATGTGAGGCGCCCGATGTTGGAAACAACATACAGAGCGGGATCAAAATAGTGCTTTACGTAGATTTATTATAAAACCGTGCATTATGTTCCCTCTGCCGCTATTCACATTGTGGGGGTGAATCATATATCATAAGCTCTATGCAGAGCGTTCCTATCCTGTCCTGCCCCCGGCAGAGATTTGTGAAAATACATGTCCAGGTCTCTCTGTCCTTGCACTGCCTCTGATTTGGACAACTGAGTTTGTATTGATTACATTATACTGGATTGTATCCTCTCCAATATTCTCCCATCCCCGCCTCTCTTTCTTCCTTTTAAAACGTTTTGTAAAATGTAACTCTGTGTTCCAGCCCTGGTTTAATGGGGCCAATGTCTTCTTCTTCTTCAGCTCGCTGTAGTATTTGGTCTGATATTGCTTCTGTCAAACGCCTAGAAATGTTTGGTAAAACTAAAGGTGCTACAATTATGTTAGTTGTTTTTGTTGTTGTTGTTTAAATGCTCCATATGTCAGGGAGAAACTGCAGCGTGGAAGAAAATGTGATGTTTCAGGTCGGTAAGCCTTGATCATGGAGGCGTTGTGGACCTGTCAGGAACAGCCCTGCCTCGGAATCCGAAACCCCGGGTTTGTGATCCACTCCCAAAACTGTTGGCACACGGAGAACCCAGTGAGTAACCCAGGCAAACCAGCCTGTGCGTTACCAGCACCTGGGCGGATAAAGGAGAAGGACAGCGGAAGGAGGATTACACAGCTGGAAGAAAAACACCTGTCCAAACCAAAACTCATAGTTTACCGTTCAGCATTGTGACAAATCAATTTCATCTTGGATCGTAGGAAGGTCGAGAAGTTTGCTTAGATCTGGTTGAATGTAAGGGGTCAAATGATATTAAGCCATGCAGGGAAAGGATATCAGAATTTGGAATAGATTTGAATTCAAATATTGCTGTAAAAACCTTTTATCGCTTTAATCTCTCCAGCCTTCCAGATCATCACTGGCTTTTCCTTTGTTCGTTCCGGCACAATCATATTCACACAGCTCAGGAAAGAAGAGCACAATTCAACATTTGAAGACTTGCTTAATAAAACTGGTCACTTTTCTCCCAAGCTAATTTCCATGCTTATCTTTCTTCCACACAGTTAATTTATTGTCAATTGTCATCCTGTGTCGGGGAAACTGCGGTCTATCCAAATGTGTCTCTCGCTACCTGGTGGCCATGTCAGCGGCAGATCTACTGGTCGTTATCCTCGACCTGATATTGAGACACATTCCAATCGTTTTTGCGGAACAGTTTCGTTTCCTGTATTATATCCCTGTGTGTAATATCCATGCTGTCTTCCTATATGCCGCCACTGACTGTTCCGTCTGGTTCACTGTCACATTCACCTTTGATAGATTTGTGGCTATTTGTCTACACAATCCGAAAAGTAAATATTGTAACGAGAAAACGGCGGCTGTTGTTCTGGGAACAGTGACTGTGCTGAGCTCTTTAAAGAACATCATCTGGTATTTTATCCTCACAGGTGGGTATTTTCTTAGGAACGCGCCCTGGTTTTGTTTTATATCATTTGCTGTTCAGCTCTCTACGGTCTGGATGGCTATAGAATTTCTCCATCACATTCTTATCCCCTGTGTCCAATTTTTCTTGATTCTGCTGCTCAGTGTTCTCACCGTCAGGCACATTTTAGTCAGCAGCAGAGCACGCAGGAGACTCCGGGCTCACAGCAGTGGGGTGAGTCCCAGAGACCCAGAGATGGAGAGTCGGAGGAAATCCATCATTTTACTGTTCGTTATCTCAGCCAATTTCATCCTGTTCTGGGCATTGTTAATATTGTTTTCTATATGGAGCAGGATATCATTCTTGGGGAATATGAATGTTGGCCTTGATTATATTGTGATGGAATTGGGCTTCATGCTGCAGCTCCTGAGTTGCTGCACAAATACTGGGATTTACGCCGTGACCCAGACTAAGTTCAGGGAGCAGTTGAAGAATGTGCTGAAATATCCCTTTACTCCAATTCTTAAATCCATTGAATGACTTAAGCACTGACTGACTGAGAATGTCCATTTAATTTTGTATTTCCATTGGTGGCGGGTCTGTTACTGTGCCGACAGCAGGCAAAGAGGAGGGTGGTGCTGTTATCTTTATGGTGACAGTGCAAATGGACAGAGTCGGTTCCACAGGATGTTGTTTGCTAGCCCTGCACAGAGGCCCATACTGACGGGAGCATAGAGAAATAAAGGGTCGTGTCATCAGTGGCCCCGCCCACTCGTGGTTTTCATAGCTACCAGGGCATCAACAAAAGCAGCAGCAGCAAGGAGGGATGGCGTCTATCACTGGCCGGGGGAGTGCTAAGACAGTTAATTGTGTTTGACGGGTATTCCGGGCACACCAGGGCAGGAGGGTAATATAGCAGCAACAGTGGGGGAGGCGCCCAAAACAGTTACACCGAGTATTGTGGTAATACAACAGGTGTAGCGTCGGAGGCTGTATGGTATTCCAGGAAATCGAATGAGGAAAGGTAATATACCGGATACACAAGCTGTGGGGGAGCGGCAATGTGATAATCCAGGTATATCGCGGGAAGAAGGATATCATACCTTATGCACTAGATGTGGCGGTGTAGCGATGTGATATATCAAGTAAAGCGTGCGGGAAAACGTGGTATAACGGGCTTTTATCTCAGTATTGACCCTCTAACTGTGCAGCAATACCTCAGTACCGACCCATGACAGCACATCACTGATCAGTACTGTGATTCTCAAACAATGTATCCCTCCCTCAGTACTCACCCGTCCACAGTGCCGGCATTCACTCAATGATGCCTCTCTTACAGTGCAGTGCTCCCTCAGTACTGACCCTATTACAATGCAGCACTGTGACAGCACTGAGCCTTTATCAGTGAAGCAGTCCCTCAGTTCTGACCCTCTATCTGTGCAGCACTGTTGCAGTTATCACCATCTGACAATGCGGTGCTTCTTCCGTGCTGAACCTCTGACAGTGCCGCACTCACTCCGCACTGACACTGCAATAGTGCGGCCATCCGTCAGTGCTGATCCTCCGATAGTGCAGCATTCCCTCAGTACTGACCGTCTGACAGTGCAGCATTGCCTGAGTATTGAACCTTCAACAGTGCAGGTCACCCTCACAATGACACTCTGACAGTGAAGCACTCCCTAAACACTGACCCTCGAGCAGTGCAGCACTACTTCGCTACTGACCATCTGATAGTGCACCACTCCCTTGGTGCTCTCCGATAAACACTGTGGAGCTTTCTCAGCATTGACCCTCTGGCAGTTCAGCACTCTCTCATTACAATCCACGCAAAAGTGCAGCACTACCTCAGTACTAACTCGATGACAATGCAGCACTCCATCAGTAGTCGCCTTCTGACAGTGCAGCACTCGCTCTGTTCTAACGTTCGAGCAGTGCAACAATCCCTCAGCATTTACCAACTGAAAGTATAGCACTCCCTTAATACTGACTCTCCAGCAATACAGCTATCCCTCAGTACTAACCATCTGATCGTGCAGCGCTTCCTCAGTGCTCCCTCAGCGGACACTTCATAGCTCCTTCAGTACTCACCCTCTGCCAGTTCAGCACGCTCTCGGTACTGGTCATCCAACAGTGCAGCACTCCTTCTGCACTGAACCTTTGACAGTGTGGCGCACCCTCAGCACTGACCCTCCGATAGTACAGCACTCCTCTGTGCCGACCCTCTAACAGTGCAGCACTCTCTCAACACTCACACTTTGACAGCACAGCTTTCCATCAGTACGGCCTCTCCCATAGAGCAGAACTCCATCAGTACTGACCGTCTCACAGTGCAGCACTCCGAAAATGCTGACGCCACAAGACTGCAGATTCCCCTCTTTACTGACCCACCTTTATATCAGCTCTCACTGTCTATGACCTCCTAATCAGTGCATCAATGTCTAAATACTGACCCTCCCACAGTGCAGCACTACCTCAATACTGAAACACAAACAGTGCAACACCAGTTGATTACACTCCCTCCCGACAGTGCAACACTTCCTCAGTACTGACTCTCCGACACGCTGGCACTCCCTCAGCACTGAAGCTCCGACAGGGCAGAATTCCATCTGTCCTAAACCACCGACTGTGCATCACTCTCTAATTCTCCACCTTCCAATAGTGCATCATTCTCCCACCACTGACCCTCCAGCCTGTGGTGGAAGATAGAAATTGTGAGGTTGAATATGATTAGGACATTTTACTTTAGAATTGAATCAGTGGTCACTCTTTGTTAAGGCGCAAAAAACGGTTAAAGACTTCACACAGGATACTTTGCACAGACAGTTACATCAGAGGACCATTGGAACATTCAATGATGGTGTGAGAATTCACTGACATTTCAGAAGCTCTTTTCGGTATCCAGTACCAGATATGTGCAATCTCCAGGAAAAATAAAACATCAGGATATGTAAATTCAGCCTATGTGATAAAGTTTAACCCTTTAGCAAAGGCATGTTAAAACAATAGTATCATTCATTAATTATAAGTTAATGTGCAATTTGGAGTCGTTGAAGTTTCAAGAATGAATCCTTTTAACCGCGTCCAGTGTATCACTAAGCTCTAGTGGACTATATTCAATTAGAAATGAGCATTATCAGTAACCTTTATGAAGGGCAGATGCTGCGGGGATATAGCCTTTCAATGACCTAATTGGAAAAAATATATATATATATTATAAGAGCATTCTGTAAAAAATTAATAAACTAGTTCACACAAATACAGATGATGAGAATACGAAAACAAGGTATACTGGTTGTAAGAGTTGTTATTAGAACATATTAGAAAAAAAATATTTACCATATAAACACTCACAGTGACCATATAATGAGAAAGGCCTCAACAATTAAACCATTATCAAAAACACTGAATAATAGAACCATAAGAGGATGATTAAAGAGAAAGCAGCTTAGACAAAGAAGCAACACCACAGTTGCCAAGGGCAATGTAATTCAAACAGAATTGACAGATAGAGAGGAAATCATACCACTGAGAAAGACACCAGTATTGAAATCCTCAAGTTACCGCTTCTCACTCGAGCTGTCTGCATGGCTAGACATTTCGAACTTCATTGCGCTGACCATAATCGGATCACTCTTCTTGGCGCTTAAGGTAACAATTTGCTTTAAAGCTTGATGCAACATTTTAAGATATTTCTGACTGTAGCATTGAATAGTTTTATGTTCTGGATTCTACATTAGAACTGAGATTATGCTTTCCATCTTTGTATACATTTGACGTTTCATGTACTTAACTGTTTAAGGTGTCTTGCATGTTCTGGCTCTTGAATAAATGTTTTGATAATGTAGGAAACATAATGTCTCACTCAGTATTCTGTATACGACATCACAGAGCTCAACACTGCACCTTCCTAATGAGGGAATTAACTTTTATAACGAGAGCCACGGACCATTATAATATCCGTGTATTTGTAACATAGCTGAGCATTGTATTGTTTTCAAAGGACAATCTTAATGAAGGGTACGATCGCTGTCGGAATCCTTCACTCAGGGTGTGGTGGATCATTTCTTCAGTCCCCAGGGAAGAGTATGTGAGAGGTGTATCTTTTAAACTCAGGTGAAAGTAATTATCAGAGAAAAGGTCATTATCTGGGACAGCCCCTTAAGGATCAAGGTTATAATCCAAATCAGACCCTGCGACATTGCAGCACTCCCTCAGCGATGACCATTTGACAGTGCACTGCCCCCTCAGTACAGAGTCTCTGCCAGTGCGTCACTCCCTCAGTACTGATACGCCGATTGTGCAGCACTCCCTCATTACTGAACCTCTGACATTCCCCCGCCCCCCTCAATTAGCATTGACCCCCACCTCCACCGCTCTTATACAATAAGGTAGTCGTGCATTCAACGGGCCGACATGTTCTGACTGTTAAAGGCTTGGACACCTGAAACAATAAGAGAATCACAGAATCGCCGCATTGCGACTGAGCAGAAAGAGGCCATTCGGTCCATCGGGTCTTTACCTGCCGCCCGAATGAGCATCATGGCTCAGTGACATCTTCCTGACTTTTCCCTGTAACTCTGCACTTTGTGTCCATATGAATAATCATGTAATGGCCTCTTGAATGCCTCGATAGAACCTGCAACCACCACACTTCCAGTTAGTCCTCTCCAGTCCAGAACCACTTGATATGTGAATCAGTCTTTCATTCCCCTCAACCTAGATTATACAGGCCGGATTAGAAAAGTAAGAGTCACAAGGCAACAGCACTGAAACAACAGATGATCTCTCTATGAGCTTCCGTGTATACAGATGGCGGTTGCAACCATTTCACTCAGGGCCGGCGGTCAAAATACTTTTTTTTAAAGTATAGGGGCTACATTAGTTCAAGCATCATCAATGAGCATTGAGGGTCTGTAAGGTCCATATGTTTCTTCATATCAGTGAAATATTTTCAATATAAGGATGCGTAAACTAAAGGTTTATTTGATAAGATACCAGAAGATGCCAGGTCACCGTGGAGATGGTTGGAGTTTTCGGAGCTTCTCTGGTTTCAATTAATCTGCCAGTTTGCTGAGATTGCTTAGCTGCAACTGGGTCAGGCGCAGTGAGGCAATCCCCAAACAGATTGTGACACAAGTTTATTCTCCCTTTAATGTGGGGGCCAGACAGCACCCAATGGAACAGGTGTCTCCTTCCTGAGTGCTGTTATGTCTCGAAATATGTATTTTCTAACAATCTTATCCACGTGCATGGTCACCTTCACAGGCCTGAAACGTGGACGGGTTCTGTTTCTGCAACGTTCGGTGTAGAGGTCGTGTATGTATGGGCATTAATTTTCCCATATTCGCTAGATTCTGGAAAGGCCCCACCAGACCGGAAAACAATAAATTTAAACCTTCTATTCAAGAAGGGAAGGAGCGGAAATCAGGGAAGGATAGGCCAGTTTGCTTGACGCCTGTGGTGGGGAAGGTGTTAGAATTGATCGTTAACGGGGTTCTAGCTGGGCACTTGGAAAACCTCAAGGTAATGGGCCAGAGTCAGAATGGTTTTGTGCAATAGAAATCATGGTTAACCGATTTATTTGATTTGTTTGATGGTGCAACTTGCGCCGTGGATAAAGGGGAACGTGTAGATGTGCTGTGCTTGGGCTTCCAGAAGGCATTTGATAAGCTGCCACATGAAAGGTTATTTCAGAAAACAAAAGCTCAGTGTATAGGTGGTAACACAGTAACACGGATAGAACATTGGCTGGCTAGAACATTGGCAGGGGCGGGGCAGGATTTTCCTTTCTCAGAGCGGGGGCGGGGCCTTTTGCTCTTTTGCCAGAGCTGGGTGGGTCCCGTTGGTCCATTGTCAGATCGGAGGCGGGGCCTGTTGCTCAATTTTCTGACCTGAAGCGGGACCTGTTGCTTCAGTGTCAGAGGGGAGGCGCAGCCGGTTGCTCCATTTTCAGACCGGAGGCGGGGCATTTTGCTCCATTTTTGAAGCGGAGGCGGGGCCTGTTCCTATATTGTCAGAGCGGAGGTGTGACCAGTTACTCTGTTGCCTGTTACTGCATTGCCAGTGCGGAGGCGGGGCCTGTTCATCCATTGTCACAGAGGGGGCGGGGCCCGTTGCTCCAGTGACAGGGCGGGGGCGGGGACAGTTTAGCAAATGTCAGAGCGGGGGCGGGTCCTGTTACTCCACTGTCAGTGCGCAGCATGGGCCTGTTGATGCATTGTCAGCGCTGGGGCTCCGCCCGATGCTCTTTTGTCATAGCAGGGGCGGGGACAGTTGATCCGTTGTCAGAGCGGGGATGGGACCTGTTGCTCCACTGTCAGAGGAGAAATGGGACCTTTTGCTCCATTGTACGAGCGGAGCCGGGGTCTGTTACTTCATGGTCAGCCCGGGGGAGGGGCCTGTTTTCTCCGTTGCCATATCCGGGGGTGGGCCTTGTTTCTCTGTTTTCAGAGCGGGGCTTGGGACTGTTGCTCCACTGTCACAGCAGAAGCGGGGCCTGTTGATCGAATTTCAGAGCCGGGGCTGTGCCCAATGCTCTTTTGTCAGAGCAGGAGCCGGGCATGATGTTCTTTTGTCAGAGTGGAGGGTCGTCTGTTGCTCCATTGTCAGAGCGGAGGCATGGGCCTGTTAATGCATTGTCAGAACAGAGGCGGGGCCTGTTGCCCCATTGTCAGAGCGGAGTCGCGGCCTGTTTATCCAGCGTCAGAGGGGAAGCGGGGACTGCTGCTCCATTGAGAGAGTGGAGGCATGGGCCTGTTTCTCCAGTGTCAGAGGGGAAGCCGGGACTGCTGCTCCATTGAGAGAGTGGAGGCGCGGCCTGTTTCTACAGTGTCAGAGGGGAAGCGGGGACTGCTGCTCCATTGAGAGAGTGGAGGCATGGGCCTGTTTCTCCAGTGTCAGAGGGGAAGCCGGGACTGCTGCTCCATTGAGAGAGTGGAGGCGCGGCCTGTTTCTACAGCGTCAGAGGGGAAGCGGGGACTCCTGCTCCATTGAGAGAGTGGAGGCGCGGCCTGTTTCTCCAGCGTCAGAGGGGAGGCGGGGACTGTTGCTCTATTGTCAGAGCAGAGGCGGGACCTGTTTCTTTTGCGTCAGAGGGGAGGCGGGGACGGTTTCCCTGCGTCAGAGGGGAGGCAGGGCCTGTTGCTCCGTTGTCAGAGGGGAGGCGCGGCCTGTTTCTCCAGCGTCAGAGGGGAGGCGGGGCCTGTTTCTCCAGGGTCAGAGTGGAGGCGTGACCTGTTTTGCCATTGTCAGCATGGGAGTGGGGCGTCTTGCTGCATTTTCAGAGTGGGGAAAAGGCCTGTTACTCCATTCTCAGAGCGGGGCCGTGGCATGGTATTTCATTGCCACACCGGGTGTGGGGCCTGTTAAACTGTTTTCAGAGCGGGGGCGGGCCTGTTTCTCCATTGTCAGGGAGGAGGCGGGGCCCGTGGCCCCAAAGTCAGAGCGGGGGCGGGTGCTGTTGATCAATTGTCAGCTCGGGGGGCGTTGCCTGTTGCTCTATTGTCAGAGCGAAGAAGGGGACTGTTGCTCCATTGTCAGATCGGAGGCTGGGCATGCTGCTCCGTGGTCGGGGCGGAGGTGGGGCCTGTTCCTTTTTTGTCAGGGCGGAGGCAGGGCTTGTTGCTCCATTCTCAGAGCAGAGTCGGGGTCTATTGCTCCATTTTCGAACCTGAGGTGGGGCCTGTTGTCCCATTGTCGAAACGAAGGCGGGGCCTGTTCCTGGATTGTCAGAGGGGAGACGTGACCTTTTAATGTGTTGTCAGAGAGGGGGCGTTGCCTGTTGCTATTTTGCCTGAGTGGGTCGGAGCATGAAGCTGTTTTGAAAGAGCGGGGGCGGGACCTGTTGATCCACTGTCAGAGCGGTGGCTGCGCCCGATGCTATTCTATCAGAGCAGCAGCGGGGCATGATGCACTTCTGTCAGAGTGGAGGGTGGTCTGTTGCTCCTTTGTCAGAGCGGAGGCATGGGCCTGTACCTGAATTGTCAGAGGAGAGGCGGCGCTTGTTGCTCCATTGTCAGAGTGGAGGCGCGGCCTGTTTCTCCAGCGTCAGAGGGGAAGCGGGGAGTGTTGCTCCATTGTCAGCACGGGGGCGGGGCGTGTTGCTGTGTTGTCAGAGTGGGGACGGGGCCTGTTAGTCCAATGTCAGAGCGGGGCCGTGGCATGCTACTCCATTGCCAAGCTGGGGGCGGGGCCTGTTACACTGTTTTCAGAGCGGGGGCGGGGCCTGTTTCCTCGTTGTCAGAGAGGGGGCGGGGATTGTCACTCCTTTGTCAGAACAGGGCTGGTTCCTGTTACTCTATTATCAGAGCGGAGGCGGAGTCTATTGATCCATTGTCAGAGCCGGGGTTGCGCCCCATGCTCTTTTGTCAGTGCAGGGCGGGGCTTGACGCTCATTGTCGGAGCGGAGGCGGGGCCTGTTCCTTTTTGTCCGAGCGGAGGCGTGTTCTGTTGCTCCATTCTATAAGCGCACAGCGGTGACTTTTGCTTCATTGTCTTATCCGAGTCAGGAATTTTGCTCCATTGTCTTAGCGGGGGCGGGGCCTGTTGCTCCATTGTCTTGGCGGGGATGGGTCTGTTTGCTTCATTGTCAGAGCGGGGCCGGGTCCTGTTGCTTCACTGTGAGAGCGGGTTCGGGTCCTGTTGCTTCATTGTCAGAGCGTGGCCGGGTCCTGTTGCTTCATTGTCAGAGCGTGGCCGGGTCCTGTTGCTTCATTGTCAGAGCGTGGCCGGGTCCTGTTGCTTCATTGTCAGAGCGTGGCCGGGTCCTGTTGCTTCATTGTCAGAGCGTGGCCGGGTCCTGTTGCTTCACTGTGAGAGCGGGGTCGGGTCCTGTTGCTTCATTGTCAGAGCGTGGCCGGGTCCTGTTGCTTCATTGTCAGAGCGTGGCCGGGTCCTGTTGCTTCATTGTCAGAGCGTGGCCGGGTCCTGTTGCTTCATTGTCAGAGCAGGGCCACCTCCTGTTGCTTCATTGTCGGAGCGGGGCCGGGTCCTGTTGCCTCCTTGTCGGAGTGTGACCGGGCCCTGTTGCATGATTGAAGGAACGGGGCGGGCCCTGTTGGTAGAGCGATGGTGGGGCTTGTTGCACAATTGAGAGCGGGGCCGGGCCAGTTGATCCATTGCCAGAGTGGAGGCTGGGCCTGTTGCTCCATTGACAGAGCGCGCGAGGCCTGTTGACCTTTTGTCGGAGCGGGGGCGGGGCCTGTTGCCCCATTGTCAGGGTGCGTGCGGGTGCAGCCATTGTGATGTCAGAGTTGGGCGGGGCCTGTCGGTCCAGTGACTTAGTGGGTGTGGCTATGAGGAGAGTGCTAACCTTTTGAAGTTGAGCGGATAAGCCCCTCTCGAACACATGGGTCAAAAGTGACCGCTCCCATTGGTGTCGCAATAGCAACCAGGAAAGGTATCCAACCAGAACACGAACAGTTAGGGGCCGATATCTCACGGACATTGGAGGAGTGGTGATATTACAGGTATCCGCCGTTAAGGGGAGATATAGCAGCTGCTCCGGGTGGGTGGAGGTCTATGTCCACCAGTGAGAAAGGAGATATACCTGCTGCACATTGCGCGTGGGGTGGAGGGTTATATCCTGTACACTGGGGCAGTGAGTTAGACAGAAGGGGTACACGCATCGTTAGAGATAGAGTTGACTGAGCGGGTTAGCATCAGGTTTTCTAGGCACCCTTGGAGAGGGAGTTAATGCAGATGCATCTTCGAAAGGGAGATTTATAAAAGCTGCAGAGATGGAGCACTGTGAAATATAAGGTACACGAGGGAACAGATTTACTCCATACACAGGGTGAATGTCTGATAGACCAGGTACACAGGAGGAAGGGGGAGGGGCACTTTGTTTGGTTGCCTGTTGAAAGCAGGATAATGTAGCAGGCACACAGGGGATAGGGTAAATATATCAGCTACACCACGGCAGGAATTGATATACCTTGTGCACTGGGGAGGGGATTGATGTAACTGCTACAATGGGTGAGAGGGGATGTTTACCAGGTACACCAGGGCGAAGGTGGGGTGAATATTTAAGTTCGAGCGGGAGAGGGTATAGACGAGCTTGTTGGAGGAAGGAGAAAATATGTGATTTGAAACTCGGTATTTATTTCAGGGACTGTTAGAGTTACAGGGTCTCTTTCAGGCTCAGGTTCTGCACTGGTGTCAGAGTCTGTATTAGAACATGTTTTAGATTCAGGGTCTGATTTAGTTATGCCTCGTCAGATTGTACATTATTTTGAGGCTAAGTGGCTTTATTAGATGCGTGGATTGTCATAAATTCAGTGTCTGAGGGAGACAAAAATAGTGTGCGTCTTTGAGAGAGAGGTAGAGATAAGGCTAGCGTGTGTGAGACAAAGAGAGAGATTGAGACAGAGTCATGGGGAGATGGAGTGAGAGCGAGAGACACAGAAAGTGAAATAGAGACAGAGTGACCGAGGCAGCTTGAGTTAACCAGACAGACACTGTGAGACAGCACAGGGCAGAAATAAAGAAGTAAAACAGGCAGAAAAAAATGTTTCTAAGGAACAGACAGAGATTAAGGAAAGGCACAGAGTGGGAGAGAGACAGACAGCGGAGGTGACTGAAAGCAGAAAGAAAGAGTGACAGAAACAACAAGGTAGAGCAGCAGTGGAGAAACAGGGAGTCAAGGGGATGCAGGGAGACAGATAGAAAGAAAATGCCAGATAAAAATAGAGAGAGCAACAGGGAGTGAGAGAGACAGAAATAGGGAGTGACAGGCAGGTAAAAATTCAGACAGAGAGAGGGAGAGATGTTGCCACACACAGAGAGTTAGGGTGAGAAAACAGTGAAAGAAAGAAATAGGCTTTGACAGTAATTGATAGTGAAATGGAAAGAGTGGCACAGAGAGGCAGTGGCAGGGAAAGAGACAGGGTGAGAGGGAGAGGGCAGGGCATAGAGAGAGGAAGCGGAAGGGGAGTGATGGCACAGGACTCAGAGGCTCCGAGGGAGATGCAGAGAGCATGTTTAGAGATACAGAGATTGATACATCAACAGAAATAGAGGCAACGTGTGGGACTCAGATACTACGATGGATGGGATCCTCTATCTGTTTTATGGAAATGTCATCCCCCAGCAAGGTCCTGTTTTCTGATCTCCCAAATGATCACTATTGCAGGCGAGGACAAAGGAAACTACAAAGAAGCTCTGAAATTCCCTGCAAAGCGCGCCAGCATTGAAGGCAATGAGTGGCAGGGGCTTGTTCCCAATCGATCAGAATGGCAACATCTTGTCCATCAAGCTGCTTTGCGCTTCGTGTGTTACCGGCTTAATGATGAGGTAGAGCGGCAGCCGAGAAGGGATGGCAGGGAAACAACGTAGTGCCCTAGGGCAGTGCCTCGCGTGTCATCCTGCCTCATGTGCCCAGAGATCTGCAGGTCAAGAATCAGCCTCTTCACCCACACGGTGACCATGGCAGATACTCTGGAGTCCGAGCAGATGTCATCCTAGAATCCAGGGACAGTCGGCGATGACCAATTAGTTTCAGGGCCTGTGTTAAATTCAAGGCCTGGTATAGTTTGAGATCCTGCAATAGTCACAGGGTCTGTATTCGATTCACAGTCTGAATCATTACTGGGGCCTGTAATGGTTTCATTTCTGCATTATTTTCAGGGTATTCATTATATTCGGGGCCTGTGTTTGTATCATGGGATTGATTATTTTGAGAGGCTGCAGTTGTTGCTGGGTGCATTTGCTTCTGCTCTTTATTCACTGCCGTACAAGTAAGATCAGCCTCTGGCACAAAGAAAGTGTTCAACACGAGTGTACCTATGACATAAGAGCCTCTGGCCTTTGTTAGGCTTCTGGCTTCCGATGGCCACACTAGGCACACAGTCATCGAACCACACAGCAGGGGGAGAGTCAACATGTCCATCCTGTCAGTACTAAATTAATGGCCTCTTATTCGTCTCAGGGCCCGTGTTGTTCTTAGTGTTCAATATTAAGTGTGTGATGCCACATTTTCCAAGGCCAATGAAATCAATCTTTCTCTCCTCCCCTCCATTAGATGAGCAAATTTCCACTGTCTGTACACATGCAATTCTATTTTGAAGGTTATGTCTCCATTTGCCTCCACCAGTCTTTCAGGCTGAAAATCCCTGACTTCTTCCGCCAACAACTGTTTATCCCATCTCTGCTTCTTTGTCAATCATTTTAAGTCTCTGCTCGTCACTGACACAGATTCTAGGTTCACCAGTTACTCGTTATTTACTGCAACAAATCACTTCATGAATTTTAATGTATCTTTTAAACCTCCCCTTATATCTCTCCACCTAATTCAAGCCTCTCACCCCTGCTTCAATTCCAATAAAATTCCTCTCTTGCAGCCTCTCCAAGGCCTTGACATCCTTCCTGAAATGGGCTCACCGGAAAGATACACAATACTTTAGCCAAGGCTTCACCAAGTCTTAAAGATTTACACATCTTTTGGTCTGCATTTCTTAATTTTGTAAAATCTGAATCTCTATCAATGAAAATATATTGTTATTTAATACTCTAGAAAGTGTGCCCTGGCATATGTATTGAATTGCTTATATTCCCCCTTTATTTCTTATTGATCAACTCCTACATTAGCCCTATTTCTCCTTCTTACTCCTCTCTATATACTATCCCACTCCTCAAAAACGCTCAGTCTTTTAAAACTCTCAGAATATTAAAACAATGGATCAGAATCTTAGAACAATCGATTGGAATGTTACAACAATGGATGAGAATCTGATAAAAATAGATTGGAATTGTACAACGGTGGATCGGAATCTGAGAACGATGGATTGGAATGTTACAGCAATGGATTACAATCTGAGAATTATAAAATGGAATGTTACAGCAATGAGCAGGAGTTTTTCGCCTGTGCTTTGTGAACTTAATTGATATTTTGATTGGATGTCATTGAAACGCCGGATCTATTGGCCACTCCAGTTTATTTAGGCGGGTTGCTATCCCATCCTCGCTATTATTGGCGTTCCTGGTACGTCTCACTATGTATGGTCATTAATTCCACAAACAATGTTTAACTGAATTACTCTTCTCCATCGAATATATAAGTGTTTCGCGATTGCAAATAGTTTCACCCAGTTCAGGAAAACAGAGACAACAGGATGATGACTATCATCGAGTTATGCAATTTCAGTATCATATTTCAACTCCTTTGTCTTTCGCCATATAACATACATTACAGTTTATTAGTGCGAATACAGTAGTTTCAACACTTCACAAGATGCAGCAACATAGTGGAACATTCAGCGCCTTCAGGCAAACATTTTTTTAAAAACATTAAGCTTGTATATAATTCCATTAATTTCTCTCTTCCTTACAGTAAACATATTGACGATTGTGATCTTAATTCAGAGAAATTGTGGCCTTTCCAAATGTGTCATTCGAGACCTGGTGTCCCTGGCATCAGCAGATCTACTGGTCATTATTGTCGACCTGATATTGAGACACGTTCCAATTGTTCATTGGGAATATTTTAATTTCCTGCAGGGCCATGCGTGTGTGTAATATACTTGCTGTCCTGCTTTATGCAGCCACTGGCTATTCTGGCTGGTTCACCGTCTCTTTGACCTTTGAACTGTTCGTGGCCATTTGTTGCCAGAAGTTGAAAAGTAAACATTGCACTGAGAAAATGGCGGCCGTGGTTCGAGGAACAGTGACTGTGCTGAGCTTGGTAATTAATGGTTTCCGATATTTTATGATATCATATTGTTATTTGCTAATGAACTGTCCATGGTTTTGTATTTTGACTTTCGAATTTCAGTCTCTCGGGCCTGGGTACCTATAGAAATTACCCATCACATTTTTAACCCCTGTGTCCCATTTGTCCTGATTCTGCTGCTCAATGTTCTCACCGTCAGACACATTTTAGTGAGCAGCAGAAGCCGCAGGAGACTCCGGGATCACAGAACTGGGGAGAGTCCCAGAGACCCAGAGATGGAGATACGGAAGAAATCCATCAATTTACTGTTCGTTATCTCGGCCAAATTCATCCTTTTGTGAACGATGTTGATGGTGTTTTCTATATGCAGGCAGATATTTTATATGATGCCTGGTCCTGTATTGATGGATGTCTCTTTTTCGGGAATTGAGCTTCATGCAGCAGCTCCTGAGTTGCTGCACAAACACTGGGATTTAGGCCGTGATCCATACAAGGTTGAGGCAGAAGTTGAAGACTGTTTTGAAGTAAGCCTTTACTCCAAGTCTTCCATGCTTTTGAGGATTTGAAGAAATTAATCACTGAGAGTTTCAGCATTTTACCATTTGATTTTTCTCTTCCAGCGGGGCGGTGAGCTCCCTCTATTGTGACACAGTGGGGACCGGTCCCGTTCCTATTGTAAAATGTGGGGGACAGGATGTGTCCCTGTTGTGACAGAGAGGGCTGCTGCCTATCGCTCTGGTGACGGGGGGATGGTGGAGCCTGTGACTGTGATTAGAGAGCGGGGAGGGCTGTTCTGCTAGGGGGACAGTGAGGCAGGTGGCTTTCCTGTGGTAACAGAGAGTGAATGGGGCCGGTCGCTCTGATGCCAGTGAGGGGCAGGGCCTGTCAATGTTAATGCAAAGCGTGGCATTCCCTCTGGCTCTATATTGCAGACGTGGGAGAAGAGACTCTGACTCTGGAAACAGAGTGAGGATGTCCCTCTCTCTTTGGGTACAGAGCTAAACACGTAACTGCCTTTATGGTCACTGGACGGACAACGGGCTAATATCAATCCTGGTGACAGCTGCCTTCCTCCAGTCTCCTAACAAATTGGAGCCTAGACGTGGGAGTGGGGGGTGGGGGTGATGGTGGGATCAATTGCCACCGCCGAATTGCAGGGAAACAAGAAGAGGAAGAGGGAATGCCATGCCAGGTAAACTGGGAAATCTTGCTCCTGACACAGGTTCACTGGGGCAGAGTGAGTTAAAGCAGGAAGATGGGGGAGGGGTATGTGAGAACGGTGGGGTTCTTATAAAAATAAATGCAGCAATAAATTTTCGATATTGTTTGTGCTTTAAAAATATTTTCCTTTTGAAAAGAATCAGTGTGAGAAACGTAGATAACTTTATTGGCAACTTATAGAAACTTTTAGCAAGATGCATTTTGTAACGGTTAATCATTGATCATGTATTGCAGAGGAATTACAGAATAGGGATTAGGGTCTGATAACTGTACCAGATGTGCACATTGCAGTCTGGAATAATCCAAAACTACCATCTCCAGCCAATATCTCCATTGGGGAATGAGGAGAGAGTTCATGTACAGGATCTGGTGGTTAAAGAGCGATTGTATTACCCTAGTGAACTGCGCACAGTGCTGCAAACTTCAACCCTTTACAGTATTGTTCAATATTCTAACTTCATCAAGCTGCTTCCAGATGCAATCATGCAGTATTCTCTGAAACTGGCAAAGAGCAGCGCCTGTTGTGGCGGTGAGTGGCCAGCAGAGGCTGGGGTTGTATCATTTTAATTACGCGGCAGTAAAATGGGTTTGAGAAAAGCCTTGGAACCAGGGCGCTGGGAATGTGGAATCAACTAATCACTTACACTCCCATCCTGTCTGATGCTGAGCCTCACCACTCAGTGAGCAGCCCTTATAGAGAAAGAGAAGCAGTAATAATTCACATGATCCAGTAAAAAAAGGAGCTTCTTAAAACGTTCAGGATAAGCCTTCGGGAGTTTATTAAGCACGAAATCCAAGCAATAACTATTACACCCATAGTACAAAAACATCCAGATTTCCCTTCAAAGCGGATTATCACAGACTCAAGCGTGTTCCAGTTGTGAGCTCAGTATTCAGACACTCAATCCTTAGCAATTGGAATGCTTATTGCATTCTGCCACTTTATACATGCCTTTCTAACGGAGAGATTTCCTTGTCTGATTGTCCATCAATGGAAGCCCTGCTTGCTGACTGTAGGGCAAATGTACCATTTCACAACATTTCTATTGATGGTCGTCAGTGAAAATGTGCAAGAAAACAGACTTTTCACTTCCACAGAATAAAATGCCGAGCAGGGAAATTTCATTCAATCCACCTCTTTTCTGTAACTTCAGTTAATTCAGCTGCTCCCCTTACATTTACTTTCAATCACTTCAACATGAACTTAATTTTATACAGCAGGTCTAACACAGATATTGTAACACAAAATCACTCTTATATCCATTAAAAATCTTGACTTCTGAGTTTATATCTGATTCTGCAAAGCCCCGCACCAAATTATTCCCCCATTGATTAAACATTGATTAAAAACATAATATCTTCCCAGAGATTGACCTTCAAAAAGAGACTCCCTGTTGTCCCTATGCCCGTTCTCAGTGTTGACAGGTTCATGAAGCTTTAGGGCCTGAACACAGTGGGAGATCTTTAATCGAAAAGCCTCATTAAACAAGAGATAAATTCATTGCTGAAACGGGCTGGAGCTGAGGATCAGTCTGGCTTCAGTCTGACCAGAGCTCACTAATTTAAAAAAGGGACTCATCCTCTATTTAACAAAGCAAAGACTGAATAAAACCCCCACTCTAGCAGTTTGGAGCTGAATCAATAGCGGTATCAGAATCACACATGACTAGCTGCAGATGATCACATTGATGACAGAATCATTGTGTTAAAGAAGCTGAAGATAAAGGATAGCCGCTATCGAGCGAGTATGTAAAACAGCCAGAGATGGGATCACGGCTGCTCGGTGAAACTCTCCATCTCCTTCACGGTTCCGGTGGGTCCACACCTGAGCACTGAATGTCTTCCCGCTTCAAGCCGATTAAACATTGATCCTTCTGGATCTGCGGCAAACAGAAGAAATGATGGATGGATCTCATAAGCAAGGGAGGAATTGGGCAGAATGACTGGATGTGTGAGAGATGGATCGATCATGAGAATTATCTCCTTTTTAATCATTCATGGAATGAGGGCTTTCAGGTGTTGGTGTTCACATCAGTCTGTTGTCCTTTTCCTTTCCGATAGTAGTGGTCTTTTGTTTGGATGGCGCTGTCGAAGCAGACCTGGTCAATTCATGCAGAACATCTTGTAGATGGTACACACTGCTGCTACTGTGTGTCGGTGGTGGAGGGAGTGTATGTTTGTGGATGGGGTGCCAATCAGCGGGGCTATTTTGTGCTGGATGGTGTCGAGCTTCATAAGTGTTGTGGGAGCTCACTTATCTAGGCTATTGGGGAGTATTCTATCACACACCTGACTTGTGCCTTGTAGATTGTGGACAGGCTTTGTGGAGTCAGGAGGTGAGTTAAGTGCCGCAGGATACCCAGCCTCTGACCTATCCTTGTAGCCACAGTGTTAATATGGCTGGTCCAGTTCACTTTAAGGTCAAATGACAGGAGAATATCCAAAGGGGAAATTGGGACAGTTATATGAGGAGGGAGTTCATAATCAGTGATTACAGTTTGTGATAGGGATTAACTGGGGTTTCTCATGTTTGTACTGAGTGCAGTGCAGTCTCTCACCCGATCCATAATGATATCCTTCGCTCTCTCTTCATTGAGCCCTCTCACTGAAGTGACCTTCACACGAATCGTCTTGTAGTTACTATCTAAACACAACAGTAAGAACATGAACAGGTTAAACACACCCATAATTCCCCTCTCCCTCTCTCCATACCTCTCTTCATCTCATTCCATCTGATCTCAGTTCTGCCCTTTCCGTATTATCATTCTCCAACCTTTCTCTTCACTTTCAGCACTTTGTTAGCTTTCCTTACAACATTTACGTGTTTACGTCATTTAGGAGAGCATGAGATTGAGAGTGAGAGACAAAGAGCGGGGGGACGGATAGATAGATAAGAAGACAGGCAGGGAGAGAGAGCGAGTCAGAAAGAAAGGGTGAGACAGGGTGAGATGAAGAGAGAGAGAGAGAGGCAGAGAGCGAGACAGAGAGAGAAAAATGAAGAGAGGAAGGAAAGAGAGGCAGAAAGAGAAAGACTGAAAGAGAGAGACGGAGAGGCGTACATAGTAAAAGAGAGGAAGAAAGAGAGGTACAGAGGTCGATAGAATGATAGATAGAAAGATCTATAGAGAGAGACAGAGGGAGAGAGAGAGAGTTGGAGAAACAGAGAGAGAAAAACAGAGAGGGAGAAAGGAAGCGAGACACGGAACGAGGGATAGAGAGAGGGAGGGAGAGACAGGAGAGAGCAACGTCGGTGTTGGTGGGGGAGCGTAAATCTGAGACAGAGATTGGGGAGAACAGAGGCTGCGAGAAAAATAACTAAAAATGCAGAGGAAGCCAGTGGGACAGGGGCAAAAAGAGATTGATAGAGAGGGTGAGGTAAAGTGATAGACAGAGGGACTGAGAGACAGAGTGAGACAAAAGTGAGAACTCTAGAAATTGAGAGATGAGGAGAGTCACAGAGACATAACGAAATGGAGCAACAAAGGGTGAGGGGGAGAGTGGCAGATAGGGTGAGTACATAAATATTATACATATATCAGCATAAGAATCAGGGAAAGAGGGAAAGAGAGACGGAGGATGAAACAGTGAATGCGACAGAGAGAGACAGAGAGATGAAGCCACGATTGACACAGAGGCAGAGAGAGACATAGAGGCTCAAAAAATATTTCCAAAGTTGCAGCCTTTATTTCCAATGATTTCACACAAAGCGATTCTACGGATTTGTTTTGTTTTAATTTCTTGTGTGTCTGCATCGCGGGCAAGGCCAGCATTTACTATCCATCCATAACTGAACTTGAGAAGGTGGTGGGCAGGCGCCTTCTTGAAGCGCCGCACTCCATCTGGTCCCCCTTCTCTCTAACGGCTGGATACAACTGAGTGGCTGCCTGGGCAATTTCAGAGGACAGTTAGGAGTCAGTCACGTTGCTGTGGATCTGGAGTCACACATAGGCCAGAGCGGGAAAGGGCGGAATATTCCTTTCCCTAAAAGAACATCCCGAAAGTACAGGGATTTTACAGCGATTCGGAATGATTGACCAGTGCCAAGGATGGCTTCCTGCAATTAATTTTAATGCAGAGATAGGCAGGGTTGCCTCCAGAGATCAAGGGACATAGGAAGCGGGCAGGAAAGTGCAGTTGAATCCGAAGATCAGCCATGATCGTCTGGAATGGGGGAGCAGGCTCGAGGGGCCGGATGGTCTTCTCCTGCTCCTATTCGTTCTGTTATTCTGTTCTGCACATGCTCACTTACTGAATAACCTGACATCACTGCTTCACCGCAGCGAATCAATCTGTACCATTACTCACCAGGGGAGTCGTCAGAAATCCTCAACTGCAGAATCATCTACATTTCAACTGAGAAATGAACTGGCCGGGCCCAAAATCTCCAAATTCGGGGAGAAACCAGCAAAGCTAAAACCTCAGAATGGAATGGGGAACAGGAGGATGAGAACAAGCAGCAAACAACTCGAGTAAGAGAGGAGAGATTGAAAAAAGAGTGAGAGTGAAGAGATGTGAATGGAAAATGGAGGAAGAGAGAAAAGGAGCCACATGAGGCAAATTATGCAAAATAACTCAATCACTGATTTCAAATGTATTGTCTCAATGCATCTCGCTCCCCTTATTCACTGCGTGCCACTCCCCATACTGACTACATCCAAATCCCCTCAGTCACTGCGTCCCACACAACTCAAACACTGCACCTCACTCACTGCGTCCTACGAGCATCAGTCACTGCATCCCACTCCCCTCAGTCACTGCATCCCACTCTCCTCAGTCACTGCGTCCCATACAACTCAAACACTGCACCTCACTCACTGCGTTCCACTACCCTCAGTCACTGCAACCCACTCCCCGCAGTCCATTCATCCCACTCCCCTCAGTCACTGCGTCCCACTATCCTCAGTAACTGCGTCCCACTACCGTCTGTCATTGCGTCCCGCTGCCCTCAGCTACTGTCTTTCACTCCGCTCATTCAAAACATCCCCCTCTGCTCATTCGGTAAATCCCACTTTACTCAACCGCTATATTCCACGCCCCTCAGTCGCTGCATCCCACTTCCCTCAATCACTGCAATCCACTCCCCTCAGCCATTCATCCCACTCCCCTGAACCACGTCCCCCCACTGCCCTCAGTGAATGCATGCTACTCGCCTCAATCTCTACATCCCCTCCCCTGATTCGCTACCTCCCACCCCCCTCATTCACCACAAACCCCTCCCCTCATTCAGTGCATCCCATGGTCGTCAGTTACTGTGTCTCACTCCCCTCAGTAACTACACCCCATGCCCTCAGTATAAAATGTCACACCCCTCAGTGACTACATCCACCTCCCCTAACTCAAGGCGTCCCATTCCCCTCAATCATACATCCCACTCGGCTCAGCCACGGCGTCCGGCTCCCCTCAGTTGCTGCATCCCTCTCGACTCAGGCAGTACTTCCCACTCCACTCATTCACTTCGTCCTACTCCCCGCAGTAAATGGCCTCAATCCCTTCAATTCTACATCCCATCCCCTCAGCCACGCCATCCCACTACCCTCAGTCACTAGGTCCCATTCGCCTCAATCATTACATTCCATTCCCCTCATTCACATCCGTCCACACCCCTCAGTCACTGCATCTGCCCCCCCTCAGTCACTGGTGCCACTCCCGGGAGTCAGGCTTTTCACTCCCCTCAGTGAGTAAATCCCACTCCCGTCAGTTCTGCATCCGACACCCCTCAGCCACTACATCCCACTTCTGTCACTCACTGATTCCCACTCGCCTCATTCAATAAACCCCAATCACCTCAGTCACTGTCCGCCACACCTCCCAGTCACTACATCCCACTCCTTTGATTCACTACCTCCCAGAACCCTCAACCACGAGATTCCATTCCCATCACTCACTGAATCTCCCTGCCCTCAGTTACTTAGCCTCATCCCCCACAGTCACAATATCCCGTTCCCTCCACTCACTACATCCTGCATCCCTCAGTCAGGACACCCGGCACCCTTCAGTTCCAGTTTTCAGTGGTCATGTTGTGTGAAGATTTTCTGTGGTATATATCCTCCAAACAGATACCTGATGTTTCACATTCTTTGGGGCTAGTTGATTCAGAGAGAGCGGATTTTCGAGTCGAGTGCTCCTCAGATTCCAAAGTTGGCGTTGTCCCTGGTTCTGCAGTGAACGAAGGAAACATGGAAAATTGATGTGCAAGTATGACCTCAAGAGATCATTTAATTTGTAGGACAGTTTAGATAATGATTCACCTCATTATTATACAGACTGACACGCGCCAAAATCACTCTGCTCCGTCACTATTGGCTGTACCCCAGTCACTAAGTCCATGTCTCTTCAGTTACTGCTTCCCACTCCCCTCATTCACTGCATCCCACTTTCCTCAGTCACTACATCGCACTCACCTCAGTCACCATGTCCCACTCCCCTAAGTCACTGCATCTCACTCTTCACAGTCACTGCATGCCCCTAACCCTCATGTGCTACCTCCAATTCCCCTCAGTCACACCATCAATATGACCTCAGTGATTGCCTCTCGATCCCCACAGTCACTACATTCAACTACGCTAATTCACTCCTCCCCACTCCCCTTAGTCACTGATTCACACACACCTCAGTCTCTATATCCCACTGGCGTCAGTCTCAATCAATGAATTCCACCTCCCCTCATTCTCCACCTCCTACTCCCCTCAGTAACAACATCCCACTCCCCTCAGTCATTACATCCCACTCCCCTCTCAGTATAGCCCGCACACTTCTGTACCGGATTTCAGCGATCATTATTTCTGAAGGTTTTCTGCGGGTAACCTCCACAAAACTGATACCTGATATAGCAGATCCTTTTGGACTACTAGATTCGAGGAGAGTGGATTTTAGAGTGGATTGTTTCTCAGATTCCGGAGTTGGTGTTGCCCCTGGGCCTGCAGTGAAGTAAGGAGACATGGGACATTTAAGTGCACATATCACCTCAGGAGACCATTTAATTGGTAGTAATATTTAGGGATGATTGACGTCATCAAATGGAAAATTTGAAATCGGCCAAGGTCACTGTGCTCTTTCTTTCCTCGTTGTACCGCAGTAACTAACTCCAAGTCCCCTCAGTCACGACCTCCCACTCCCTCCTGTCATTAAACCATACTCCTCTCAATCACTTTATTCCACTCAACTTAGCCACTAAATCCCACATCCCATTCACAACAACCCTCCCCCCTCACACACTCCAGCTCCACCCTGTAGTTACTGCATCCCATCTCCCAATGTAATGCCATCCCACTCCCCTCACTCAGTGCGTCTACAACACTCGGATCCACTACGTACCAGTCCCCTCAGTCGCTGCATCACACTCCGTTCAAACACTACATACCAATCCCCTGAATCACTGCATCCCATTCCCCACAGTCATTATATTCCTCTCCCCTCAGCCACTACAACCCACTCCCCTCAGTCGCTGTTTCAGACTCTGCTCAATCACAACATACCAACCCACTCAATCACTGCATCCCATTTCCCTCTGTCACTGCATCCCACTCCCCTCAGCCAGTACAGCCCACTCCCATCCATCACCAACTTCTTGTTTAACGTAATATTACATACATTGTCCTCTGACACTATTACACATTCGCTCCGGAATAGATTGAGTAATGTATTGGAGTGAATAATCCTGGAGTCAAATTAAGTGAAGAATTCCTTTCGGAAAGACCCCACTTTGCAAATACCTGAGCTTGAAGACTTCGGAGAAATAGAGGGTGAAATTCCAACAGATTCTGTCGTCGATTCTTTCTCGGGCTTCTTTGTTGGCGAAGTCACGGAATCTATAATAAAGGAAGAGGGAGATGAGGAAGCGAGTAGTGGAGATAACTGGAAATTTCACCGATTGACATGAAGCTTCAGTGAACGTCACACATTTTAGGGAATGGAGATTGTTAAGGGAGGTTATAATGTTTCGTGTAGGTGCTAGGATTGTTTGTTTTAAAGTTTTAATTTGATTTGTATATCTGTATTTGTATGATAAAAAAGGCCATATTGACTTTTTCTTTCCCTTTAAAAAGATGCTTGCATTACAAATGGGAGTTTGCGACATAAGAACTAAAGAAAACATAAGTGTTGTAAAAAAATGCTGCTTTTGCCTAGAAAAGATGTCCAGTCTGGCAGGTATCTCCTACACACACATGGAAGAAGCAAGCTAACAGCTTATTTGGGACGCTGTTGGACTTCAACAAGCTTTCAAAAACATTGCCAAAGTGAAGGCAACGAAAAAGGGGCAGGTAACAAGCCTCAAGCTAAAACTGTTTGAAGGTAGCTGCCAGAGAGACTGGTGCAAAGGGAACAGATAACCACGCCCAACTTGAAGATAAGGCCACAAAATTTAGGGGAGTGGAAAAGGAGAAAGTCTCAAGCAGGTCCTGTTAATGAAGTTAAGAGTGAGAGGAAGAGAACAATGCGACATGCTTCAGAATTAAAGAGTCAAAAGCTGCATAAAGCAAATTGTAAGTGAGAGCAGATTGCCAGAGTCAAGACAGTAAAATAAAGAAAGGAAAAAATGAAACTTAATATGCCAGCCCTCAGTCACTACTTCCCACTCCCCCTAAGTCACTACCTCCCATCCCAAACACTTAGTTGCTACATCCCACTCCTCAGTTGTTACATCCCTCACCCTTCAGTCACAACATCTCTCTCCCCTTACTCACTGAAACCCAATCCCCTCAGTTACTACACCACATTCCCCTCAGCCATAGCATCCCACTCCCCCTACTCACTACATCCCACTCCCCTCTGTCAGTACATCCTACACCATTCAGCATCAGATTTCAGCGATCATATTGTGTGAAGAGTTTATGTATAATATCACCTCCAAACTAATACCAGATATTTCAGATCCTTTTAGGCAATTTCAAACTCACCAATGACACCATGCTCTGTCACCCCTCAGTCAGAACTCCCCACTCCACAAACTCCATGCACGCCACTACCCTCAGTCACTGCATCCCACTCCCCTCAGTCACTGCATCCCACTCCATTCAGTCACTGCATCCCACTCGCCTCAACCACTGGATCTCACTCCCCGAAGTCACTACATCCCACTCCCCTTATTCACTGCATCCCACTCTCCTCACATGTTACATCTAACCCCCTCAGTCACCACAAACAAGTTTAATGAAACATTAGATATCATTGTCCTCAGGCACGTATTCATATCCCCTCTGTGAGAAGTGGAATAAACCACTTGGACAGAACCCTGCTGGAGTCAAATTAAGTGATGAATCAGTTTAGAATCAACTCCACCGTGCAGATAACTGCTCTTGAACACTTCGCTGTATTGGAGGACGAAATATCAATTGTTTCACTTGTCGATTGTTCTCCGGGTTCCTTATTTGGGGAAGGCTCTGAACATTCAATAAAGTAAGAGGGAGATGAGGGAGTGAAGACTGGTGGCACCTGCAAATTTCAGAATTATTTTTATTTGTCGGTGTTGACCATGATTTAAAGCCTATGCTTGTTTCCTATTTCTGTATCTGTGTGTTAAGGAAGGTCAAAATAAGTTTTAATATTCACTTTATAAAAGTTGCTTGAATTGCTAATGAGAATTTACGACTTAAGATTAGCAAACGCAAGAGTAGACAAAATGTTGTTGTTGCCTAGCAACAGGGGTACAGACCGACAAGTCCTTCCCACAAGCGCAGAAATAAAGAAGAAAGACAGCAGTCTTTTTGGAAGCTGTTGGAGTTCAGCTAGCTTGGACCACATTTGCCGAACAGAAGCCATCTAAATGGCAAAGATCGCTAGCCCCAACGTGGAGTTAGTTGAAAGTGGCTGCCACAGAGACTGAGGCAAAGGGGGAAGAAAGTAATTCCCAGGCTAATGAAACACTGCAAAATCCAAGGGAGTAGAGCAGTAGAAATCCTCAAGCAAATCTGTTAGTCAAATGAAACTCAGGAACCTGGAAAAGGTCCTGTTAATGAAGTTCATAGAGAGTCTCAAAGCATCAGTTTTAAAGAGACAAACGGTGCAGAAAGCAGAGTTAAAGCCAGGTCAGCTAGAATGCCTAGAAATACCACTGAAAGACTTTAACTTTTTGCCAGGTCATGTGAAGCAATGGTATTGTTGTCAGCTGAATCGGCTAGAGAGAGAGAGTGTGCATGGAAGGCAGCTGGGGAGCATGTGACGACCAAAGGAAAAGGAGCATCACAAGGAGAGTTCAAAAACATGGAAGTGGCGCCTTGCCGAAGACATCTGAGAGAAAGCGTCAGTTTGGGAGAAGATTCCAAGGTGATGCATTGGAGATTGGAATTCCTCGTGTGAAATACAGAGTGCAGTGAGAATAGTTGGCTCCTGGAGAGACAAGTGTCTGGGAGGACTTGATGAGAGATCCATAGCACCTGTTTATGTTTCATTTGGTTTCAGGTTGTGGTATGTCTGACCACAGGGTAACATAGATTTACATGTACTATGTACTTATTGTGAACATTAAAATATGAGACACCTTTGTTACTTGTGTTATCCTTATAAATATATCTGTAAAAGTTACACTTGTGGGTGAAGTAGGATGGTAATATAATTTCCTGTTTAATACATATTTTATACTTTTGATAAAACATCAGCAGCAGCTTCATGCGACTCCGTTCAGTAGCTACTCACCACGTATCGAATAAAAATAAACACATTGAACGTTACGTTCTATAAGGCGGGGTTCAGCATGATTTTCCACGGGTAACCACAGCTGGGATCCTAACACTCAGCAGTCAGCATTTCATTTGTATTGATCAAATACAGTTCATTTCTATCACTGCAGTCTGTGCTGTAACTGGAGAAATCCCAGGCTCTCAAACAGGACAGCTAACTGTTGAAAATCACTTTATCCCACTTCCCCCTACACGGCACCCCAAACTCTCTAGCCATTAATAAACACAAACATTAGCTACTGAATTAAATTCCCCTCACTCACTAAATCACACAAGCTTCAGTCCTTGAATCTCACACTGCTCAGCCTCTGCACCCCAATCCACTCAGTCACTGCATTGCACTCCCCTCAGTCCCTACATCCCACTCAGCTCAGTCCCTGCATTCCACTCACTTAAGTCACTGCACCGCACTCCATTCAGTCACGACATCCCACTTACCTGAGTCACGACATCCCATTCGCATCAGTCACTGCATCTCACTCCCCTCAGTCACTGCATTCCACTCCCTTCAGTCACTGCATCCCAATCCCCTCAGTCACTAAATCCCACACCCCTCAATAACTGCACCCCACTCACCTCAGTCACTGCATCAAACTCCTCTCAGTCATTACATCCCACTGCCATCAGTCATACACCCCACTCCCCTCAGTCACTGAATCCCACTCACCTAAGTTATTGCATCCCACTGCCTTCAGTCACAATTAACCAATTCCCGGCATCATCACATTCTACAACCGGAACAGGATATTTTCCCCCAGCACGAACAGGAAGGTACAGGCTAAATCCCTGGGGCTGTGTAATTTTGTAGTCACGTTGCGTGAAGAATCAGTTTAGAATAAACCTCACAGAGCAGATACCTGAGTCTGGAGACACGGCGGAGATAGAGGATGGTTTCTCAGTGGATTCTCTTGTCGATGGTTCCTCTGGTTGCTGAGGTGTCGATACCCCAGGATCAGGAATCAAAGTAGAGGGAAATGATGGAAAATGGGGATCTCCTTAAGAAGCTCAACCTTGTTAGGCACAAGTGTCTAGAGAACATCATATTGCTCGACTTCTAACAACATTACCCATCAAATGAATTTCCATCTGTCGCTGTAAACTGTGAATTGAGTGATTAAATGCTACAGCTTCAATCAATACGTTCAACTTCACAAATTCGCTCAGAGCGAAATATCACAGACTTAACATCCCAATCCCTTCAGACAATGCATCCCGCTCCCCTCACTCACAATATCCCACTCCTCTCAGACACTGCATTCTACTCTCATCAGTCACTGCATTCTAATCCCCTCAGTCACAGCATCCTACTCCCCTCACTCCCTGCCTCCCACTGCCCTCAGTCACTGCATCCCATCCCCTCAGTTACCACATTCCACTCCACTCACTCAACGATTCCCAGAAACCTCACTCACTGTATCGAACTCCCTTCAGCCGCTACACCCCACTCCCCTCAGTCACTGAATCCCACTCAGACCATTCGCTACACCCCAATCCCCTCAGTGACTACACCCCACTGCACTCAGTCTCTCCATCCCACTCCTGTCAGTAACTACACCCAACCCCCCTCAGTAACCACACTCCAGTTTAATGAAACGTTGCATAGCTCTGTTTCCGGCGCTATTTCACATCCCCTTTGTTAGATGTGGAATAACCCTCTTTGACTCAATCCTTCTGGTATCAAATTAAGTCAAGAATCAGTTAGAATCAACCACACCGTGCAGACTCCTGAGCTTGAACACTTCGCTGAATGAGAGGTCGACATATCAATGGATTCATTGTGGATTTTTCCCCGGGTTCCAGAGTTGGGACAGGTTCTGAATCTGTAGTAAATGAAGAGGGAGATGAGGGAGCAAAAAGTGGGGACACCTAGAAATTTCACCTTTTTTGTCACGAAGCTTCAGTGAACGTTTCACATGTTTGGAAATAGAGATAGCTTAAGTAATTTATAATGGTATTTTTAGTTGTTAAGAATGAGTTTAGGCTTCGCAATTTAAGCTTGATTTGTATTGACTGATCCGTGCGTTAAGAAAGGTCAAAATTAGTTCCAGATTCACTTTCAAAAAGATGCTTGTATGCCTAATGAGGGTTTACGACTTGATCAGCTGAGCAAACAGAAAATGGTGCTGTTGCGTAGGAATAAGGGCGCAGAGAGGCAGGTCCCTCCCATAGGCGCACAACAGAAGAAGAAAGGCAGAAGTTTTTTTGGAAACTGTTGGAGCTCAGCTGGCTTGGAAGACATTTGCCAAACAGAAACCACCAAAATGCGGCGGATAGCTAGTCCCAGTGTAAAACTGGTTGAAAGTACCTTCCATAGAGACTGGAGCAAGGTGGGCTTATAACGAGCCGCAAGCTAAAGAAACGGCCGCACAATCCAGGGTTGTGGAGCAGTAGACACTCGCCAGCAGATCTTCTAGTCAAAGGAACGGCAGGGGCCTGGAAAATGCTCTGTTAATGAAGTTGATGGGGAGGGATAGAGAGAAAGGCGCCAGGCTTCAGTATTAAAGAGAGAAACTCTGTTGAAACCAGATTTAAAGAGAGAACGGCTTCCAAGAGGCAAAAAGGTCTGAAAATACCGTTGACGGTCGGCAACCCTTTGCCAGTACATATGAAGCATTGGTATTGTTGTCCGCTGAGTCGGTGAGAGAAGAGTCCATGCAGGATAATTTAGATGCACGTGGCACTTCAGGGTAGAAGAACATCCATTGGAGAGTTCGAAACCCTGGAGGTGGCGCCTTGCAGATGGCATCTGAGAGAAAGTGTCAGTTTTGGAGAAGGTTCCAATGCGAGGCATTGGTGAGTGGAGATTGGTAACCCTCGTGTGAAAGACAGAGTGTGGTGAGACTGGTTGGCTCCCGGTGTGACAAGCGTCGGGGAGCAGCTGATGAGGGACACATAACATCTGGTGAATTGATATATGTCTCTTGCTTTTAGAATGTAAGATGTCTGACCACAGTGTGCCAAAAGTTTAAATGGACTGTGTGCATTCTGCGAACATCAGAACATAAGGTGCGTTGGAACTTGTGTTATATTTGGAAAAAAAAAATATATATAGGTAAAATCAGCTGTTAACCTTATACATGGCAGTGTGTATTGAACTTGTATTTAACCAATACATATTATTTATATCACTGCAGACTGCTGTAAATGAAGACATCCCACCCTCTGAAACAGGAACCCAACTGCCGCCAATCACTGAACACTACACTAAACGATATGCCAATCAATCCAGTCACTAATAAACACACTGGTTGGCTACTGAATTCCAATCTCCTCACTCACGAAATCACACAGACTTCAGTAACCCATCCCACTCCCCTCAGTCACTGCAGCCACCTCCCCTAAGTCACTATATCCCACTCCCCTCGGTTACTACATTCCACACACGTCATTCGCTACATCCCACTCCCCTCAGTCAATACATCCCACTCACCTCAGTCACTACATCCCACTGCCCTCACTAACTGCAACCCTCTCCGCTTAGTCACTCCATCCTACTCCCTCAGTTTCTCAGCCGCTGGCCCACACTGGGAAGTGGATGCTTCTGCTGGACTGAGCTCTCAATAGGTGAAGAGCTTGTTTTGAATCGTTGCCCTCTGATGGATACCTGAGGTTATATAAGCTGCTGGAGCCGATGATGAAAGGTCGGCCGGCTTGGCACTCAACTGTTCCGGCTTTTCCGGAGTTTGGGCTGTATTTGGATCTGCAATGAAGAAAGAGTAACGTATGAACTGCGCCGAAACGTGCCGCCTGTTCCGTGGTGGTGAATGTCAGAGACAACTTCATCAGATCCTAGACCACCAACACTACTTTTCATTAGCAGTCTGTCCCACTGAGGGAGCGGCTGTTGCCCAGCTCCACATTCAGAGCCTTCCTCTACCGCATGGCCCTAATTGGAGTGGAGTGTCTGGTAGACACAGACAACAGTGAATGGTGCAAATCACCATAGTTCTGGTGAAACGTTCATTGTGTGTCAGGTCTATTATTCCTCGTGTACCTTACGCAAAGGATAGAGGCCTTGTGAATTTCTTAGTTGTATTGGTGACATGGGGCATCTTGAACAAAACTTCTGAATCATTTAGAAATGACATTTTACAATAAGCAGAGCAACCGAATAACGAATCCAACTCATAAACGAAGTAGCTGCTGCAGTTTCTAACTTTGATCTCATGGACCCAGTTGCAGTGATTTCTACCCCATTTCACACAATCTGTCCTGGTTACTTGCTTCTGTCCCACGGTGGGATGTGGACCTGAAATTAGGTATATCAATATTGATGAACGTAACAGATGTGAACAATGCTGGACAGTGAATGTAAATCTAATATTAGAAATTCGGAAATTACCATTTAACCAGCCTGTGCCATGTGTGGAGCACTGTCTCACTTTGACGACAGTCTCCGGAATCTTCCATCCACCAGAACTGAAACGACAATCACAGAGAATGAGGAGGAAGGTATGGAACTCGGGGAGAGAGACTGCGAGGTTCTTGAGCAAATTTAGAGAGGGAGTGACAAGTTATTGGAGGATTTGGCAGGCTTGGAACTGGAAAAATCTCAGGTCCAGATGATCGGTGTCGCAGACTGCTGATGGAGGCAAGGGAGGAGATCACATGGGCTTTGAACCAATTTTTTTATTCCGCTCTGGATATGGGAGAGGTGCTAGCGGACTGGAGAACAGCCAATGGGTTTCCGGTATTTAAGAAGCGTTGTAGAGATAAGCCAGGGGACTACAGGTCAGTGAGCCTAACGTCAGTGGTAGTGAAATTATTGCAGAAAATTCTGAAGGAAACAATCTATCTTAAATTGGAGAGGCATGCTTTGACAAGGGATAGTCAGCATGGCTTTGTCAGAGGGTGGTCATGACTGACGAATTTGATTGAATTTTTTGAGGAGGTGACCAGGTGGTTAGATGAGGATAGTGCTGGTGATATATCTTATATGTATTTCAGCAAAGTCTTTGGCAAGGTCCCATATGGGAAATTTATAATGAAGGCAAAGGCACATGATATGCATGGTTATTTGATAAGGTGGATTCAAATTTGGCTTAGTTGGAGGAAAAACAGCATGATGAAAGAAGGATGATTTAGTCACTGAATGCCAGTATCCAGTGGCGTCCCAAAGGAATATGTACTAGTTTCACTATTATTCGTTATTTATATAAAATACATAGATGACTATGTGGGTTTGGGGGGTGGGGGCGGGGGGCTGCGGTGGGTGTGGTGGCATTGGGAATATTAAGTTTGCGGATAACACAAAGATCTTCCGGGTGACTAACAGTGAGGTTGAATGTCTTGGGCTACAGGAAGATATAGACGGGATGGTGAAGTGGGCTGATAAGTGGCAGATACAATTTAAGCTTCAAAAGTGAGAGGTGATACACTTTAAGAAGTAACTTGACATGACACTAGGAAGTTCTAACGTAAAATGGGACCTTGCCGTGTGTGTCCATATATCTCTGAAGTAGGAGGGGCATGTTAGTGAGGTGGTGCAAAAGGCATATGGGACAAATCCCTTTATTAATCGAGGCATAGATTACAAAAGTAGGGAGATCATGTTGGAGGTGTAAAGAACCTTGGTGAGGCCACAGCTGGAGTAGTGTGTGCAGTTCTGGACGCCAGATTATAGGGAAAATTTGATTAAAATTGTTGGGGAGCAGAGGGAATTCAACAAGATGTTTCCTGTGATGAAAAAATTAAGTTATGAAGATGGGTTGGATAGACTTGGGTTGTTTTCAATGGAGCAGAGAAGACAGCGGGGCGACCTGATCGATGTGTACAAGATTATGAGGGGCATGGACACAGTGGATAGGGAGCAGCTGTTGCCCATAGTTGAAAGGTCAGTCACGAGGGGACACAAGGAGAAGGTGAGAGGCAGGAGGTTTAGGGGGAATGTGAGGGAAAACATTTTTACACAAAGGATTGTGACGGTCTGGACAGCAATGCCTGGGAGGGTTTTGGAGCTGGGCGGCCTCTCCTATTTGAAAAATTGCCTGGATGAGCAATTGGCATATCATATCATTCAGGGTTGTGGGCCAAGTGCTGGTAAATGGTATTAGGTATGTAGGTCAGGTTTTCCTCATATGTCGGTGCAGACTTGATATGCTGAAGGGCGTCTTTCCACTATGATTATGTGTGTCAGCTCCTGGACTGCTACCGCCCACGGCATTATTTCTGACATAACTTCCTGCTCCCTCAGCTGACTCCTAGCACCCTGACTCCCCACCCTCTCACTGCGTAGACAGGGACATCGATCACGTCCATCCTATTGCCCCCTCTACAGCCCTCACATCTTCCCCTCCATCCCACATTCAACCGCAGCGCACCCTTTGTCGTCCTCATTCCATCCCAGCATTGTCCACCTTCAACGAATCATCCGCCGCCATTTACACAACCTCCAGTCTGATGTCACTGCCAAATGCAACTTCATCTCCAGGTTCAGAAATCGGAAGTGAACAATCACTTCGCGTAACCTGGCCCAGTTCTTCGTCACCCCTAACTTCACTTTACATTCACAGCACACTTACACATCCTCTCTATCCAGTGTTATCCCCTTTCAGACTCTGTTCCTGTCTTATAACCCCCTCTGTCCAGGTTTATCTCCCTTTACATTCTGTCTATTTTCTGCATCGCCCTACATCTAGCGTTATCCCCTTTTACTCTCTGTCGTGTATATATATCCCCTTCTATCCAATGTTGTCTCCCTTTTTTCCCGTTCTATATTCCACTCCATTAGGAGCTGACTGTATTTTCCCTGTATCTCTCTCTCTCTGGCTCTGCCCCATTCCCTGTATCCTTTCCTTCCATCATTTTTCTGCCTGACGGACCAGGCCACTCTCACTTTACGTTCCTCCTCTGATATTTTTATTATTTATACAGTTGGTTCCCAACCCAAAGCCCCTAGTTAACCTTAAATTGGCTCCTTTTGTTACCTTTTGAATCTGTACCGTCCGTGGTTGAGTTTGTCATCGCATTTCGGACCCGTGCACCCGGTCTCAGTACAATCCGTGCTCCTCCAGGGCTGGTTTAGGACTATGTGATTTACACACGGATCAGTCACTGCAGAGTCTGTGACTGAGTGACAGTCAGGTGTTTAATGTTCTTAAAAAGTATAGTATTTATTACACAGAGATTGGTATGCTCTGAAGAGACAGTAACCTTATTCTCACAAGCTCCAACATGTAGGAATTCCACCCATTTAACACTGGAATCTTTCTTCCTTCTCCAAAGCAGTTTTTCCTCTGTCTCCGAGTCCGGCCTCCCCCTCTAACTCACGGCTCACAGGCCGTCCCCATTCGAGATTCACCCCCAGCCCCCAGTTAACAGAAAGCAGCAGTGATCTCAGATTGACTTCGTCCCAGCGGAGAAGCTGCAGTTTTGAAACAGGCATTTTGTTAATCTCGTCACCCATGGCAGTTTGGGCTGTGTTTCGAATTTTATTATCCAGTGGACCCCTGAGGTTGCTGTTCCAGTCCTGCAGGGTTTTGCAGACCCGCATCCCCCACACCCAACCCCACGACGTCCGCCAACCCCACAGCCCATTTCCCAACTTCCAACACCACTTCCTCTGTCCTGTTTACCGTGGCCAGGACCAGCCCTGTCCACACTCCCTGGTCTATAAAGAGGGTCATACCCGGATTTCCATGCCTCCCTATTCTTAACCCGGATCAGAAACGATCATCAATGCCCCTCTGTATTCGAATGAGTTTCAGATCCGGCCCCGCGTGCACCTTTATCCTTGTCCCGGCGGCAGATACGGCCCCACATGCCTCTTTATCGTTGCCCGAGTGTGAGATCCGGCACCAATTCTTCTGTGTCCATGTCCCGGTGTCAGATGCGGCCCCCCATGCCACTCTATACTTGTCCCAGTGTCAGATACCGCACCTATGCCTCGCTATCCTGGACCCGGGTCATATCCGATCATTAATTCCTCTCCATCCTGGAGCCTGGTTCAGATCTGGGCCCCCATGCCTCTCTATCCTGTCTCCCGATCAGATCCGTGCCCCCATGCCTCACTATCCTGTCTCCCGGTCACATCCGGGCCCCCATGTCTCACTATACTGTCTCACGGTCGGATCCGAGCCCCCATGCCTCACTATCCTGTCTCCTGGTCAGATAGTGCCCCCGTGCCTCACTGCCCTGTCTCCCTGTCAGATAGGGCCCCCATGCCTCACTGCCCTGTCTCCCGGTCAGATAGGGCCCCCATGCCTCACTGCCCTGTCTCCCGGTCAGACCCGGGCCCCCATGTCTATCTGCCCTGACTCCCGGTCAGATCCGGGCCCCCATGCCTCATTGCCCTGTCTCCCGGTCAGATCCGGGCCCCCATGACTGACTGCCCTGTCTCCTCGTCAGATAGTGCCCCCATGCCTCACTGTCCTGTCTCCCCGTCAGATAGGGCCCCCATGCCTCACTGCCCTGTCTCCCGGTCAGATAGGGCCCCCAAGCTTCTCTATCTTGTCTCCCAGTTAGATCCGGGCCCCCATGCCTCACTGCCCTGTCTCCTGGTCAGACCCGGCCCTCATGTGAGAGGCTGGCTCTATATTTATAGACTGGGAGACTGTCTGCATGCTTAAAGAGCCAGGGGCCTCTCACTATAGTAATAGATTGGGATGAATGTCGTTATGTTTATAGGGCCGGGGGCTTATGACTATTGTAATAGTTTGGGGAGTCTGTCAGTCTGTTTATAGCCGACGGCCTGTCATTAGGGTACTAGCGAAGTGACACAGTAACTATGTTTAAAGGGCCTGGGGCCTGTCACTATCGGAATATTTTGGGGATACTGTCAGTATATTTAGAGGGCTGGCGGCCTGTCTCTATTGTAATCGGTTGGGCTGACTGTCAGTGTGTTCATAGTGCAGGGAGCCTCGTCATATAGTTGAATGCTGTGGGGAGGGGGTCGGATTGTCACTCTCCTTATCACGTTGTGGACCTGTCACTAGCTTTGTAGCGAGGAGGGACTCTCAGTATGTTTACAGAGCAGGCAGCCTCATAATATAGTTGCATACTTGTGGGGTAGGGGAATTGCCAATGTGTTTATCGAGCTGTGGGCCTGTCAGTAGCTTAGAAGCGAGGAGGGACTGTCAGTACGTTTACAGAGCCGGAGGCCTCTCGCTACGCTAATCGATTTGAATGACTGTTAGTGTATATACAGAGCTGGAGGTTCACCCCCAGTTTCTTCCTCTTCACCCTGCAACTTCCCGCAGCCCTCTTGCTGCTTTAATTGACATCAGTGAAATGTATTTGCTTTATTTCCGACAGCAGCGGTTACGCTTCAAGATGACGCCGTTGGCTTTAAAATTGTTGGCTGTTTTTTTTGTGGGTTAAGAATTTTTTCTTTCTTTGAAAAGTAGTAGCGGGAAACAAGTACGTAGGAGGAGGCGATATACCCCGTTGTTTGTTTGATATCCAAACTCCATGAAACACTCCTGCAGCCCGGAACCACGTAACAAGCTCACAACCCTTCCATCACTTCTGTCCCTCCTCTCCACCTACTGTTAGCAACTCTGCATTCACTAAAGCTCGTCATTCCCCCTTATCCCCGTTCCACACCCATTGAAACTCTTTACAAACATTTGATCACCCTTTGCCTCTCGGTGAATAGCTTCCCATCCCTCTGCTCGCCCTTCTCCACCACCAAAAACTGTTGCGAACGCTCTGGTCGCCTTTCCCCGCGCATTGATCCTCTTCGCAATCCTCTGACCGCCCGGTGGCGCCATCTATAATCCATACTGACAATTAGATTATTCTATTGTTCTTCTCCAGGCACCGAAACTCTTCCCAATCCTCTGATAGTCCGTTCACGCCCTTTCAAATCTGTTCTAACAATTGGAATGTTTTTCTCCATCCACTGAAACCTTTCCTAACCGTCTGAACGCCCTTTATCACCCACTAAAACACATCCCAACCGTCTTATCTCTCATCCCCACGCACTGTTACTCTTCCGAATGCCCTGATCATCCTTCCCCAATCATTGACATTATTCCCAACCATCTGATTGCTCTTCCCCACCAACTGAAACTCATCTAACCCCTCTGATAACACTTCGCTACTCACACCATCTATTTATAACACTCTGATCCCACTTCACCTTCTACTGAAATAATTCCCGACAAACTGATTCGACCTTCCCATAATTTGGCCCATTCACCAGACTCTGACCAACATCCTCAAACCTGAATCACTTTCCCATCTGCAGAACCTGTATCTGTACTGTAGTGGTTATCTAGTTTTCCTGAAACGAGCAAGGTTTCTGTCTCGAAAATGTCTAGAAATTTAGTCTGCAGGGAGCGCGGATCGCTCAGCTGGTAGATCCTGGGATTTGCAAACTGAAGGCCCAGTGTTCCAAGTTCTGTCTGAGTGCTGCCTTCAGCAAAACTCGGTCAATGCCCAAGAAACCATTAAAAGTGAGAAATGTTCGCTCAATGTCCCTGCTACTTCAATGGAACTAAAGGGGATGTTATTATAACCTACCAATAATGTCCTTCCTACCGAAATTTCAGCAGCCACGATCGTTGTTATTCTTGAATAAAAAGCGGGTCAATGATTATTGGGATAGGCAGAATGAGAAGTTGAGCCCAGAATCAGATCCACCATGATGTCATCAAATCGAGCAGCAGACTTAAGGGGTGAATGTCCTTATCCTGCTCCTAATTACCAAGCTACTATATCCTGCACAATTCGTTCAGCCGCTTAATTCCCCTCTCACAAAGTTCCCCACCTCCTCAAGAAATATCCAAACCCCGATCTACTTTCCATGTCCCCTTCTATGCCTGAACTCATACTCTAAACCCTGATATGTTGGAGTTATCTTGCTCCGTAAATGGCCATAGTGCTGACATTCTGAGGTACCTGCCTTATATCGGTACCCTTCTGGAAGTGCTATTTAGAACTTTCAGAGATTCTCCCATTGACTTCGACAGCCCATCCCGTATCATTCACACCATTTCCACCAGCGCCATTTTCTTTCCCAAGCAACTTCTCCTTGCAGACGTTGGTCCAAAAGAGAAACAAGACAGGAAATGAAACAGTGATCAATGCAATACGTTTTATTTCGGCGTATAGCCCATTATTCAGAATGCAACGATACAGGGTCAGGGGTCGGTGGACTGAAACAATCAAACAGAACCTGCTTCCCAGGGACGAAGATTTCATTCAGAAAGAACATGGAGAGCTCGGGCTGCCGGCAGTTCATCACCAGATATTACTTTCCTTTTGAGCAGCAATTAAACAATGCGGTTTTAAAATGGACCTCCAGGTATGGGGCACACGGAAATGTTTCAAGTGTTCCTCCTCTCTTATTGCAAGCCCACCACGGTGCTATAATCCAAAATGAATAATTAATTGAGTGATCGTTGTGAACCGAGAGAGAGCGAGACCGATGGGAAAACAGAATGCTGAGTTTCTCAGTGTTATTGGGAATGACTTTGAATCAAACGCCAAACTGAACACTTTTATATTTAAATAAAACCCACACTTCCCTCCTTCCCATCGACATCTACAGGCTCAAGCTTCGCCCTGAAGGGCCGTCCAAGGGTGTTTCTCAAAGTGGACACCAATACACCCACAATCTGACAACAGAGATAGTGAAATGAAAGGTCTGGCAATTATATCTGAACCTTTTCCTGTCAGGCGAAGAGTCCAAAGTGTTTTATAGACCATGGATAGTTTCTGTAACACCGAGACTGTTATATATGAAAAAACTTGGTCAATCAGCTTTCAGCAAACTCTCTGAAATAAAGCAGGAGATTTGATAGGCTGAGAAGTTTCTGGTCATGTTGGGAGGGTGATGCTGATCGAAGGGACACTGAGAACTGCCAGGTTTTCAATAATCGAACAGATATGCTCCGTCCGATGAAGAGCTAGACAGGAGCTCTGTTTAATATTTCACCCAAAGCATTACACATTCAACAGTGCAGCACTCTCCCAGTGGTGGGAAGGATCTGCTTAGTGAGAAATCAACCCACCATTTGTTCGCTCAGTTCCTGGCAGCTGCAGAGTGAAAAAAGTTAAATTAACTAGTTGTCTTGCAGACATAATGTGTTTTCCCAGACACCAAACCCTGTGAACGCTGCAGTAATCATCGAATTAAATAAAGCTGTCTGAAGCCTTTTTCATCTCCCTCCCTGTCCTCGTTATGGAAAGCTGACTGATCTCTCTGGAGTGTTATCAGAATCATTTCCAGTTATCCACCGATTTCCTCATTTTTCACCTGGGATACGGACAGTGAGTGTTCGTGAAATTTACTGAGGGAGCAGTACCGAGGGAACTTCCGATCCTGTCCTCACACACAGTATATGCTCTCACACTTTTCAGCAGGTATCAGTGGTCGTGAGCAGTGACTGGTGGTTACCTCTATGTGGTGCGTTGGGACTGAGACCAACTGCAGAGTTTCCCAATCAAATGACTCGCGCGGATGTGATCCACCGACTCGGCGCTGCCCTTTCATTGCTGCTCTGCTTAGAACAGCTCCCAACACCGACAATTCCGTCTAGCTTCTAAGCTAGTGACTGAACATTCAGGGAATTAAATTGTAGAACTAATTAATGTTAAAACGTTCAGTCTCACAAACAATCTTCTTAATACAGCAGATTAAAACATGACTCTCAAATCGAATAACTCAGTTTAAAAATAAAAATATCCGAGCACTGGCTTCTGAATGATCGAAGAAATTTAAAAGCATATACCTCTGAGCGGGGAAAATGGTGCCTGTCCAGCAATAGGACTATGCAGTGCCATCATTAGAACTGCTATAAGCAAGATGTGAGTTTTCTCCATCTTCGGTGGATTTCCTCAGAGTTAGTATCAGGATGCTGGAGTTGATGTTTTCTGTATGGAATCTCCGAGATTGTGCTGCTTTTATAATCACACACACACGGGTACTGACGTCACTCACTGAATTTAATAGGGTGGAAGGCGTTTCCCTACCTGGTACATCTCATTTGCCTGAGTGAAGCCTTCAAGCAAGAGCTCCACTCGGTGATCGCTTGCTAAACATAGGGAAGGGAACGTTGAGCTGCAGTTAATAGATGCCGTCCAGAAGAAACTGGACCTGCACTTATTCTAAGGAGGTTGAAAATGAGTGTCCCTATAGGGGCTGCCTATAAAAATAAATTGAGCAATTTAGATGAGTGAGTGTTCCTAAGGCCATGTTGTGGTCCTTTTGTCCAGGTCTAGGCAGGGGGAGTGAGGCCACTTCTCTGTGGTGGGTGGTGCGGAATTGCCTAAAACAATCATCAGAAGTGAATGGTTGCAGGCAGCCAGGGAGCTCAATTCCGAGAGTGTCACTTCGACGAGCTGAAAAAGGTGTTGCCCAGACTGATGTTACATCGTAGAGTCATTAGGACACAGAACGACGCAAAGCGGCCCATCCAGTCCGTTCTCGTTATTGTACAATCCCGGTTAGCCTAGTTCAGCTGCACTATCCCCATGCCCCTGCATGTTTATTTCCATCTAGTGCTCAAACAATATCCTTTTTTGGAATCATTGCCTATCTCTGCTTCCACCAACAAAGGCAGCGAGTTCCCGGTCATTGCCGATTGCTGGATCAAACACTTATTCTTCCCATGCTCCGTACACCCTCCCCCGTCCCCACCCCTCAGTAGATCTTGGCCAAAACACCCGACAAAATGAGAACATGCAGAAAGTGAGGGTATGGAAATAAACTTGCACGCGCAATTCGAATAAGCACATAGATACTGTACAATTACATTTGGAAAAGCACGGTTAGCAGAAGCAATGCAGGCCAATTGAGAACTGATAATCTGTTGCTGTCAATAAAAATAAGCAAGTACCAGGCATGAAAAATATTAACATTGTTTCAGCGTTTGCAGTGGAGGAAGAGCTCAGCAATTCAGACATCCCAATGAAAATATCATTGCATCAGGAACAGGAATTCAGCAAATTTAATTTTAACACAAATAATTGATATGGAGAAATTATTTTCACGCGGGAGGGACAAATCTCCAAGACCGGATTGTTTACTTCCAGCTGTTTAAAGGAAGTATTTGGGAACATTGCAGGTGCCCTAATCAAAAACGTGCAGCGATTTCTACACTTGTTTACCACATCTTTCAATGGGAAATATTGCCCGTCACTCCGCCAAATAAGAAAGCTGTTAGAAGGAAACCAAGGAATTTTCGGCCACTATGGCCTCTAATTAACCCCACCCTTTTCCTAGTTACTATTTTGCTCTGTGTCTACTTTAAAACAACCCGTTTGATTTTCCATTATTCTACCCACCGATGCTTTCTTCTGCACTGTCCTGGCTTTCCTAATTTCCTGGGTGTCTATGCAATGCTTTGCTATTTCTTGTTAACATGCCATGGAAACACAACTCTTAATAGTTAAGCTTAGCTCTCTTTGTATTTTTTTTTCGATTTCTTTCAATGCACCTTCTGTTCATATTTGTTATAAGCTTCCTTCTTGTTGCAGCACATGATGCTGTGTGGATCGAAGCGGAACTGACAGGTGGTGGTGTTCCCGGGCATCTGTTGCCCTTCACCTTTTAGATGCTAGCTTTTGTGGGTTTAGAAGGTGCTGTCAAAGTATCTTGGTGCGTTCCTGCAATCCATCTTGTCGATGGGACACAATTCTGTCTCTGTGGGGGAAGAGGATATTTGTGCATGTGCTGCCAAACAAGCGGCTGCTTTGTCCTGGATGGTGTCGAGCTTCTTGCGTGTTGGAGCTGCACACCTCCAGGAAAATTCAAAGCATTCCATGAAACTCCTCTCCTGTGCATCCTGGATTTTGGACGTGCATCTGGGAGTTGTTCGCCGCAGGATTCCGAGCATATGACCTGTAATTGTAGCCGCAGTATTTATATGACTGCCCAGTTCATTCTCTGATCAATGGTAAATCCCAAAAGGTTATTTGTGGGGGACTCAGCGATGTCAGTGCCATTGAATGTCACAGGCATTCGTAAGATTCGGGTCCTTGCCTGGCAGTTGTGTGGCGTGAATATTACTTGCCACTTGAAAGCCCAAGACTGAATATTGTGCAAGGCATGCTGTATTTGCACTTGGACAGCTTCTCTGTCTGAGCGTTCACAAATTGCACTACACATTGTGCAGTCAAAATCCCCACTTTTAACCTTATGATATAAATAAGGCCATTGATGAAGCAGACGCGATGGCCGCCCATAAGACCGTAGACCATAAGACACAGGAGCAGAAATTAGGCCATTCGGCCCATTGAGTCTGCTCCGCCATTCAATCATGACAGATAAGTTTCTCAACCCCATTCTCCCGCCTTCTCCCCGTAACCTTTGAACCCCTTCCCAATCAAGTACCTATCTATCTCGGTAATAAATACACTCAATGACTTGGCCTCCACAGCCTTCTGTGGCAATGATTACCATAGATTCACCACTCTCTGGCTAGAGAAGTTACTCCTCATCTCTGTTCTAAAAGGATGTGCCCTCGGGTCCGTGTCTCTCCTACTAATGGAAACATCTTCCCCACGTCCACTCCATCCAGCCCTTTCAGTATTCTGTAAGTTTCAATCAGATCCCCCCTCATCCTTCTAAACTCCATCGAGTATAGACCCAGCGTCCTCAAACGTTCCTCATATGTTAAAACCTTCATTCCTGGGATCATTCTCGTGAAACTCCTCTGGACCCTCCCCAGGGCCAGCATATCCTTCCTGAGATACGTGGCCCAAAATTGTTCACAATATTCTAAATGTGGTCTGAGCTGAGCCTTATAAAGCCTCAGCAGCCCATCCCTGCTTTTATATTCTAGTCCTCTTGGAATAAATGCCAACATTGCATTTGCATCGATACTTCTGAATTCTCTCCTCATTTGGAAAATAGTCTATGACTATATTCTTCCTACCAAAGTGTATGACCTCACACTTCCCCACGTTGTATTCCACCTGCCACTTTTTTTGCCAATTCTCCTAACCTGTCCAAATCCTTCTGCAGGGCCCGCGCCTGCTCAGTACCACCTGTCCCTCCACCTATCTTTGTATCATCTGCAAACTTAGCCAAGATGCCCTCAGTTCCTTCATCTAGATCATTAATGTATAAAGGGAAAAGTTGTGGTCCCAACACCGACCCCTACGGAACTCCACAGGTCACCGGCCGCCATCCTGAGAAGGACCCATTATCCCCACTGTCTGCCTCCTGCCAGACACCAATCTTCTATCCATGCTAGTACCTTGCCTCTAACACCATGGTCTCTTATCTTACTGAGGAGCATCCTGTGCGGCACCTTGTCAGATGCCTGCTGGAAGTCCAAGTAGATAACATCCATTGGCTCTCCATTGTCTAACCAACTCGTTACCTCCTCAAAGAATTCTAACTTATTTGTCAGGCATGACCTCCCCTTGATGAAACGAGGCTGCCTTTGCCCGAATCAACCATGCACTTCAAAGTATTCTGAAATCTCATCCTTAATAATGGACTCTAAAATCTTGCCAACGACCGAGGTCAGGCTAATTGGCCTGTAATTTCTCGTTTTTTGCCTCACTCTCTTCTTAAACATAGGGGTTATATTAGCGATTTTCCAGTCCTTTTAGACCCTCCCTGACTCCAGTGAACCCTGAAAGACCGCCATCACTATCTCTCAGCCACCTCCTTCACAACTCTGGGGTGTAATCCATCTGTTCCAGGTGAGTTATCAACCTTCAGAGCTTTCAGTTTTCCTAGCACCTTCTCCTTTGTAATTGCCACCATACTCACCTTTGCCCCACGACTCTCTTGAACTTTCAGGATGTCCCTCGTGTCTTCCACTGTGAAGACTGAAGCAAAGTTTCTATTCAGTTCCTCCGCCATTTCTTTGTTCCCCACTACTACTTCTCCAGCGTCATTTTCCAGCGGCCCAATGTCCATTTTGCCTCTCTCTTGCCCTTTATATATCTAAAAGAACTCTTGCAATCTTCCTTTATATTACTGGCTAGTTTACCCTCATATTTAATCTTGTCCCTCCTTATTTCTTTTTTAGTTGTCCTCTGTTGGTCTTTGTAGGCTTCCCAATCCTCTGGTTTCCCACTGCTCTTCGCCGTCTTGTATGCTTTCTCTTTAGCTTTTAAGCCCTCCCTGACTTCCCTTGTCAGCCATGGTTGCCTCGTCCTCCCTTTAGTATGCTTCTTCTTGCTCCGGATGAATTTCTGCTGTGTCTCCCAAATTACTCCCAGAAACTCCTGCCATTGCTGTTCCACTGTCTTTCTTGCTAGGCTCATCTCCCAGTCAATTCTGGCCAGCTCCTCCCTCATGCCTCTGTAGTTGCCTTTATTCAACTGTAATACCGTAACATCTGATTCCAGGTATTTGCTCTCAAATTGCAGGGTAGATTCTATCATATTATACTCACTTCCTCCTAAGGGTTCCTTCCTTCCTTCCTTCCTTCCTTCACCTTATGCTCCTTTGTCAAATCTGCCTCATTATACATCACTAAATCTAGAGTTGTCTGTTTAAGTCTCTCTTACTGCCACATGCGCTCTCTTACTGCCGCACGCGCTCTCTCTCTCTCACTGACACACTCTCTCTCTCACTGCCGCACGCGCTCTCTCTCTCTCTCACTGACACTCTCTCTCGCTCTCACTGACACTCTCTCTCTCTCTCACTGACACTCTCTCTCTCTCTCACTGACACTCTCTCTCTCTCTCTTACTGCCGCACACGCGCTCTCTCTCTCTCTCACTGCCGCACGCGCTCTCTCTCTTACTTTAAGGTTTTCTTCTAAATAATGTTTTAAATAGTTCCAGCATGACCTCCCTGGTCTTATTTTCTATGTTTCGGCTAAAAAAATGGAAGAATTCCAGATGACATCTCAGCCACCATACCAACTTGTCCTGCTACCTTTAGACAACCATGGGCATTCAATCAAGGCCTGACTTCCTCTATACCTCCCATTATCCTCCCATCAATTGCCTATTTTGGCCTTCTTAAATGCATCGTCTCACAGTTCTGTGGGTTGAATTCAACTCGAAACATTTCTGTCCACCTGACCAGACTGTGGATATCTTGCTGCAGTCTACAGAAAACCTCCACGCTTTCAATCGCTGCGTCAATTTTAACTTGGGCTCCAGGTTCTTGATCAATCCCCCTGCATTTACATTTAAAATCATTAATAAATGCAACCCAAAGCAAAGGAACTATTACCAAGTCCACAGGAACCTCATTGGAAACAGCCGTCTAATCACAAAAGCGCGCGGGTCAACAAATATTGTTTGTTTCCTGTCACTAAATAAATTTCATATCCAGCTTTTCACATTCTCCTGGAACTCAAGGGCTTCTCAATATTTGAACGGGTCAGCCATGTGGGATCTCGTCAAAAAATATCTGTGTCAACCTATTATTAATTCAATCAACCACAATCGCTAATATCAATTTCCCCAATCTATTTGAATAATTTATTATTAATATTGCGAATATTATTATTTTCATCTTCCTACATCTGGCTGGTATTGCTTCAAATTAAACCTAAACTCATTCCTTCTGTGGGGCATTAAACGTTTCATGACTTTGGTTACATATATTCATCTAATTTCTTCCAATGTTAGATGGGCTGAAGAATGCACTTCGCGTTGTTTAAACTGTCTCTGATCCGCCCTTCGTCGAACAGCCCGTATCCCACGTGTAAATACGGTTTGCAGCAAGAACCAACTGCTGCCGATTATTTAAATGCTGAAGGAACATTTGGAAACTGACAAAATCGCTTCAGCTACAGAGACAGGCTGTGGAAAATAAGGGTGGTTGGACGGGGAGGGAAAGCACAGAAGATGACCAGAGCGAAAGGCATTGAACGCATCTGTTCATGAGGACATGAGCCATAGACACAAGGTTAGTTCATTTTGTTATCTTAGCTTGCAGCCCCATTCAATTCAATTGTATCTCGTAAATTTATTGTCTTCAAATGCTGAACGCTCCATCTAGCCTTTCATCCCAGAAGCATCAACATGTTTGATTAGAACATTTCTGATTGTACTGAACGACCGAGCAATCTGCTTCATTCTGTGGCATATACGCTGCAAGTTTCAAAACGCTTTGAGTGAATACATTTGTTCACATCTTACTTATCAAGTGCTGACCTTGCCCCGATTCTCGAGAGCTTAGACATTCCACCCAACATGCATAGATAAGCGAGCAGATGCATCTCCCACCAAATAAAATATAACAAATCGAGCTCGGGAATGATGTTTGAGACAGGCCTGCAGCAGAGGATAAAAGGAAAATCTGTCTTTATAATAAATATGACAAAAGAAAATCAGAGAAAGAGTGTGAGAGATTTGCTTTTCGTCATTCTCTCCTTTATTGTCTCTGTACGTACTGCAGGCTTTTTGCTTTAAATTTAGGATTGTTCTCTTTCATTTGTTGAACCAGGCTATATTATTACTGCCTATTTTGTTTTATTTTAGGGAATATTTTCCTCCTGATCACTTTGAAAATTTAAAAATATTTCCTGTGTTATTTCACAATTTTCTATTCCAGTCCATTTACTCAAATGAAATTCCCACTGATAGAATATTAGTTCCCCCAACCCCCAATCAATTATTTTTGGGCTTTTCTTAATTTTATTGTTTTTCCGAATCCTTGTCAGAACAAGCTATTAATTTCTGACAGGTTAAGTTCCCAATTCCAGCTAAAGTGATAGTTCATTCCTCCTGTGGATTTTATACAATATCTAGACCTGTCAGCACAATTTTGGTGAATATCCTATTATTGTGATGGTTTCTGGAATGGAGTTGTTCATGTTATTTAACCTGGCTCTGACGCAGCATTCACTCACGAATGTGTTCTCGATTTGGAATTCTGGTCAGTAGGTCAGCAGCAATTGCATACAAATTATTCAAATGTTTCAGATAAATTTGGAAGTTGGCAAAAACAGCTTCAGTTACCTGGACAGGCTGTTAGAAATCAGGGAAAAAAGGCCAAGAAGATTCAAATGGCAACGCACAACGCAGGGATAGAAACATCAGAAATAGAAGGAGCAGTTTGACATTCGGTTCGCTGATGTTGCAAAGCCCAAGATTGTGATAATGCTGATAGATCATTAACACTACCTTCCTGCAGTATCTTCATATGACATATTATCCAAAATCGACCAAAATGAGCCCCAAGTATGCTTAGCGGCTGAACATCGACAACTCTTTGCGGTGGATGATTCCAAAGTTCTCAAAACTTGTGTGAAGTCATTCTTCCTAAAATTACCACTAGGTTAATAGTCTTAATCTCAGTGGATGTGTCTCAATTTTGATTTCCCAGCTAGCAAGTATAGGTAAACTTTGAATATGTACACTTCAAATTGAATTGGAAGAAATGAGTTCTGGAATTCTGCTGAGCCATGGAAGGGAAGCTGAACTGCAGCATAGTCCAAACATTAACTTCCCACAGGTTTAAAACAATATCGTGCAAGACTCAACGCCACTTTGACACATGCATGAAAGTTCGTTTTAAAATTGTGGAAGCAGCAGCTGAGGCTGGCTCACGCAGCGTGCGGGGTTTGGGGGGGTGGGCGTTGGGTAGGGTTGTGGGGGTGGAGGGGCGGAGTACGGTGGTATAGCGGTAATGTCAGAAGCCTAGTAATCTAGATGACCACGGCTCAAGTTGCACCGCGGCAGCTGGTGAAATTTAAATTCAATTGATAAACAGGAATTGGGGAGCTAGTCTCAGCCACGGTGACATTGAAACGGTTTTCGTAAAAATCCATCTGGTCCACTAATGCCCTTAAGTAAAGTAAACCTGCCATCCTTACGTGGCCTGGCCTGCATGTGACTTCAGGTCTTATACAAAATGTTTCACCCTCAATTACCCACAAAGGCAATTAGGGTTGGGCATTAAATGCCGACCTTGCCAGTGACATCGATCAAAGAATAACGTAACACAATAAGTTGTTGTCTGGCACAAAAAAAAAATGATACAGGAGCCGTCTTAATTTGGAACGTTGGCACATATATGTGAGAGGGGCAGAGATAGAGCAGCAACTAAAAAGGAAACACCCCGATCAATATGAATGAGACAGAAAGAGAGGGATATCTGGTCTGAGGGGTTTTGACTCGTCCACAAGGGAGAAAGAGGAAAATGTTGTGACTGTAAATGTGTATTGTCACGTTGATTTCTAAACGTTAGGGGACATAAGCATCTGTTGTTTCTCAGCTCATAAATTGAGATACACTGTCTGCCAGAATGAACCTGAATTAATCACAGAATCATGCAGCGCATAAGAGGCCCTTCGATAATTTAATCCAGTCCGCAACCAACATGTGAGGAACACCTGACATACCTACCTAATCCCCTTTACCAGCACTTGATCATAGCCTTGAATGTTCTCATGTGCCAAGTGCTCATTCAGGTGTTTAGATTTGATGTGTGGCAACCGGCCGTCGCCACCCTCCCAGGCCGTCCATCCCAGACCACCTTCACCCTCCAGGTAAAATCTTTATTCCTCATATCCCCCCTGAACTTCCTGCCCCTCACGTTGAACTTGTGTCCCCTCGTGACTGGCCCTTCAAATAAGGGAAACAGCTGCTAATTCTCCACCCTGTCCATGCTCCTCATAACATTGTACACCTCGATGAGGTCGCTCCTCAGCCTCCTCTGCTCCAAAGAAAACTAACCGAATCTTTACAACCTCCCTTCATAACTTAAATGATTCTTCCTGGAATGTTTCATCCTAGGCAACATCCTGGTGATCTCTTCTGCAACCACTCCAGTGAAATCACATTCCTTCCCATAATGCTGGATCCTTTTTGATATTAGCTTCCCTATGGTCTGCTTTAGTGTTTCTTGTTATGTAAGACGAAAATTAATTCTCATAATTCGACTTTGCCTCCCTAACTTCTAATCCTTACTTTAATTCTAAACGCTACCAGTTCCTCTTTGTTGTATTCTTCTTTCTGTTCATTGCACTTTGTGATTACCTTTCACTTTACTTTCAATTTTGTTGAAAGGTGCCTTTTGCCATGGTGCTTTATTGTGATCAGATTCTTCTTAATTTTCAGCTTAATATGCATTGTTCTGAAGCCAATTGTTCACGTTATAAAAAAAATACACGTTGTTATTTTATCCCTTTAAATTTCATTATTTTTTTCTGAGCATTCCTTCCTGAGATCCATTCCCGTACCCTGGATACCAATTGTGTACTAGTTATTAATTTCATATTAGCCTTACTTACATCTTTTTCAATGCATCCTCCATGACGTATGGGTTACGCAGACCATCACATGCAAGAGGAGTGGCGAGATTCTTGATTTGTCTGAGAATATTTCCTCTCTGGCAAACATTGAGGGTACCAAGCTGTGAATGAGAAGGACAAACAATATTGGAGGGTTGCTGAAAGACAATTTAATTGGGTGCTGGGACCAACTTATATACAAACATGCAATACATCCACTTGCCAAAAAGACATTCACGGGCAACTAGGAGTCAAGAAAACCATGGCATGAAAATAAAATAAAGGTGTAAATAAATGCATCAGCACAGATCCAGCTTCATGGGAACGATACAAAGAGCAAAAAATGCTGACAGGTCAGAAAGGAAGGATCACAAAAGGACAATATTTAAAGAAACTTGGACAGAATGCCAGAATAACCATTAAAGCTTTGATAATGGTATGTAAATAGTAGAATAGTTAAGGGAGAACATTTGGAATTGGTGATTTCAAATTCATTGCGTGAGGACTTGATGAGAGGAGTTTGGATGGCTTCCTGCAGCATTACTGGCGCTTGGTGAGACCACACGTGGAGTATTGTGCACAGTTTTGTTCTCCCTCCCTAGGGAATTATGAATTTCCACATAGGGAGTGCAACGAATGTTCAGCAGAATGGTTCCTGGGATGGCAGGATTGCCACATGAAGAGAAATAGGGCTGCTTAAGCCTGTATTTGCTGGAGTTTAGGTGAATGGGAGGGGGTCTCATTGAATAAACAGCATTCTGACAGGGATGGACATACATAATGCAGTGATGATGTTTCCTTTATTGGTGGCTCGAAATAATGTGGCCACAATCTGAGGTAACGGGTTATGCATTTGGGACTGCAATGAGGTAAAACTTTTTCACTCTGTTTCAGGTAGACATATGGCAATCCATCCTACATATGGCTGTGTTGGCCAGATCACCGAATGTAGTTAAGACGGAAATAGGTAGATTTATGGACGTTCAACGTGTTAAGAAACCTGGGGAGAGGAATAGAGCAAAGATTTTCGGTAAAGCATCACCATAATGAGATTCAATTGAGGAACATTGTATTCGGGCGAAGTGACCTACACCTGCTCTGATGTTCCATGTTTCTAAGAATGGAATAGCCAGAAGCGATGTGAGGAAAGTTGCATCTGACAATGACGCCATCTGAATAAATTTGAATTATTCTATAAGACCTGCTGATTTTTTCTAGGTATTTTTATTCTTATTTTTGTTGTGGATTTCCAGCATCAACAGTTCTTTTTTTTACTATTCATTATAATTGCATTCCTGTCGTATTTGAATTGAGGGGAGAGGTCACCAGGCGAGGCATCCTGCGGAAATTAATAGTAAATCAGAAACAAAAGGCTCCACAAAGTTCACGTCAGCAGGAGAATAGTATTGGATAAATTAATGGTACAAAGCACTTACAAATTTTCAGGACCAGATTGTTTTATTTCCGGATACTAAAGTATATAGTCAAACGCTACAGGTCTTTTTAACTAGAAACTTCTACAATTCTGTACACTTGGCTACCACTCCTTAAGTTTAGAAAATCTTGCATTTCGATCAACCGTTTAAGAAATTGATCAGCAGGGAACAGGGAATTTTAGTTCAGCTGGACCAAGTTTTCTGGTTGGGAAGTTACGACAGGTCACTATGATAAAAAGTGCATGTGAACATATTGAAATATTTCAGCTGATCAGAGAAAGCCAACATTGTTTTTAAAGGGCAAGTGCTGCCTGAAGAATTGCATGTAATGTTTTGAAGTTATTACTCAAGTGTTTTACAGAGGAACGTCTATGATTTCTATGTGTATCAACATCCAGGGGACATCTGATAAAGTCGTGCATAAGAGAGTGCCAATTAAGTTTCATATTAATGTAATTGAAGACAATTTTACTTTGGCTAAGGATCAGTGGAAAGAAGCCAGAGGGCAGAGGCAATGGATAACGATAACGATTGGAAGGCTGTGACTTCCGGTGTCCCACAAGGATCTCAACTATTCACTGTAGTGACTAATATCTTAGATGAAGTTTAGAAGGCCACGAATATAAATTGCCAATGACACAAATATAGGCATCAGTAACAAGCAGGTGCAGAGACAGACTGTGAAGAATAAAGGGACAAAAACATAGGCGATGACCACAGTGAACACATTTAATCATCGGTGCCTAAGATGAAGGAACGGTTCAATTTGCCATCTCAGCTTGCAGCCCCTTTCAATTCAACTGCATCTAATATTACATATTTCTTCAAACGCTAACAAACTCCATATAGCCTTTCATCCCAATTACATTAAAGTTTGATTAAATCATGCCTTGATTACACTTAACAACCGAGAAATCTGTTGCTTTGTGTGGCAGAAAAGTCCAAACATTCACAACGCTTTGAGTGAAAAAAGAAATCTTCACATCTTACTCATAATAGTCTGACCCTTGTTCCGTATCTCTACCCTAAAAACATGTATACCTAAGCGAGTACATGTAAATCACTTTAAGATGAAATATATCAAACCGTGCTGAGGAATGGAAGTGGGTGAAATGATGAGTCTGTTCTGCGCCAGAGGTTCAAAGCAAAATGAAACTTTCCTCGAGTAAAATGACAGAAAGATAATCTTGATGGGGATGGAATTGCTGAAGTCTTCACGTTAAATGTGTTCAGTCTGTTTGGTGGACTTGTGTGATGTTATATGTTCCAAAATTAAACATGTGCGAGAGGGTCAGCCGGAGAAACAGAAAGAGAGAGATAGAGAGCGAGAGAGGCCTGCTTTTCCTCACCCTCGTAATTGTTGTCATAGTACTTACTGCAGGCATCAGGCTTTAAATTTAGTTTTGTTCTATTCGATTTATTGATCCAGTGAATGTTATTATTGGCTATTTTGTTTTTATTATATTTCTCCTGATTAATTCTCCTACTGATCAATTTATAAAATATTTTCAGATCTGTTCGTCAATATTCTATTCCAGTTTAGTTACACAAATTGTATTTCCATTGCCAGAATATAAGGTTTTTTCAAACAATATTTTTAAAATGATTTTCTTGCTTCTATTTATTTTTTTCCAAAACCTTGTCAGAACAAGCAATTAATTTCTGACAGATGACGATCCCATTTACACCTAAAACCTTTACCCATTTCTCCTGTGGCTTATATTCGAAATCCGAATTCTACAGCGATATTTTGGTGCACCTCCTATTAACTGAGTAATGGTTGAGTCCTTTAACGTACATAAAATAGCCACTTGGGTACCTTTCCCAACCTCTCCTTGCAAGCGTAATTGCTGTAGTTGAGATCCAACATGATAATTATCATTTGAATTTAATTTATTCCATAGCTTTGTCAACTTGTTTGCTTTCAAGCCCCTGCAACTATGCTATGGTTACTAAAACAAACATATTCATGCTATTTACCCTGACTATGATGCAGCCTTCCCCGAGGCATTAATTCTCAATATCGATTTATGAGCAGCAGATCAGAAGAATTTGCTAATAGTTTATCTAAATGTTTCACATAAAATACGATGATTACAAATCCAGCATCAGTTAAAGGGACAGACTATCAGAAATAAGGAAAAAACAGAAACAGAGATGATTTAAAGAGCAAAGCACATAGCAGGCATTCAAATATCAGGCATATAAGCAACTGCATGCCATTCGGCCCTTCAACATTGCAGTGCCAAATGATATGACAATGCTGATTTTAATTTTTACCCATTCACGGATTATGGGCTGCATTGGTTGATGCAGCATTTATTTCCTATCCCTAGTTGCCCTTGAGAAGGTGGTGGTGAGCTGCCCCCTTGACCGGCTGCAGCCCATGTGGTATAGGTACACACACAATGCAGTTAGGAAGGGAATACCAGGATTTTGGACCAGCGACATTGAAAGAATTGCGATATAATTCCAAGTCAGGATGGTGAGTGCCTTAGAGGGGAACGTCCAGATGGTGTTATTCCCATCAATCTGCTGCTCTTGTCTTTATAGGTGATAGTGGTCGTGGGTTTGGAAGGTGCTGTCTAAGGGGCCTTAGTGAATTCCTGAATTGCATCTTGTAGATGGTGCACAATGCTGCTACAGTGCGGCGGTGGTGGAGGGATTGAATGTTTGTGGATGTGGTGCTAATCTAGCGAAATGCTTGTCCTGGACGGTGTCCAGCTTCTTCAGTGTTGTTGGAACTTCACTCATCCAGGCAAGTAAGGACTATTCTATCAAACTCCTGAATTATGCCTTGTAGATCGTGGACAGGCTTTGGGGAGTCTATATCGCGTTACTCATGCCAAGATTCCTAGAGTCTGACCAGGTCTTGTAGAGACAGTATTTGAATGGATCGTTCAGTACAGTTTCTGGTCAATGGTAACCACTGGATTTTGATAGTGGGTCATTTAGTAATGAAAATGCCATTTCAAATCAAGGGGCGATGGTTGGAATTTCACATGTTAGAGATGGTCATTGCCTGACACTTGTGTGGCGCGAAATTTGATTTCAACTTGTCATCACAAGCCTGGATGCACTGAACGTGGACCGCTTCAGCATCTGAGGAGCCGCCAATGGTGCTGAACATTGTGCAATCATAAGCGAACATCCCCACTTCTGATCTTATGATGGAAGGTGTGTCATTGATGAAGCAGCTGAGGATGCTTGGGCCTAGTACACTAACCTCAGGAACTATTGTAGTGATGTCCTGGTGTTGAGATGAATGACATCCAACAACCATAGGCATCGTCCTTTGAGCTCGGTATGACCCCAGCCGGTGGAGAGCTCTGCCCCTGATTCCCATTGACTCCAGTTTAGCTGGCGCTCATTGATTCCACATGCGGCCAAAGGCTACTTTGATGTAAAGGACAGTCACTCTCACCACACCTCGGGAGGTCAGCTCTGTTCTCCATGTTGCATTTACATTTAAAATCATTAACAGACGCTACACAAAGTAAAGGAACTATTACTAAGTCAACAGGAACCACAATGGAAACAGCCCTCTGATCACAAAAGCGCCCGTCAACAATTATTATTTTGTTTCCTGCCACTTAGTAAATTTTATATCCAGCTTTTAACATTCTCCTAGAACTCAATTGCAGAGCAGTTTCTAACGGCTAAATGAACTACTCCTGCTCTGATGTTCCATGTTTCTAAGATTGGAATAGCCAGAAGCGATGTGAGGCAAGTTGCATCTGATAATGACGCCATTGTCAATGAAATTAACGAGATGACAGATATTTTGAACAATTCTGAATAATTATACAAGACCTGCTGAATTTTTACAGGTAGTTTAATTTTTATTTTTGTTGTGGATTTCCAGAATAAACAGTTTTTTGCTTCTATTCTGAATAATTGCATCCCTGTACTATTGGAATTGAAGGGAGAGGTCATCATTCCAGGCATCCCAAGGAAATTAATTTCATCATAAAGAATAGGCTCAACAATGTTCACGTCAGCAGGAGAAATGTATCAGAGAAATTATTGACACAAAACACTTACAAATTTTCAGGACAGATTGTTTTATTGCAGGATATTAAGGGATTTAGTCAAGCGCTACAAATGTCCTTAACTATAAACTTTTACAATTCTATACACGTGGCTACCACTCCTTAAGTTTAGAAATTCTTCCATTTCATTCCGCCGTTTAAGAAATATATCAGGAAACCAGGGAATTCGAGTTCAGCTGGAGTACGCTTTGTTGAAGGGGAATTACGACGGGTCACTATTATATAAAGCGCGTGTAAACATCTTGAAATGTTTCCGCTGATCAGAGAAATCCAACATTGTTTTTAAAGGGCAAGTTCTGCCTGACGAATTGCATTTAATGTTTTTAAATGTTTACTCAAGTGTTTTGCAGAGGAATGTCTATGATCTTTATGTGTATCAACATCGAGGGGACATCTGATAAAGTCCTCCATAAGAGACTGTCAGCTAAGTTTCATAATGATGGAATTGAAGGCAATATTACTTTGGCTAAGGATCAGTGGAAAGAAGAGAGAGTACAGAGGGAATGGACAACGATAACAATTGGCAGGCTGTGACTCCAGGTGTCCCACAATGATCTCACCTATCCACTGTAGTGACTAATAACTTAGATGAAGTTTAGAAGACCACGAATATATAATTGCCAATGACATAAATATAGGCATCGGTTAAATGGAAGCTTGTCATTTCAGCGAGGCTTTGACAGTTGAAGTGAATGGACAAAATTGTAAAAGAATGGATTGTGATGCAGGCAATTGTGAGTTCTAACGGTAAGAATTGAAGAAATAGGAGCTACACTAGATCATATGATTCACCGAGCTTGCACCACTGATGTAAAAGCAAAATACTGTGGTTGCTTGAACCCTGAAACAAAAACAGAAAATACTGGAAAAGCTATGCAGGTCTTAGAGCTTCTGTGGAGAGATGAAAACAGAGTTAACACTTGGAGTCCTTATGACAATTCTGCAGAGCTGAAGAGATGTAAAAATGTAATGAACTGTCTGATGTTTAAGTGGGGTAGAGCAGGTGAAACTAGATAGAAGGCCAGTGCTACGTTGAGGCAAAGGAAAGGTTGCCAGAGATATCATGGACAAAATGATAAAGGTGTGCTAATGATGGTGATACTGGCTAAAAGTAGATGCAGATGGTGGCTTTCAGATCAGAAAGAAGAACGTGCTAATGGTAGGACAAAGGTAGGCACTCTGGAAAGAACAATTTGAACAAGTGATAGATGGTATTTGTAGAGATGGGTTGGGGGAGGGGACTGTTTTGGGAAAAAGCATGAAAACATGATCTAAGGTGGGTATAAAGCAATGAATAAAATTAAACCAACAGAAACAAAAATACGTGGATAAAAACAAAACAATTAAAACTAAAATAGGAATCGAAACTTTAGCTCTGTTTTTCATTCTCTCCATGGATGCTGTTCTTCCTATTGAGTTTTTCCAGCATTTTCCGTTTTTATTTTGGGCTTGCACCGCTATTCAGTACAATCATCGCTCATCTGTAGTCTCAAGTTCAATTTCACACGAGCTCCCGTGATTCTCTGAAAAAGCAAAAACTGCCTATCTCAGCCCATTGCCTGCACAGGACGATGGAACAGACAAAGCCCACTGGTGTCGGGAATCCACAAGATCCACAAAGTCTGAATGCAGAAACTTGAACTCGTCTCAAGCTAAAATGATTGATCCGTAGACCTGTGAATGTGCACATGTGATCTATTTTCGCAGGCATGGAGACGGGACTCTCAGTGTCTACTCATGTTAACCCCTATTAAAACCGTGCATTTCTCAATTAGATCACGCCTTATTCTTCGACCCTGCAGGGAGGCCCAAATGAATCAGCTTTTCATCACTGGATAACCCTTTCATCCCAGACACCAACAGCGTGAACTTTTACTGTACCAATTTCAAGGCAATGATGCTTCTCCTTATATGTGACCAAATTTACACTCGCTGCTCCAGTTCAGGTCTCATCAAAGCCCTACATAAATGTTTATATATTGTCTAAGTTTCGTGCAAAAATGCCCTTTCAGTGTAGAGCCACATGTACTTTGCCTTCCCATGACTTTCTTTAGCTCCATGCAAATGACCTCGTTCCTTGTTCCTGTAATAATATACTTACGAACCAGTCAAGCTCAATATTCAGACGTTTCAAAACTTGAACATTCTTCTGTTTATTCTCTTTTCTAAAAACGTATATAAATTCCTACATTTCAATATCAGACACCGTCTGACTCCTTGCTTCCCCCTTCATTTAAAATCTGTGTATCTCTTTGCAGCCTATTCCTGCCCTCCCTATACTTTACAATTCTAACCGTATTTTGCCTGTACACCAAATGTATATGCATTACTCTCCATCTGTTGACACAGTTTGTAAACAGCGGAGTCGCCAGCAGTAATCCCTGCGGTGCTCCATGAGTTCCCGCCTGACAAGTTGAAAATGTCCCACCTGTTCCATCTCCCTGCAACCTCCCTGTTACCAATCCTCCATCAGTAATATCCTGACTATATGAAGTTTATATTGCGTGTTACACTTTGGCGTGGCACATCATAATCCAGATAGCTTCATTTAGAGAGAGACCAGCTGTGAAAAAATGACGGAAAAATACAGATAAGATTAATAGGCCGAAGATGACTACAGACATGAGCTCATATGAACTTCAGTTGTAGTAGCTGGTGGAGGCGACGTGCTATTTGCAACTTATTTTCACACTCACTTTAAACATGCCTGATCTTTTACCTTAGCTCCACTTCTAAAATTTTCCCAAGGTCTTTAATCAGCTTTGTACAAAAATCGCCTTTGAATTTTGTTTTGTAAAAACTAAAAGGCCGAGCATCTGCAACTCTCTGCGGTAGAGGGTGTCAAAGATTCTCAATTCTTTGATTGAAGACATTTCACTATATATTACACCTAAATCGCTGACGGTTCTTCTGTCCCTACAAGATCACAACTATCCAGAGAGCAGGTGTATTTGTGCAATATCACATTTTATTAAAAAAAATTATGAATGATGGTTGATTGTATGGGGTGGCAGGTTTGAGGCAAAGGCTAAACGCAATCAACCAATATCCCTCCCGATTAAACGCAAAATCATCTAGGAACTAATGCCAATGTCGTAGTCCGGCACATCCAGAGAAGCTGTTTATTAAAGAGTGGATTAAAAGCTAATTTTCTTATGTTAAATATGTTTCGTGTGCGTGCTCAGCTCCTGTAAAAGTGTTTAACTAAGTGCGTGCTAATAAAGATATAATCCTGACTGAGGACAGAGTGAGCGAGAGAGAGATAGAGAGAGACAGTGAGAGATATAAACATGGAATATCTCGGCCCATGCCACTATGTGTATTCTTTCTAATTCATCCATATTGTCTCTAAACATCTGTTGATTTGCATTTTGTTATTTTTGTAGGATATTGTAGGCTTTAGCTGATTTATTCATTAATGATTTACTGCCAAGCTTCTGCTTCCCTTCCGCTTCAATATTCGTCCCTAACCTCTTGATATGCGGTCCGTCCGACTCTGCTTTATCGTCATTCTACTCTCTGAACGATTTCTACCTTCAGTTATATTATTGGTCGGATTCCTTTATTCATGTGGATGTTTTATGGTTGGCTATTTTGTTTCTATTTTATTGGGACTAGTTTGTGCCGAATACACCACCCTCTCTCTCTCTATCTTCTTTCTTCTCGTATCTTTCAATTTTGTTGCCGAAACAAATGGCTAGGTTTGAGTTGGTGATGATGCGTCCATTTTCAGCTAACATGATTGTCCCTAACTGCCCTGGTTTTCATCCAATGTTCAAATCCATCACCACTACTTTGGTGGACTCGCTGTATAATGGTTAAGGGTGTGTCCTGTACGCACTAAAGGCCCCATTGCATTTCCCCTTCCCCAAAACTCCATCCCTGACTGATTGCACTGGTTGATGTATATGTGATTACTCTCCATGAATTTTGTTCATTTCATAGCTTTGTTAATATCTTTACCTTTACCTTTACATTTACATTTAATACCATCCAATATTTCTGCTACCTGGAATGTGATTATTCATGCTGTTCAAACCGGCCATGATGCGCCCTTCCCGAGGCACTTGTCCCTGTTATGTAAATGCGTTCCTCCAACAGCAGAAACTGTTTACAATTTATTCAAAGTGTTTAAGGTCTATTTTCGTTTTGGAGAGAACGTTTCAGTTACGCTGACAGGCTGCCAGAAATACATGAATAACATGTGTATAAGCGCAAAGTGCTTTGCACGCATAATGGCTTAAAAAAATTTTTCAACGACCACGAAGCAATTAGCCCTTTGACATTCCATTCATTTTACACATGATGATTCCTGATCTATCACGTTCATAAACTTTCCTGCTGTACCTTCCTATCCTTTATTACCAAAACCCCTACATTCCAGCCTTGAATATACTCAGCAGCTGAACAGCCTGAGACCTTCAGCCACGTACCTCTCGGGACGAAAATTCTAATGATTCACAAACCTTTTTGAGAAGAAAATGCTCCACACCTTAGCCCAGAATAGCCACACGTATTCTCAGAGTGTGTCCCGTCATTCTGGCGATACATCCCCCACCCACCCCACCACATAGCCTCACAACCACACCCCCACCATCCACCTCAAAGAAATGTGTGGAAAAATGGGCGGATAGAGTCACTTATGCTGTAGTGACATAAAATGATTTAAAGAATGAGAGCGAGAGAGTGAGGTTTTGATGCAGGGAGAGAGAGGGGGGGATGGAATGAATGAGATAGAGAGAGAGCGGGGAGAAGATAGCTATTTCATTTCTTACGAGCGTATATTTAGTGAATGTATTCTTGTTATCTCTGTTCCTATTCCGATTTGCCCTTTTCAATTTTTGTCTTTCGGGTATTTTATTGATTCTGTAATTTATTCATTCATTATTTAATTCTAAGTTTTCCTTTGTCTTCCTTTTTATTTTTGTTTTCTTCCCGAAACCCATGATTTGCTTCTTGTCCTCTTTTTCTTCCTTGTCATTGCTTTTCACTCATTTTTCATTTCTTGCTATCTCCTTTTATTCATCCAGGAACTTATATTCTTATCTATTTTTGTCTATTGCTTGTTTTAGTGTCACATATTAGTCCAGACGCCTCTTAATCACAGGTAAACATCTATTTCCTAGTGCTATTATCTCTCTATGACATCAATACGCTATTCGAGTTTACTTGCACAATTTCCATTCTCACTGCTACAATATCGACTCATTACTAGCTAGTCATATTTTGGAGTTTTGTTCTCGCTTGTGTATTTATCAATCTTTCTCAGAAATTTCTCATTGTTTTCTGATTGGCAGTGCCTCTGTTTCAACCTAATATGGTTCTCATATCTGTGTCGGTGATTTTTCAAAGTCTAGGTTCACAACCACTGATTTGGTAGATTTGCTTAAGGGGTAAGCATCTCGCCCTGTAACACAGAGATAATGACTCAGTGTAAATTCCCTCCAAGATTAGCTGGGCTTTAGAATGAACTTGGCGTTGTTTAACCTATCTCTGATTCTCCCTTCGTTGAAGAACCTGAATCCCACAAATCAATGCTGTGTTCAGCATGAACAAATTGCATGCCAAATATTTGAATGTTGAAGGTAAATTTGTATACTGACGAAACCGCTTCTGTTACAGAGCAGGCTGTGAAAAGTATGGAGAAAACAAGCACAGAAGTTGACCACAGCGAAACACATTGAACACATGTGATCATCAGGATATATGATATAGAAGCAGGATTAGCTCATTTTGTCATCTCAGTTTGTAGCCCCATTCAATTCAGTTGCATCTAATATTTTACTTTTTCATCAAACGCTAATTGTCTCCATATAGCCTTTCATCCCAATCACATCAAAAGGTTTGATTAAATCAATCCATGTTGTGACTCGACGACCGATCAACCCGCTGCTATCTGTTGCAGAAAAGTACACAACATCACAACGCTTTGAGTGAAAAAAAATGTTCACATCTTCATCATAAATGGCTGTCCCTTGCCCCATAACGCCAGGCTTTAGATAACCCTACAAAAATGTATACATCAGCAAGCAGATATGTGTTCCTGTAAGATTAAATATAACAAAACGGTGCCTGGAATGGAAGTGGGTGAGATGGTGAGGCAGATCTACGGCTGAGGTTCAAAGCAAAAGGAAACTTCCCTCGAATTATAAAGAGAGAAAAATATATATATTTCCAGAGATGTAAAAGCTGAGGTCATAGCGTGAACCATTTTCAATGTGTTTTCTGGGCTTGTGTGAAGTTAAATGATTCAAGATTAATCTTGCCTTAGAAGGTCGGCCCGGAGAAAGAGGGACAGCGAGAAAGAGAGCGAGTGAGAGAAAGAGCGAGGGAGAGAGGGAGAGAGATCTGCTTTTTGGCATCCTCTCCTTTATTGTCATTGTACAAGGCAGGCTTAATACTTTAAAATTAGTTATGTTCTGCTCCATTAGTTTATCCAGTGTGTTTCATTAATGACAATTTTTATAATTATTTAATTCAACATTTTTTACCTGAATACTACTGATCACTTTTAAAGTACTTTCAATGTTGCTCGTTTATATTCCATTACAGTTAAATAACACAAATTACGTTCCCGTTGCCAGAATACGAGTACCCCCGCCCCAACCCAACACGTCCCCAAAAAGAATATTATTTTCTTTTGGATTTTCTTGCTCCTAACTTTTCCCGAATCCTTGTCAGAACGTGTTATTAATTTCTGAAAGATGGTGTTCCCATTTACAAGTAAAACAATTGTTCATTTCTCCCGTGGTTTATGTTCAAAGTCTATTTCCGTCAGTATAATTTTGTTAGATTTCATAATAACTGGGTAAGGATTGTGCCCTCTAACTTACACAAAATCGACTCAAAGATTCCCCCCATTTCCCAACCGCCCCTTGCCAGGTTAATTTTTGAAGATGAAAACCAACATCACAATGATCCTTTGAATGTTATTCTTTCCATAGCTTTGCTAACCTGTTGCTTTCTAATCCCCTGCCACTATGTGATGGTTTCTAGAAAACCCTGTTTCATGGTAGTTTACCTGCCTATGATGCTGCCTTCCCCGAAGCACTAGATCGCTCTATCTATTTATGAGCAGTTGATCAGCAGCAATTGCTAACAGTTTATTCAAATATGTTAGGCAATTTTTGAAGTCGATGAAACAGCTTCAGTTACACAGACAGACTGTCAGAAATAAGGGAAAAATGAACCAGGTAGATTAAAAGAGAAATATCAGAAATAGAAGCAGCGTTATGCCATTCGGCCCATCGATGTTGCAGTGCCAATCAATATAATAATGCTGATATATATTTAACATTCTCTTCCTGCAGGATCTTTACAGGATTCATAGTCCAAAACCTAGAAATTTCAGTCCTAAATATGCAAAAAATTGCTGAAATCCACAGCCCTTTGTGGTGGGGAATTTCAAAGATGACAAACCTTTGTCTGAAGATATTGCTCCAAACATTAACACTTGGTAATGGGGTTTTATTCCCAGACGGTGTGACCTCATTCTCGACTCCCGAGCGAGCAAGTGTAGATCAACGGTTGAATATATTCAAATAAAATGGGATTGAAATTGTGCTGGATTTTTTTTCTGCGTGAAGGGAGAGGCAGATCTACAGCAGAATTTAAATTCAAACATAAACATCCCTCAGATTTACAGGAATACCTTGCAAGAGTCAAAGCCATTTTCGCGCACCCATGGCCGATCTTTTTAAAACTGGATCTGTAGAAGTGGAGTTAAGGTCTTACAGGGATGTGGGACGCGGAGACGCTGGCATAGCGGTATTGTCACTAGCCTAGTAATCCAGGTGGCAAGGGATCAAATTTTACCACGGTAGCTGTTGGAATTTGTAAATCAAGTGATAATCAGGAATTGGGAAGCCATTCTCATTAATGGCCATAATGAAACGTTTGTCGCAAAAATTCTATGGGGTTCAATCATGTCCTTTAGGAAAGCAAACCTGCCATCCGTTCGTAGCATGGCCTACTTGTGACTCCAGATCCACAACAAAGTGGTTGACCCTTAATTACCCTCTCAAATAGTCAATCAAGCCACTCACTTCAATGGCAATTAAGGATGGGCATCAAGTGCTGACCTTGCCAAAGGCGCCGAGAAACAACTAAGATAAAACAATAAGTTATTTTGTTGGCACAGAAACTATACAAGAGCAGTCGTAATTTAGAGCATTGACGCAGGTAGAGGAAGAGGGGCAGAAATTAAGCAGCAAATGAAGAGGACACATACAGAAGAACATAAATGAGATAGCGGGATAGGGACACCAGGACTGAGAGGTTTTGGAGCGTTGAAAAGAGAGAATGAGATTTATGTTGCGGCTGTAATTCTGTGACGATAATTGACTGCTGGAAATGAGGCAAAATAAACGTCAGTTATTTGTCCCATTTAATGTCATTATCTGAGTTTATCTTGTCTGTCCTTTAATGAACCTGACTTATTGCTGATTCCATTTTGATAACAGCTTCTCTGTGGCATGTTTTCCCATTACTTTGTTATGTTAGGCGAAAAGTAAATTTTATTGTTCTTCTTTGCCTTCCAATGTTTTAGATCCGACATTGACGCTAAAGGCTTCTGGTTCCTCTTTGTTTTATTATTCTTTCTGTTCATTGTACGTTCCTCTTTTCTTTCAATTCTGTTGAAAGTTGATCCATTTGTTCATTGTGCATTATTGTGATCGACTTATTCTTCTTTTTTTTTAGCAATGTATCGTTCTGAAGGTTAGTGTGCAAATTTGAAAATAATGCACGTTGTAAAACAGGAAAGGTGGGCAAATCATGACTTACTAGGGCAATTAGGGTTAGCATTAGATGCAAGGAAGGGGCATACAAATTGAACGGGAAAAAGCAACAGACCTGAGCAAAGTAAAAGTTTATAATTCAGAAAATGAAGACCAAGGGTTTGAATAAGAAGGGGAAAATTGTGTCCGAGTGTAAGCTTGCAGGGAAAACATAACGTGGCTGTATTTTGTTTTATAGGTGTGTGAACTGGAGAAGTTTGGTGAACACAAATGTACGTCTCTTACACTGATTAAGAGGGGAATCTACGAAGGGGATCAAATAAATAACTGAACAACGAAATACATATTTTGGTTCTGTCTTCACAAATGAGGACACAAATGACATACCAGAAATGTTGGGGAACACAGGGTTTAGTGAGAGCGAGGAAGTGAAAGAAATCAGTATTAGTAGAGAAATTGTGTTGGGAGATTGATGGGATTGAACTCCAATAAATCCCGAGGGATTTACAATCTACACCCCAGAGTAATTAAGGAAGCAGCCCTAATAAAATAGCGGATGCATTGGTGGTCATCTTCGAAGATTCTATAGAGTCTGGGACAGTACCAAGAGAATGGCGGTTAGCTAATGCAACCCAACTATTTAAAAGCGGAGGTAGAGTGAAAACAGGGAATTATAGATCAGGCAGCCTGACGAACGTAGGGGGGAAATTTGCAGAGTTAATTATGAAAGATCTGATAGTTGAACAGTGTGCAGAAAAGTGGCAGAATCAGAGAGTCTCAGCATTGGTTTACGAAAAGGAAATCATGCTTGACAAGTCTACTGGAATTTCTCAAGGATGTATCTGGTAGAGTTGATGAGGGAGAGCCAGTTGACCTGGTTTATTTTCATATTCAGCAGGCTTTCGACAAAATGCCACATCAGAGATTGGCGTGTAAAATTAAAGCAAATGGAATTGAGGGTAATCTATTGAGCTGTATAGAAAACCCGTTGGCAAACAGTAAATAAAGAGTAGGAATAAGCGGGATTCATTTCCGAATGGCAGGCTGTGACTAGTAGGGTACTGCAGGGATCGGTGATGGGTCCCCAGTTGTCACAATTTATACTCATGATTTTCATGATGGAACTAAATAAAATATCTCAAAATTTGCAGTTGACACAAAACTGAGTGGGAGGGTGAGCTCTGGGGAGGATGCAAAGATGCTTCAGTGAGATGCTGCGTGAATCAGCAAATACATGGCAGATGCAGTATAATGTGGATAAATGTGAGGTTAACCACTTTGGTAGCAAAATCGGGAAGGAAGATTATTATCTGAATTGCTATAAATTGAGAGAGGTGAAAGTTGGAACGAGACCTTGGTGTCCACGTACACCAGCCGTTGAAGGTGCGCATGCAGGTACATCAGGTGCTAAAGAATGCTAATGGTATGATGTCCATCATAGAGAGAGAGGTACCATGTACAGTAGCAGGGATGTCATGCTACAGTTTTACATGGCCCTGATGAGACCACACCTGGAATATTGTGTGCAATTTTAGTCTCCTTATTTGGGGAAGGATCCTCTTCCTGTAGTGGGAGTGCAGCGAATGTTTACCAAAATGATTCCCGGGATGGCGGGACACACATATGAGGAGAGATTGAGTCGGTGAGGTTTATTTTCGCGAAAGTTCAGAATAATGAGGGGGAATCTCTTTGAAACCTGGAAAATTCTAACAGGACGAGACAGGGAAAATGCAGAAAGGATGTTCCCGATTGTGGGGAAATGCACAACCAGGGGTCACAGTCTGAGGGTACGAGTTTAAGAAATTAGGACTGAAATCAGAAGACATTTCTTCACCCAGATAATGGTAGATATGTGGGCGTCGCTACCACAGAAAGTAGTTGAGGCCAAGACATTGTATATTTTCAAGAGGAAGTTGGAGCTTTCTTTTGGAGCTAAAGCGATCAAAGGTTAATGGCGAGAGAGTGGAAGCAGCCTCTTCAGTTGGATGATCAGCATGATCATAATTAATGGCTGCTCAGGCTCGAAGGGCCGAATGGCCTATTCCCGCAACTATTTTCTATGTATATGTTTCTAGTTGTTAATCTATCTTTTTGCCTCTCATTCCTTTCCTTCGCATTCCTCCCTGAGATCCATTGCCGTTCCCTGAATAACAGCTGCTTTTAGCTATACATTTGATCTTTGCCTTACTTACATCTTTGTCAATGCAACTTACATGAAGCTTGTGATAAGCAGACCAGCATATGTTAGAAAATTGGCAAGAACTTTGAATATGTCTGAGGCAAATTCCTCTCTGACAAACAACGGAGGGGAAAATCTGTGAATGAGAAGGACAACTATATTGGAAGGATTTTCAAAGGTAATTTAACTGGTTACAGAGCCCAAATTATATCAAAACCTATAACACACCTACTGTCCAAAATGACATAAAAGAACAATCAGTGTGTCAAAAATAAATATGAAAGGAGAATAAAATAATTACGTAAATAAATGCAGAAAGCACAGTCCCTGGTGCATGGGAAATATACAAAGAGCATCAAATGGTGACAGAACAGAAATGAAGGATTATAAACAGAGCAAGATTTAAAGACACGTGCAATTAATATCAAAACGACCATACAATGTTATGTAACTAGCAGAAAGGATAAGGGAGAACCAGTGGAAGAGGTGCATTTGAATTTTCAGAAAGGTTTTGATGAAGCTCCAACTAAGCGGTTAGTGTGCAAAATTAAAGCACATGTGATTGGGTCTAGTAAAGGTGAGGAGGGTGTGAAGAGGCTTCAAGACGTTTTAGACCGGTGAACGGAGTGGGAAATTGATGGCAGAAGCAGGATAACGTCAGGAAGTGTGAATTTATCGACATTGGTAGTGAAAAAAGAATGGAGAGATTTTTTAAAATGTTGATAGATTTGGTAATGTTTATTTTTTTAAAAGGACATGGGTTTCCTTGTCCACCTATCGCTGAAAACAAAACTGCAGGTTCAGGAACCAGTTAAGAAGGCGAATGGTACATTGGCCTTCATTGGCAGAGGGCATGAGCACAGGAGCAAGAATGTCTTGGTGCGGCTTTATAGGCCCTTGCTGAGACCACAGCTGGGAGTATCGAGTGCAGTTTTGGCCGACGTCACTAAGTAAAGATCTACTGCCACAGAGGGAGTGCAGGGAAGGTTCACCAGAATGACTCCTTCATAGCAGGTTTGTTGTATGAAGTACAATTTCTCCGCTTAGATCTAAATTTCCTGGAGTTTAGATGAAGGAGATGGGATCACATTGGAACGTATGACATTCTGAAAGGGATGCACAGACTGTATGCAGGGATGATGATTCCTCCGGCTGCGGCGTCGAAAATAATGAGGCCACCGTCTCAGGAGCCGGGATTGGACACTTTGGACTGAGCCGAGGCAACATAATCTTCACTCAGAGGCTGGTGGACAGATGGAATTCTCTACTGCAGGTTTCTTTACAGGCCAGGTAACTGAATACACTTAGGGAGGAAATAGATATATTCCTGGGAGCTAAATCATTGAAGTGATGTCCGAAGAGCGCGAGAGCGCAGCGTTAATTTGGCGGATCAGCCATGATGACAATAAATGACGGAACAGGTTTGGAGAGCCAAATGCCCTACTCCTGTTCCGATATTCCATGTTTCTAGGAAATCAATAGTCCGATGAAATGCGAGGCATGTTTTATCTGATAATGGCGCCATTTTTCATGAAAATAAGGAGGGGCAGGTATCACAAGGAAATTATTATTGACTTAGAGCAAAGACTAAACAAAGTGAATGTAAACAGGATAACAATAATGGAGAAATTAATAGCTCTAAACACTGAACATTTTTCAAGACCAGATTATTGCATTGCAGGATATTTAAGGAAGTGGTCAGGCCCGTTGTAGATGTCTCTGAACAGAAACTTGCACAGTTTTCTACACTTGGCCACCAGTCCTTAATTTTGGAAACTATTGCCTGTTCTCTTCGCCATTTAAGAAATATGTCAGGAGGAAACCACCGAGTTATCGGCCAGTTGGGCTAGTTTCCCTTCGTTGAAGGGAAATGACGACAGGTATCTCTAATATATAGCGTTTGTGAACACATTGAGGTGTTTCTGCTAATCAGATAAAGCCATCATTGATTTTTAAATGGTCAGTTATGACTGACGAATTCGTTGAATTCATTGAATGTAACTCAAGTATTTGACAGTGGAATGTCTATGGACTTCATGTGTATCGACATTCATGTGACATCTGATAAAGTCCTGCATAAAAGTTTGCTAGCTAAATATCATACTGATAGAATTGAATGCACATATTGCTTTGGCTAGGGTTCAATGGGATCATACCAGAGGTATAGAGGCAATGGGCCTTGATTACGTATGGCAGGCTGTGACTACCAGTGCTCGGAAGGATCTCAGTTGTTCACTGTAGTTATTAATAACTTAGATGATTATTAGAAGACCACGAATATAACATTGACAAAGGCATAGATATAGGCATCATTACAAGCATTTTTAATCAAAGCATAGGATTTCATAATTGAAGTGAATGGAAAAAAAAACTCTGACAAATGGATTACAATGTCGGCAACACTGACCTCTAACCACAAGAACTGAAGCCATAGGAGCTAGGCTGGATCATGTAATCCATCGAGCTTCAACCGCTTTCAGTGCATTCATGGCAGATCTACGACATTAAACTTCAATTTCACACCCAGTCCCCATATCCCCTTGATTCTCTGAAAGAACAAAGACCGTCTATATCTGTCCCTTGAATGTGCAGAGCGATGGAGCAGAAAAAACCTACTGGCCTCGGGAATTCCCATTATCCACAAACGCCTGAATGCAGAAATTTCAACTCAGCTCAGCCCATAATGATGAATGCCTTATGCTGTGACTGTGCCCAAAAGCTCTAGTTTCCCATCGAGGCTGGCAAAACTCTCACTGTCTACTCTTCATAATCACTGTATAAACCGTGCATGTTTCACTAAGATCACCCCCTATACTGCAGGGAGGGCAAATTGAGTCACCTTTTCGTTGTTAGATAATCGTTTCTTCCCTGGAACCAATCGAGGGAAGCTTTGCTGTAGCACTTCCAATCTAACTGTACTTCTACTTACAAAGGAGATCAAAATCACACAAACGTCTCCAGAATTGTCCTCGTAAAAGCGCCAAATAATAGTCGATAGGTGGTCTTATTTTTTCGCTCTACACGCCCATGCTGTTTGCCTTCCCAGTGGCTTTCTTTAGAACCATGCAAACATTCTGCGTTCCATGTTCCTGTATTTGTAAACTGAAATTTTTCTGAAGATTCAAAACTGGAAAAATCTGCTGTTTTCTATATTTAGTAACATCGTTTATAAATTAATTATATCAGACTGCGACTGGCCTCTTAATTCCTCCTCAATTAATATGTGCTTATCTCTTTGCAGCTTATTTGTGCACTCCTTAAAATTTACAATTCTCACCGTGGTTTGTGTCTGCACCAAATGTGAATACAGATCATCGTTAATACAGGTTGTAAATAGTGGAGTCGCCAGCAGTGCGGTGCTCCACGAGTCCCAGCCTGACAAGTTGAAATTGCCCCACCTGTTCCATTTCCCTGCTCCTTTAATAAGACCCTAACCACATCCCTCTGCGCGATCAGCTTTTTCGCGGCACGACACAGGCCAGGCAGCTTCATTTCAGACAGAGAGCGCGACAGTCTGTGTGAAAATGAGCTAAAAGTACAGGGGAGGCTAGCAGAGCTAGAGGCTTCGTAGACATGTGGTCATATGAAAGTCAGTTGTCAGAGCTGGGGAAGGTGACTTGTTCCTTGTAGTGTATTTACCTACTCGCTTTAAACGTGCCTGATCTTTTACCTTAGCTCCATTTCTAAACAATTTCCAACATCTTTCCCCCAACTTGTGCCCAAAACAACTGGTAATTTATGTGTTCAGTTTACTCAAAGGCCGAGGATCTCACACTCTCCGCGGCAGAGAAATTCAAAGTTTCACAATCCTTTAACTGAAGAAAATTCTTCATATATTACACCTAAATCGCTGACAGGTATTCCGTGACTACAAGTTGTCAATTTTCCAGTCAGCAGATGCATTCATGCCAGATCAAATTGTATATAATGATTTCAGGGAAGATGGTTGGTTAAATGGGGTGGCATATCTGAGGCAGAGGTTTAATGCAATCAGCCAACATTCCTTTTGTTCAATCGCAAAATTATACAGGCATCAATGTCTCTGTTGCAGTCCGACGCATCCAGAAAAAGTGATTTCGAAAATGCGGTTGGAAAGCAGAGTTCCTTATATTTAATATGCTTTGTGTGCTTTTTCGGTTGCTGTAAACACGCTTATCTAAGGGCGGGATGGTACAGAAATAGGATTGACTGAGAAGAGAGAGACAGGGAGAAAGAGAGGGTGGGGAGAGAGAGAGAGAGAGAGAGAGATACATAGAATATATCTGCCAGACGTCACAATTGATTCTTTCCAATGCACCTTATTGTCGCTGTCCTATTTTGATTTGTTTTTTTTTACGAGTTTTTTTTGGGATTTATTTGATTTATTCTTCATGATGTACTGCTGCAGCTCATGTTTTAAAAATGGTCCCTCACCTCTTGACCTGCTGTTTGCTACACTCTCTCTTATCGTCATTCTACTTACTGAATGATTTTTACCTTCAGTTATATTGTTGCTGATTCCTTTATTCATCTGGATGTTTTTTTGTCGACTATTTTGTTTCCCTTTTATTGGGACGTATTTGTCCCAATGCCTCTCTCTCTCTCTCTCCCTATCTTCGCTCTTTCTAATACCTTTGAATATCGTTGCAAAACAAATAGTTATGTTTGGGTTGAGGATCATGCCTCGAGTTTCAACTATCAATGCTCTCATATCTGCACTTTTTGGTTTCAATGTCTAGATCCATAGCCACTGCTTTGGTGGAAATGCTGTCCACTGGCTAAGGATTGTGCCCTGTGCTCATTAAAGGCCCCATTTCATTTTCCCATTTCCCCACCCCGCCGCCCCTGACTGATTGCTGTGTTAGAAATTTATGTGCTTGCTGTCCATTAATATTACTCATTTCATTGCTTTAATTAATATATTTTCTTCTAATCCCTTTCTAATTTTTCTGCTATGTAAAATGTCATTCTTCATGCTGTTCAACCGGCTATGATACGACCTCCCCCGGGGCATTTCCTCTTGGTATGTAAATGTGCTCCGCGAACAGCAGCAATTTCTTATAACGTATTCAAACATTTAAAGTCTATTTCCAACTATGAGAGAACATTTCAGTTACACTGACTGGCTACCAGAAATGCATGAATATCATGTGCATAACAACAAAGTGCAACACACGCTTCTGACATCAAAAATAAAACTAACACAAGGCCATTCGGCATTTGAGATCACACTGCTACTTAACATGATGATAACTGATCTATGACTTTCATCAACTTTCTTGCTGAATTTGCAAATCATTTATTAACTACAGCCAATATTTATTAGCCCTGCATATACGCAGCTACTAAAGCTTTGAGGTTGGATTCACAACTATTTTGAGAAGAAAATGCTCCACATCTTATCCCAAAATAGCCACTCTGATTCTCAGAGTTTGTCCCCTCATTCTGGCAACACATCCCCACCCCCTGCTTCCCCCCACATCACCAGCCGTCGCCACCCCACGCCCATCGCAAAAAAAAAGTGTAGATAAATGGGTTGATAGATTCATTTATGTTGGAGTGAAAGAAAATTGCCTCGGGAATATGAGCGAGAGAGAGCTTATGATGCATGGAGAGAGAGAAAGAGAGAGAGAAAGAAAGATAGACAGACAGGCAGGTAGAGAGATTGAAAATAACTCTTGCTTTTCTTTCAAGCTTATATTTACTGCATGCCTCCTTATTATCCCTGTTCCTATTCTGAATTACCCTTCGTAAATTGGGCCTTTAGAATATTTTAATACTCCTGTCTTTATTTGTTCATGATTTAATCTCCAAGTTTTCCTTAGTCTTCATTTTGTTTTCTTCCTTCTCTAAACCCTTGATTTGCTTTTCGTCGTCTTCTCCTTGATTGTTATTGCACTGACTGCATGCTTTTCACCTTAATTCATATTTCTGTCTCTCCTCCCTTTATTCATCCAGGAAATGTTATTGTCAGATTGTGTTTGTTTATTTTAATTGAACATATTAATCCAGACGCCCATTAATCTCCTATAAATACATATTTGCCAGTGTTCTTCACTCAATATATCAACAACTCTCGATTCCCGTTCATCTGCAGAATTTACATTTTCATTGCCACAATACAAGCTCCTTACTATCTAGTTTTGTGTTAGAGTTTTTTTTTCTCCGTACAACTTTCTCAATCTTTGTCAGAAATTTCTAATTTTTCTCTGATAGGCAGTGACTCTATTTCAACCTGAAAGGATTCCCTACATTTGCCTCAGTGATTTTTTCAAATCCAGGATCATGACCAGTGCTTTGGTAGATTTCCCATCTGTGGGGCAAGCACTGGGTCCTGTAGTACACGATAAATACCTCACTGTAAATTTTCTCAAACATTAATTGGGCTTTAGAATGACCATTGCATTATTTAAAATGTATGTGATCCTCCATTTGTCGAACAGTCTGTCCCCTACATGGAAATACTGTTTGCAGCAGGAACAAATTGCTTGTCAATTATTTATTTATTGAAGACACATTTGGAAACTGACGAAATCGCTTCAGTTACACAGACAGACTGTGAAGAATAAAGTAGAAAAGCATAGGAGAATACCCGGTTGAAACACATTGAACGCATATAATCATCGGTGCCTAAGGTGCAGCAGCTGTTCAATTTGTCATCTCAGATTGCAGCCCCGTTCAATTCAGTTGCATCTAATATTACATTTTTTCTTCAAAGTTAACAGACTCCATATAGCCTTTCATCCCAATAACGTTATAAATTTTGATTAAATCATGCCCTGATTATACTTAACGACCGAGAAATCTGTTGCTTTCTGTGGCAGAAAATCCAAACATTCACAACGCTTTGAGTGAAAAAAAAATCTTCACATCTTACTCATAAAAGGCTGACCCTTGTTCCGTATCTCTACCCTAAAAAAGATGTATAAATAAGCGAGTACATGTATATCACTTTTAGATGAAATATAACAAAACGAGCTCAGGAATGGAAGTGCGTGAAATGGTGAGTCTGTTCTGCGCCAGAGGTTCAAAGCAAAATGAAACTTTCCTCGACTAAAATGACAGAAATAAAAACTTGCCGGTGATGTAATTGCTGAGGTCTTCTTGTTAAATGTGTTCAGTCTGTTTGCTGGAATTGCGTGATGTTAAATGTTGCAAAATTAATCATGTGCGAGAGGGTCGGCCGGAGAAACAGAAAGAGAGAGATAGAGAGAGGGACAGAGATAGAGAGAGAGAGAGGTCTGCTTTTCTTCACTCTCTCATCTATTGTCATGGTACTTACTGAAGGCATCAGACTTAAATTTAGTTTTGTTCTGTTCGATTTATTCATCAATGTATTTTATTATTGGCTATTTTGTGTTTATTGTAGCTGAATTTATTTCTCCTGATTAATTCTCCTACAGAAAACTTTGGAAAATATTTCAGTTCAATTCGTCAATATTCTATTCCACTTTATTTACCCAAAATAAATTCCCATTGCCAGAATATAAGGTTTATTCCCCACAATCTTTTTTTTGGAATTTTCTTGCTTCTATTTCTTTTTTCCAAAACCTTGCCACAAGAAGCGATTACTTTCTGACAAATGATGATCCCATTTACGCCAAAAATCTTTATCCATTTCTCCTGTGGCTTATAATCGAAATCCAATTACTTCAGCAAAATTTTGCTGTGTCTCCTATTAACTGAGTAAGGGTTGTGTCCTTTAACGTACATAAAATAGCCACTTGGGTATCTTTCCCAATGTCTGCTTGACAGGGTAATTGTTGCAGTTGAAATCCAACATGATATTTATCATTTGAATATAATTTATTCCATAGCGTTGTCAACTTGTTTGCTTTCAAGCCCCTTCCACTTTGCTATGGTTTCTAAATCAAACATGTTATTTAAACTGCCTATGATGCAGCCTTCAACGAGGCATTAGTTCTCGCTGTCGATTTATGAGCAGCAGATCAGAAGCAATTGCTAATTGTCTGTCTAAATGTTTCACCTAAAATATGAAGATGGCAAATCCAGCCTCAGTTACAGGGACAGACTATCAGAAATAAGAAAAACAGAAACCGAGATGAGTGAGGGAAGCACATTGCATGCATTCAAATATCAGGAATAGAAGTAACTGCATGCCATTCGGCCCTTCAATGTTGCAGTGCCAATTAATATAACAATGCTGAATTTCTTTATTACTCATTCACGGGGTGTGGGCTTCGATGGTTGATGCAGCATTTACTGCCTATCCCTAGTTGCCCTTTAGAAAGTGGTGTTGAGCTTCCCCTTAGAACGGCTGCAGCCATGTGGTATTTGTAAACACACAACGCAGTTAGGAAGGGAGTACCCGGATTTTGGTCAGCGGCATGGAAGGAATTGTGTTATATCTGCAAGTCAGGATAGTGAGTGGCTTGGAGGGGACACTCATGATGGTGGTGTTCCCATCAATCTGGTGCTCTTGTCCTTATAGGTGGTAGTGGTCGTGGGTTTGGAAGGTGCTGTCTAAGCCTTGGTGAAATCTTGCATTGCATCTTGTAGATGGTGCACACTGCTGCTACAGTGCGGCGGTAGTGCAGGGAGTGAATGTTTGTGGATGTGGTGTCAATTAAGAGAACCGCTTTGTCCTGGACGGTGTTCAGCTTCTTCAGTGTTGTTGGAACTGCACTCATCCAGTCTAGTAAGGAGTTTTCTATCAAATTCTTGACTTGTGCCTTGTAGATGCTGGACAGGCTTTGGGGATTAAAGAGCGAGTTACTCATGGCACGATTCCGAGACTCTGACAAGATCTTGTAGACAGAGTATGTATACGGATTGTTTCTTTCAGCTTCTGGTCAATGGTAACCCCAGGAATTTAATAGTGGGGGATTCAATAATGAAAATGCCATTGAAAATCAAGGGACGATGGTTGGAAATTCTCTTATTAGACATGGTGATTGCCTGATAATTGTGTGGCGCGAAAGTTGCTTTCCACTTGTCAGCACAAGCCTGGTTATTGTCCAGGCCTTGCTGCACTGAACATGGACGGCGTCAGCATTTGAGGAGCCGCCAATGGTGCTGAACATTGTGCAATTATAACAGAACATCCCCACTTCTGATCTTATGATGGAAGGAATCTCAGTGATGAAGCAGCTGAGGATGGTTGGGCCAAACACACTACCCTCAGGAACTACTGCAGAGATGTCCTGGCGTTGAGATGACTGACATCCAGCAACGATAGACATCATCCTTTGAGCTCGGTATGACCCCAGCCGGTGGAGAGCTCTGCCCCTGATTCGCATTGACTCCAATTTTGCTGGGGCTCATTGATTCCACATTCTGTCAAATGCTGCTTTGATGTAAAGGGCATTGACTCTCAACACACCTCGGGAGGACAGGTTTTTTTTCCATGTTTGAACCAAGGCTTTAACGAGTTCAGGAGCTGAGTAGCAGTGGATAAACCAAAATTGGGCATCAGTGCGCAGTTTATTGCTATGGAAGTAACGCTGGATAACACCATTGATGACCCCTTCAATTACTTTATGGATGATGGACAGTAGACTGATGGGGCGGCAATTTGCCAGCTGGATTTGTACTGCTATTTCTGTACAGGACATTCCTGAGAGATTTTCCAAATATCCGGAGAGATGCCAGTGTTGTAGCTCTAATGGAACAATTTGGTTAGGGATGTGGGATGTTGTCGAGCACAAGTCTTCACTGCCATTGCTATAATGTTGTCATGGCCCATAACCTTTGCAAAGTCCAATGCCTTCAATCGCTTCTAGACATCATGTGGAGGGAGTCGAATTGGCTGAAAACTGGCATCTATGATACTGGGTATCTCCAGAGGGGGCCGAGATGGATCATCCACTCGGCACTTCTGCCTGAAGATTGCTGAGCATTACTGGCCTTATCTTTTGCACCGTTGTATTTTTCTCCCCAATGGTTGAAGATAGGGATATTTGTGGAGCCACCTCCTCCAATGAGCTGCTTAATTGTCCACCACAATTCACGACTGCATGTGGCAGGACAGCAGAACTTAGGCCTGATCCATTTGTTGTGGTTTCGCTTAGTTCTGTCTATCGCTTGCTGCTCTTACTACTTGGCACACAAGTAGTCCTGTGTTATAGCTTCACCAGGTTCACAACTCGTTTTTAGGTATGCCTGGCACTGCTCTTGCCATGCACCCCCTGCAGTCTCCATTGAACCAGAGTTTCTCACCTGCCTTGATGGTACTGGTAGAGTGATGTATAGAGCGAGTCCATGAGGTTACAGATTGTGTTCGAGTACAATTGCTGCTTCTGTTGAACCAAGCTCCCCATGGAAGCACAGCCTTGAGTTTCTAGATGGTCATCATCAGGATGTATCCACTTTTGACCGATGGGGTATTCCTGGGCTCCGAAGTCGATGTTGAGAAATCTGGAGTAGATTTTTAGGACTCCATGGCAACTCTGCACCCCTGCCTCCCTGCATACCTCTGTGTCACCCCGCCAATTCTCGTGGGGCAGGGATGGTGATTTTGGAGCCTGGGACGTGGGACATTATCTGTAAGGTATGATTGCGTGAGGATGACTGTGTCCGGCTGTCGCTTGACTGATCTGTGAGGAAACTCTCCCACTTTTGCCATTGGAGCTGATTAATTAGTGAGGAGGACCTTGCAGGGCCAAAAGGGCTGACATTGCCTTTTTTGTTTCTACTGCCTTCGTCGATGCTGGATTATTTGTCCGGTTTGATTCCTTTACAACTGAGCAGTTTACGGCATGCTCGACCATTTCAGAGTCAAATACTTTGCTGTGGGTCTGGAGTCACATATAGGCCTCGCCAGTTAATGATGACAGGTGAAGCAGTTGGATTTTTCAAAAGAGCAATTGAGCAATGTACATTAATTTCCCCTCATTGAATTCTATTCTCGCCAACTGCCGCCGCGGGTTTCGAAGACTGGTCTACAGAGAATTAACATATGTTTTATGGATTACTAACTGAGCTATACTATCGCTATGCCATTGCTTCCCCTTGGTCAATTATTAACATTACCGGTCTGCAGTGTCTTTACGTGACTTAATGTCCCAAAGCTATTAATTTCAGTCCTAAACATATACAGCAACTGAACATCCACAGCCCTTTGTGGTGTAGAATTTCAAAGATGACAAACGTTTGTGTGCAGATATTGCTCCAAACCTCAGCACTCGGCAATGAAGTTATGCTCAAACGGTGTGACCTCATTCTCTACTCGCCATCTGTTGATAAAGGGTTGAATGTATTCGCTTCAACTGAAATGGGATAAAATGCTTTCTGCAATTGTGCTTGGTGATGGGGTAGGCAGAACTGCATCAGAATTTAAATCCAAACATAAACTTCCCTCAGGTTAACAAAAATAACTTGGAAGACTCAAAGGCACTTTGGCACATTCATGGCAAGTCTTTACAAAACGTGTGCTGTATCAAATGAGTTAAAGTCATAACGGGTGGGGGCTGCGAAGGCGGTGGCATTGTGGTAAAGTCACAAGGTCACAATGGAGAAGACCAGGGAACTGATAATCAGGAATTGAGAAACTAGTCTCAGTATTGGGCACAAATAATCAGTTGGCGGAATTAATTACCCAATGAAAAGGCCCAGCAAACCACCCAGTTCAAGGGCAATTAGGGATGGTCAGCAAATGCTGGCTTGGCAGCGCTGCCGATCAAAAAATAAGATAACAAGAGGTTTTTGCATTGGTACAGAAATAATACAGGAGCAGGCATAATTTAGAGCGTTGGCACAGACAGAGGGAGAGTGTCAGCGATCAAGTAGCAAATGAAGACGAAACATACAGATGAATATAACAGAGACAGAGAGAGAGGGGAACCTGGGCTGAGAGGCTTTGAAGCATCCACAAGGGAGATTGAAATTTAGAATGTTTACAATGGTGTAATGATAGATGGATTGCTAAAATATAGGCACAATATATATCAGTTATTTCTCCCATTTCACTGTCATTACCTGACTTTGCCCTGCCCATCCTTTAATGAATCTGAATTAATGCTGATTCGCTGCTGATATTACGTTGTCAGTGGTATGCATTTACCATTTCTGGTTATATTAGGCGAAAATTAATTTTTATAGTTCATCTTATATTTCCAAAGACTTCCTGTTCCTTTTTGCTGTATTTTACTTTCTGTTCATTCAACTTGGTGAATACCTTTCTCTTTAGTTTAAATTCTGTTGAAAGGAGTGCATTTGGCCAATCGTGTTTCATTGTGATCAGATAGTTCTTGTTCTTTTAGCAGGATATTTATTACTCTGCAGTCCGTTGTTCACATTATAAACTAAGACATGTTGTCATTCTATCTCTTGCTGTTCATTACTTTTCTTAGCATTCCTTCCTGAGACCCATTCCCGTTCCCTGATCATCAGCTGCTTTCTATCTAATAACGTCATCTTTGCCTTACGTACACCTTTGTCAATGCACCTTCCAAGAAGATTGCGATACGCTGCCCAGCATATGTTTGAAAAGTGTGAAGATTCTTGAGGGTGTCTGAGATAATTTTCTCTCCGACAAACAACTAGGGGGCAAAGCTGTGAATGATAAGGACAAAGGACATTTAGGGCTGGCCAAAGATATATAAAGAGCCCAACTTATAAACTAACGTGCGAGGCAACTACTTGCTAATAGAAATTAATGGAAAAGCACGAGTGAAGAAAAACATGAAAGGACATTTTTTTAAAAAGTAAATAAATGCAGAAAGCTCAGGCCCTGATGCTTGGGAAAGACCCAAAGAGCAGCATACGGTGACAGAAAAGAAAGGAAGAATAACAAAGTGTTAATATTTCACGAACTTGCAATGAATACCAAAATCACCATCTAATTTTTTACAATGATATGTAACTAGTAGAATAGATAAGGGAGAACCAGTGGAAGTGATGAATTAGGAATTTTAGATGGCTTTCGTTAAATTCCCAATGAAGAGATTAGTGTGCAATATTAAAGAACACGTCAATGGGTGTAATATGGTGGTATGGATTAAGAATTGGTGAGCGGACAGAAAAGGGATAATAGGAAGACACAGGTAAGTTCTGAAGGGGCAGGCGGTTACTAATGTCATACCACAGCGATCAGTGTTTGGGTACTCTCCATTCACAATATATATCAATAGTTTGTCTGAGGGAAGCACAACTAATACTTCCGAAGTTTGCTGACGACAAAAAACTTCGTGAGAATATGCGGGGTAAGGAGGGCGATAAGAGGTTACAAGGCGATGTAGCCAGGTCAAGTGTGTGAGAAATACATGGAAGATGCAAAATAACGCGCACGAGTGAAATTATTGACTGTGGCCGGAAAGCAGAATGGTACTTTTAAAAATGATGAAAGATTGGGAATTGTTGATGTTCAAAAGGATATAGAAGCCCTTGTACACCAATAAATGTAAACAAGCAAGCAGGTGCAGGAAGCAATTAAGACGTCAAAAGACATTTTGGTTTCATTGCGAGAGGGCTTGAGCAGAGTAGCAAGGGCGTTTTACTGCAGCATTGCAGGCCCTTGGTGAGTCCACACCTGGAGTCTTTTGGCATTTATCATCTACGCCCCTAAGGAATATTCTATTTACAGAGAGGGAGTGCAACGGAGGTTCAGCAGAATGATTCATCTGATATCAGGATTGTCGGATGAGGAGGAATTGGGCAGCTCAGCCTTGTATTTATTCGTGTTTAGGTAGGTGAGGTGGAATTACAGTGGAATGTATAACATTCTGACAGGCAGGGACTGACTTGATGCTGTGATTGTGTTTGCTCCGGCTGAGTGGTGGAGAAACAGGGTTTACAGCCTCTGGACACGTGATAGGAATATTACGACTGAGATGAGGTGAAAATCCTTCACTCACAGGGTGGCGGACATATAGAATTCTCGACCACAGGGGGCTATGTGAGCCAGGTCAATAAATATATTTAAGAGGAAAATATATATCTGTAGCTAACGGCGAGAAGGGGCATGTGGAGAGCGCGAGGGCAGAGCGTTAAGCCAGAGGATGAGCTATGATGCTATTGAATTACGGAGCAGTTTCGAAGGGCCAAATAAACTAAACGCCTTCCGATTTTCCACGTTTCTAGGAAAAGAATAGCCAGACGCAATGTGAGGCAAGATAGATCTGAATTATGTCTCCATAGTCAACGGAAATAAGGAGATGGCAGTCATGCTGAATACATACATTCCGTCAGTATTTGCAGGGAAGGGAGAGCTCAACATGCCAGGAGCCCAAAATAAATAATTAGTGAATCAGCAACAAAGGCTCAACATAGTTCACGTTAGCAGGTTGAAATTAATGCAGAAATTAATCGAGCTAAACAATGACAACATTTCATTGCAGGATTTTAAAGGATATCGTCAGGCACGTTCCACGTCTCTGACAAAAAAGAAAACTTGCAGTTTGCTACAGTTGGCTAACGCTTCTTGTTTTGGAAATTGTTGCATGCCACTCCGCCATTTAAGAAATTTGTCATAAGGAAACCACGGAATGAAAGGACAGTTAGACTATGCTTTGTTGTGAGGAAATTAAGAAAGGTCACTATGATGAATATCGTGTGTGAACCCCTTTGGGATGCGTCAGCCCATCAGAGAGTGCCAACACTGGCTTTTAATGGGTAGGCCGTGCCTGACGAATTGATTGAATTTTTGAAGAGTTTACTCAAATAATTGACTGCGGAACGTCTATGGGTTTTATTTGTATCAACATCCAGGGTATATCTGACAAATACCTGCCTTAAGAGAATATTAGCTAAATATCACACTGATGTAATTGGATGCAAATTATTCACTTGGTCAGGGCTCAGTGGGGAATAACCAGATAAACCAGGGATATCGGCAGTTAATACCATTGGCAGGCTGTGACTACTGGAGCCCAGAAGGATCTCAACTATTCACTTGAGACATCAATAACTTAAATGGCGATTAGAAAACTGCGAATGTAAAATTGCAAATGGCGTAAATGTTGGCTTAATTTCTAGCATTTTTGTTAGAAGCATAGCATTTCAAAGAGATTTTGTCGGCTGAATTCAATGGACAAATCTGTGACAAGTGCATTATAATGTAGGCAGATGTGAGTTCTGAAACCTAATCGTTCGAGAATTCCAATGACCCACAACCGCCTGAATGCAGAAATTGTAACTCATCTCAGCCTAGAATGATCGATCCCATTTTCTGTGACTGTGCTCTAGTTTCCCAGCCATGGGAAGAAACTGTCATTTCTCAATCTTGCTAATTCGAGTCAAAACGGTACATGTTTCATTGAGTTCACCGGGCATTCTTATACACTGCAGATGCACAATTGAGACTACTTTTCATCATCGGGTAACGCGTTCATCCCAGGAGCCAATTTAGTGAAGATTTTCTCTCCCACTCCCCGGGCAATTCCGCTTCTACTTAGATAAGGAGACCGAAATTACGCACACTGCTCCAGACCTGGTCTGATCAAAGTCCTGTAAATTTGTGGATGTGTTGCTTTATTCTTGTGCAAGAATGCCCTTGAAGTGTACACCAAAGTGGAATTGGCCTCCCCAGTGGCCTTCTTTAGCTCCATGCAATCTTCCCGCTTCCCTTGTTCCTGTATGAGTAAGATCAAAGTCTCTGTGAAGATCAATATTCAAAACTTGAAAAATCTCCCGTTTCCTATATTTAATCACAATCTGTATCAATTCCTACCTTTGAATATCTTGTTTCCGCTCATTTAACATGCGTCTACCTATTTGCAGCCTATTTGTGCCCTCCTTACAGTTTACAATTCTTACCCTGTTTTGTCTCTTACCCAAATGTGAATGTATTAATCTCCATCAATTCAGGTCAATACAGGTTGTGCTTAGCGGAGTCGCCAGCAGTAATCCCTGCGGCTCTCCACGAGTTCTAGGCTGAGAAGTTGAAAATTCCCCAACTGTTACACCTCCCTGCTGCTCCCCAGTTTCCAATTCTCCATCAATAATATCCTGACCGCATAAACGCTGCCCTGACGCTTTAAGCTTTAGCGTGGCACGATACAGTCCAGAGAGCTTCATTTAGAGAGATGAATGCTGTGAAAAATTAGCTAAAATGGCAGAGAAGCTCAACAGGGCGAAACTGTTTACAGACTTGTGGTCATATGAACTTCAGTAATAGGAGCTGGGTAAGGCTACTTGTTCCTTGCAGCTTATTTTGCTCGTAATTTAAACATTTCTGTTTTTTTTTACCTCAGCTTCACTTCTCATAAATTCCCCTCATTCTTAATGTCATTTGTGCCCAAAACACCGATGAATTTACATTTTGAACATATTCAACGGCCGAGCAACTGCAACTCTCTACGGTAGATAATTTCAAATATTCATGATCCTTTGATTGAAGAAATTTCCTCGCATAGTACACCTAAGGTATCGACTATCTAACCACCCTGCATACGTAAGCAAGCTGACATGTTAGATCCAAATGAAATGTTAGAAAATAAAATTACCTATGATTGGTTAGCTGGAGAGCCAGGTCTGCAGCAGAGGTTAAACACAAAAGTAAACCATCCTCTGGATGAATCAGCAAATCCTATAGGAGGCAATGTCACTGTGGAAGTCCAGAGAAGCTGATTTAAAAAAAAATAAGTTTTCTGGAAGCTAATGTTCGCAGATTTAATATATATAGGCCGCTTGCTGGGCCACTGTGAATGTTTTTAATCTAAGGACTTAATAATGCAGTAATAATTCTGAATGAAAAGAGAGACAGACAGAAAGAGAGAGATAGATAGGGGGAGAGAGAGAGAGAGAGAGAGAGAGAGAGATACAGAGAGTTATAGGTAGATATAGAATGATGGAGAGATAAACAGTCATCGCATATCTCTGTCCATGTCTCTTAAGATTATTCTTTCAGGTGAATTTTTATTGTCACTCACAACATTCTGATTTGTATTTTGTTATTTTTGGTAGGATATTGTGAGATTTTTTTTGATTTATTCCTTCCTGAATTACTGCCGTGGCACGTGCCATTCTTCTTACAAATTCTTCCCTAACTTCTTGATCTGCACTTCATCCTCCTGTTCATTTTCGCCCTTGTACTTAGTGAATGATGTTTGCTATCATTTATGTAGTCCCTCTGAATCATGTATTCATCCTATTGTTTTATGATTAACTACTTGCTTTCTCTTTTATTGGGAGATAATTGACCCGACGTCTTTCTCCCTCTCTCCCTCTGACTCTCCCTCTCTCTCTCTCTCTCTCTCTCTCTCTATCCCTCCCTCTCTCTTTCAAACTCCCCCTCCCTCTCTCTCACTGTATGAGTCTGTCTGTCTGTCTCCCTCTCTCTCCGTCCCTCCCTCCCTCTCTCTCTCTCAATCTTCCGTTCCCTGTCCCTCACTGTATCAGTCTGTCTGTCTGTCTCTCCCTCTCTCTCTCTCTCTCTGTCCCTCCCTTTCTGTCTCTGCCTATCTGTATGTCGGTCTGTCTGTCTGGCACTCTCTCTCTGCACCTGTTTCGGCGGGCCTACCCCTAACATACTATTAGTTTTATGGCATTGAACTCCACACAAGCACAGCAGACACACTGAACACATTTAAGGCGATGACGTCAGCTTTTACTTTGCCGGCCAGATAACTTTCTGTCATTTCTTTTGAGGAAAGATGCCTTTTACTTTTAACCTGTGGCGCAGATCTGCCTGAGCATCTCACCCACTTCCGGTCCTGAGCTCGATCTGTTACATTTTATCTTACAAGGATAGCAATCTGCTCGCCTGTGTATACATGTTTTTAGGGTAACCTAAACCCTGGAGATAAGGAACAAGGTTCAGTCATTTATGAATAAATTTCGGATATGTTTTTGTTACTTAAAGCGTTGTGGATCTTTGGACTTTTTTGCCACAGAAAGCAGCAGATTTCTCGGTCATTGAGTGCAAACAGGGCCTGGTTTAATCCAACTTTTGGATGCCATTGGGGTGAAAGGCTTCATGGAAAGTGTCAGCGTTTGAAAGTAAATGATTATATACAAAAAATTGAAAGGGGCTGCAAGCTGAGGTGACAAAATGAGCTCCTGCTGCGTCTATATTTATGTGCTGCTGATAAATTGCATTCAATGTGTTTCGCATTATTCATCTTCTATGGATTTGTACCCTTATTTTTCACAGCCAGTTTCTGTACCTGAAGCGATTACGTCCGTTTCCAAATTTATATTTAACCCTTAAGTAATTGGCATGTGATTGATTCCTACTCCAATATGTATTTCCATGTTGGAGACAGGCCGCTAGACCAACATCAGAGACAGTTTAAATAATGCGAAATACATTCTACAGCACAACTAATCTTGGAGCAAATTTAAAGTGAGGAATTTAAAGGGTACTATAGGGCACAATGCTGACCACATAGAAGGGATATCCACTAACGCAGTGGTCATAAATCTAGACTTTGAAAAATCACAGAAACAGAAATAATAAATCCTTTTAGCATGGAATAGGGGCACCATCCATCAGTCTATAATGTGATATTTTTGGTAAACATTGTTAAATAGGTAAGGGGAAAAAACTGCCAAAAGAAAACTAGATAGTTAGGAGCTGATATTGTGGCAATGAGAATGCAAATTTTTGCAGATAAACTGGGGTCGATTATTAATTATATAAAGAGAGAATAACGGTGGGAAATATATATTTATACGTAATGAATAGGGATCTGGAATAGTATGTTCCATTAAAACCACCAAAAAGATAGCTTTTAATCAAAGTTCCTGGGTGAATAAATGGAGGGGAGCAAGAAATAGAAATTAAGGTGAATCACATGCAATAAACAGAACGAGAGTAAAGGAGAAGATGACGAAAAGAAAGCACAGCGTTAGGGAAGAAAGCCAAAGAATCGAGGCAAAAAAAAAGTTTGGAAATTAAATGATGAATGAATAAATGAAAGAAGTAATAGAATATCTTAAAGATTGAATTAAAAAACGGTAAATCAGAGTATGAACAGAGATAAATAGGATGCATTCGGTCAATATAAGCTCGAAAACAATGACATAGTCTCTCTCTCTTTCTCTCTCTCTTCTCGCTCTCTCTCTCTCTCTCTCTCTCTCTCTCTCTCTCTCTCTCCCTCTCCCTCTACCCCTCTGACTCTGGTGAGTTTTGTTAAGTTATAACTTCATGACAGCTGCTTTGGTAGATTTCTCATCGACGGGGTAAGCATTGCGGCCTGTAGTACACAGTATATACCTCACCGCATTCCACCCTTTTCCCTGCCCACCTTACACAGATTCATTGTGTAGATGCAATCTCCAGGTATACTCATCGCATAATCTTTACTCAGCTCATAACTTTTATCCAAGATTTTTCTCTGAGTCCCTTCCATTATTTGGTGGCCTCTTAACCTGCCCTTCTCCTGCTATTTAAAATTACCTTGGCACACCCTTCCTCTACACATCTGTTCTCGAAGATAAAAAAACATAGTCAGTAGTTCAGCAGCAATTACTTACAACATATTCAAATTATTAAGATTAATTTGCATGTTGACGAGACAGCGTCAGTTGCAGAGTCAAACTGCCAAGGATAAGGAGAATAATAAAAAAATACAGCATCCAGGTGATTTACTGAGCAAAGTACATCACAGGCACATGGACATCAGAAACGAAGCAGCTGTGGCCATTCAGCCCTTAATGTCCATTGCCATTTAAGAACACAATTCTGGATCTCTTACTAAGCTTAATTTCCTTCAGTGTCAATTTTGTTTCAAAGCGCATATTTTCCCCAAGGCATTTTTGCACAATAATTCTGTTCTTGATTTTATTTCCAGCACGTTCATTATTCTGACGCCAATTGTTCAAGTTGTAAAAAAAAAATCAGCCTGGTTTCCTATCTGTTTGCATGCCATTATCCAGAGTGTCAATTAATTTCGATATTCCTATTTTTGTTCCCCCACTATCAGTTTTATTCCTATTCATTACGCCGAAAACAATCACTGTCAACGAGAAGTGTGTGATGAAGATGGAATATATTTCAATGCAATATGACATGCGAGAAAATATATTTAGTAATAGGCATGGGTGACATATGCAAATAAAGATCCAACAGAGATTCGAACCACAAAAACAGAGTGAGGGAAATAGTCAGGGAGAGTTAAAAGGGGCGGGATGGGTTATTACCACATCCGGTAAAAAGGATTTTGCTTAAAAAGACCACGGTTCAAACGCAATGACATTCCCTTCCTACCGAGTGAAATTGTTCCTCTCGTCCTGACCATATTGTTCACTCACTGAAAGGTTTGGTCTCCCCTATTCCTTTCCTCAGCCACTGAAACTCCTCCCCTCCCCAGTTCCGGCCTCCCGATTCATTGAAAACCTCTACCTCCCTAAACCCCGCCTCGACGACCACTCAAACTCTTCCCCGCCCCTGCTCCCTCCTCCCAGCCCACTGAATAATTCCCCCACCGGAATCCCGCCTGCACACGGACTGCAACTCCTCCCCTCGCTGAACTCATTCCACATCTCATCAGACTCCTCCTTTGCTTCAGAGACTTCCACAAAAGCTCTTATTCATCACTTGATTTTATTTTTTCCCTGTACCTAAGCACCTGCCCCAATTTTTTCAACAACTTGCACATTCTCTATACCCTGTCCTGATCTCCAGGTCCCTTACCCAGCAACTTGAATGATTCACTCTGCTCCTTACCCCGTTTGCCATACACTGGGCTGTATTTAATGGAGACGATTGAGCTCTGAGCTGTTACCCGGAGAGCAGGTGTGAGCCCTGTGTCACCGATTTGAGGGAAGCCCCGCTGAATTAAGGGCCACTCAGGCACTTAAATTGATAACGTCGGGGATTCTCTGTGCTCTGGGATTTCAGCGTTGGAAACCCAGCCCACCGAGAGCTGACGGCCAATCAGTTACTGGCAGCTCTTGGACGGCAGCACCACTGCGAATGAAATGGCTTTTGCCGATACCACAACCAACTTCGTCCTCTGGTCATCGCTAAATCCCAGGCCTCAGGTGAGTGATGGTGGGATAGAAAATGAATTTATCGTTTCCATGTCTACCTTTGACATGTATAGAATTAATCTCGAACATACAAATCCACCACTGACAAGTATAGATTGATTCTCAAACATTCACACAACACAAGGGACTGACAAATACATATAATCCCATAAGTGACAACAATATCGCGGAACTAGGGTACATCAGAGAGATATATAATGAATATCAAACACCAGGTAAAGAATGAAAATCCAATACACAATGAAATATAGATAACGAATGTGATATCCACATACTATCTTAGTGAAACGACTATCAATATCATGCACGGTTCCGGGGATTTTTTTGCTGCAGACTGAAAACGAGGCTCGCACGCAAAACCACAGACATTCAGAATCAGAATGACGCCCCATACCCATATCCAGTTGTAAGGAATGATAAAGATCTAATCACACATTGACATTTACACAAAAAACTAGACATGTCTCCAGGAACTGACAGAGATTGGCTTTAACTCTCGCTTACGGCAACAAGATAGTGACCAATGCGGAATGAATGAGACACCCGCTTACAGTACCAGAGAATGACAGATAGCGAATGAAACCAAGACGTCCTTAGAGTAACAGAAACTGACTGATAGAGAAAAATACTTCCGCAACTACAGTGCAAACGGCAGCTTCACAATGCGGACAAAATTGTTAACAATATCAGGAAATGACCGACAGAAATACAATACAACACATATACACTGCTCCCGAGAGTAACAAATACTGAATAACCAAACACTCACCTATAATTCCGCTGACAATGGATCCATACTCACCATCTTGCACATACGGGTTAAATAGGCTGCTTTCGCAGTTCAATCTGCGTCATCACGTAGAAAGATCCAAATTCACGGCCCCGACTTCATCCACTAAATACAAGAGCCTGTTCAGCAGGTTTTAGGAATTCGCAAATTAAAATACTGATAGTCTACCCACTCAATTACTATAGAGACAGGCCCCTGGCCCTGTAAAATACTGACAGTCTACCCACTCAAATACTATAGTGACAGGCCCCTGGTCCTGTAAAATACTGACAGTCTAACCACTCAATTACTATAGTGACAGGCCCCTGGCCCTGTTAAATACTGACAGTCTACCCACTCAATTAGTAAAGTGACAGGCCCCTGGCCCTGTTAAATACTGGCAGTCTAACCACTGAATTACTACAGTGACAGGCCCCTGGTCCTGTAAAATACTGACAGTATACCCATTCAATTACTATAGTGACAGGCTCCTGGCTCTGTTAAATACTGACAGTATACCCATTCAATTACTATAGTGAAAGGTCCCTGGCCCTGTAAAATACTGACAGTCTACTGATTCAATTACTATCGTGACAGGCCCCTGGCCCTGTAAAATACTGACAGACTAGCCACACAATTTCTAGATAGAAAGGCCCCTGGTCCTGTAAAATACTGGAAATCCACCCACTCAATTACTATATTCAAAGGCCACTGGTTCTGTAAAATACTGACAATCTACTCATTTAATTAATATATGGACAGACCCCTGTCCCTGTAAAATACTGACAGTTTCCCATTCAATTATTACATTAACAGCTCCCTGGCCCTGTAAATTACTGAGAGTCTAAACAATCTATTCGTACAGAAATATGTCCCAGGTACTATAAATATTTTGACAATTCCCCTATGCTACTGTTTTTTAAAAAATCGTTCATGGGATATGGGAGTTCTTGGCTGTGCCAGCATTTATTGCCCATCCCTAATTTCCTTATACAGATGGTATTTAAGAGTCAGCCACATTTATGTTGGCCTGGATTCACATATAGTCCGGACGAGGAAAGAACAGCAGGGCCTTCATTAAAGGACATTAGCTAAGCAGATGTTTTTTTTTCCAACAATTGGCATTGGTTTGATGTTCATCATTAGAGATTTTAATTCTGCTTATTTTTTTAATTGACGATTTTCATTGAATTTGAATTTTGCCACACACCGTGGTGAGATTCGAACCTGGATCCCCAAAGAATTATTTTGTGTCTCTGGATTACTCACCCTAGCCCAGTTACAGACCCCCGGCTCTGTCAACATGCTGCCAGTCTATGCATTCTATTGCTATAGTGACAGCCCCCAGGCCAAGTCAACATTCTGACAGTCTCCCCATTCCATTACTATAGTAACAGGCCCCCAGCTCTGTTAACGTATCGACAGTCTCCCCACGATATTACAATTGTTATAGGCACCCAGCCCTTCATACGTAGAGCAAGTAACAACAAATTGTTACTATAGTGTACAGGCCCAGGGCTCTTTATGCATTCTGACAGTCTACCCACTCTGTTGCTATAATGACAGAATGACAGAACGCCTGGCTCTGTAACCATATCGACAGCCTATGACAGTCTGTGACTATTGTGATAGGCCCCCAGCTCTGTCATAATGCTGAAGTCTACTCACTCTATTACTATATTGATAGAACCCCCCGCTCTGTAAACATGCTGACAGCCTGCACACTCACCAACTATAGTGACAGGCCCCCGGTTCTGTAATAATACTGACAGTCCACCCATTCTAATACAATATAGGTAGAACCCCCCGCTCTGTAAACATGCTGACAGCCTGCACACTCATTTACTGCAGTGACAGGCCCCCGGCTCTGCAATAATAAAGACAGTCTACCCACTCTATTACTTTAATCACAGAACCCCCCGCTCTGTAAACATACTAATAGTCTAGCCAATCTATTACTATAGAGACTGAACCCCCAGCACTCTAAACATAATGACAGGCCACTGGCTCTGTAATCATGCTGACAGACTATTCACTCTATTACACTAGTGACAGGGTCCCGACCTCTGTAAACATACAGACAGTCTCCTCATTCTAATACTATAGTGACAAAACCCGGTCTGTAAAGCTGCTGACAGTCTCTCCACTATATTACTGTTGTGACCTGCTGCCGAGCGGGAAATATACTGACAGCTCCAAATCCACTTACAGGCCCCTGGCTCTGTAAACATCCTGATAGTCTCCCCACTCAATTTCTCTGGTAACAAGACCCTGGTTCTGTAAAACACTGACAGTCTAGATTCTCTCTTACTGCAGTGGTTGGCCCCGGTACTTCAAGCATGCTGACAGTCTAAACAATTTATTCCTACACTGACAGGTCCCCGTGTCCGTAAACATACCGAGAGTCTTCCCAATTTATTACTACAGTGACAGGTCACCAGGTCTGTACATTTTATGTCATTCTATCCACGATACTAGCTAAGTGAAAGGTCCACGTCTCTATAAAATTACTGACCAACTGCCCACACTATTGTTCTAGTGACAGCTCCCAGGCTCTGTAAATATAGAGACAGTTTCCTCACTTCAGTACTATAGCGACAGGCTCTGGGCTAATTCAACATACCAACAGTCTCCCCACTCTCCAAATATAGTAGCAGGCCCACAGCTCTTTAAACATTCAGTCTCCTCCCACTACTAATATAGTAACAGGCCATTGGCAACGAAAACATACTGACAGTTACCCCGTCTATAGCTATATTGTGAGGCCACCTGCTCTTTAAACCTGCTGAATGTCTCTCCACTCTATCACAATAGTGAGAGGTCCCCGGCTCTGTAAACATTCAGACAGTTCATCACCATCTTCGTATGGTGACAGTCCCCCATCCTTTAAACACACTATTAGTATCGTGACAGTCCTCAGGCTCTGTAATAATACTGATACTCTCCATAGTGTAAATTATTCTCCTGGCTCTGTGAGGACAGTGACAATCTCTCCGCTCTATTATTATTATTAATAAAGCCCCCGCTCTCTAAACTTACTGAAGCTTCCGCACTCCATTAATGTGAAGTTAGGCCCCGGCTCTGTAAACATATCCAGAGCCTCCCCTCTATATAATTATTAAAAAAACAGGCGCTGGCTCTCCAAACATGCCCGCAGTCTCCCCAATTATTTACTTTAGTGACAGCGCCCGGCTCTGTAAGCAAACTTAGAGTCTCCGCAATTAATTTCTATATTGACAAGACGCTGGTTCTGTCAAGGTTTACTACTTAAGGGACAGAACACGGGTTATGTAATACTAGTGACATTCTAGGCTCTCTATTACTACATTGACAGTGTCCCAGCTCTTTAATCATAAGGTGAGACTCCCCACTCTATGAGTTATCTGACAAGCCCCCAAGTCTATAAAGATGCTTACAGTCTCAATTTCGATTGCTATTGTGACAGGACGCCGAATCTGTAAACAGAAAGAGAATCGCCCCAGGCTTTTACTACAGTGACAGGCCCCTGGCTTTGAAAACATACTGACAGAATAACTTTATGTACCTTTAGTGATAGGTCCCCTGCTCTGTAAACAAGCAGGCACAATACCACTGCATTCATATAGTGGTAGGCCCTCGGCTCGGTAAATCAATTAACAGTCTATGCACGCTAATACAACAATGAAAGGCTCTTGGCTTTAAAAACATACTGACAATCCCCCACCCTATTAGAATTGTGACAGGCCCCCGGCTCTGTCAAATAACTGAAAATCCATGCACTCTATTACAAATAGTGACAGTCCCCTGGCTCTGTAAGCATGCTGGCAGTCTATGCACTATATTAATAAATTGACAGCCCACCGGCTCCGTCAACGTGCTGACAGTGTATGCCCTGTATTATTACAGTGACAGACCACCGTCTATGTCGACATATTGTCTGGCTACGCACTCTATTACTATAGTGACAGCCAAACGTCTCTGCCAACATACGGGCAGTGTAGGCACTCTAATAAGCTACTGACAGCCCCCCGCCTCTGTAAACATGCTGACAGTCTGTGCATTGTATTGTAATAGTGACATTCTCCGGGCTCTTTCAAATTGCTGACAGTCTATGCACTCTCATACTAGAGTGACAGCGCCCAGGCTCTGTCAACATGCTGACACTCTATGGACTCTTACTATAGTGACAGACAGCTGGATCTGTCGAAATGCTGACAGTCTATGCAATCTAATACAATAGTGAAAGCCCCCCAGCTATGTCATCATAATTACAGTGCAACACTCTATTACTATAGTGACAGCCCCCCGCCTCTGTCAACATGCTGACAGTCTATGCATTTTATTGTTATAGTGACAGTCTCCGGGCTATTTCAAATTGCTGACAGTCTATGCTCTCATACACTAGATTGACAGCGCCCAGGCTCTGTCAACATGCTGACACTCTATGAACTCTATTACTATAGTGGCAGACACCCGGCTCTGTCAACATGCTCACACTCCATGGACTCTTACGATAGTGACAGATGCCTGGATCAGTCGAAATGTTGACAGTCTATGCAATCTAATACCAAAGTTAAAGCCCCCCGGCTCTGGCTTCATAATTACAGGGCATGCACTCTATTACTATAGTGACAGGCCCACGGCTCTGTCAACATGTTGACATTCTATGCAGTCAATTACTGTAGTGACAGCCCCCCCCCTCCCCCCGCTCTGTCAACTTGCTGCCAGTCTATGCTCTCCATTACTATACTGGCATACCCCCGGCTCTGTCAACATGCTTACAGCCAATGCACTGTATTACTCTTGTGAAAGCACCCCGGCTCTGTCAACACGCTGACAGTCTATACACTCTATTACCCTTGTAACATCAACAGGGCTCTGACAACATTCTGACAGTCTATACAGTCGATTCAAATAGTGATATCCTCCCGGCTCTGTCAACATGCTAACAGTCAATGCACTCTAATGCTCTTGTTACAGCCACGGCTCTGTCAACATGTTGACATTCTATGCAGTCAATTACTATAGTGACAGACCCCCGGCTCTGTCAGCATGCTGACAGTCACTGCACTCTGATAATATAGTGACAGTATACAGCTCTGTCAACATACTAACAGTGTCTGCACACTATTACTACAGTGAAAGACACCCGGCTCTGTCAGCAAGAAGCCAGTCTAGGCACAAAATTACAAGAGTGACAGGTCCCCGACTTTATCAACATGCTGATAGTCTATGAACTCTATTACTATAGTGACAGCCCCCCAGCTCTGTCAACATGCTGAAAGTCTATGTGCTATATTACAATAGTGACAGCCCACCGGCTTTATCAACATGCTGACAGTCTGTGCACTCTATTACTATATTCACAGACCCCCGGCTCTCACAAACTGTTGACAGTCTATAGACACTATCACAATATTGAAAGCCACCCGGGCCAGTCAAAATTCTGACCGTCTTTGCAGGCTACTAATATACCGACAGTCCAATGGCTCTGTCAACATATGGACAGTATAGGCACTCTAATAAGATAGTGGCAAGACAGCAGACTCTGTCAATATATGGACAGTCTAAGCACTCTAAAACTATAGTGAGAGACCCCCGGCTCTGTCAACAAGATACCAGTCTATGCTGTCTGGTACTATAGTGACAGAGCACCGGCTATGTCAACATGCTGACAGTCTATGCTCTCTATTACTATAAGGACAGAACCCCGGCTCTATTGTAATGCTGACAATCTATGCGCTCTCTTACTATACTGACAGACCCCCAGCTCTGTCAACAAGATACCAGTCTATACTCTCTATTGCTATAGTGACAGTCGCCCGGCCCAGTCAACATGCTGACAGTCTATGCTCTCTATTAATATAGTGACAGACACCCTGCTCTGTCAACATGCTGACAGTCTATGCATTCAATTGCAATAGTGAAAGCCCCCCGGCCCAGTCAACATGCTGACAGTCGAAGCACTCTATTATTATAGTCAGTGCCCCGCGGCTCTGTCAAAATGCTGACAGTCTATGCAATCTAATACTATAGTAAAAGCCCCAGTCTATAGAACAAAGAACAAGAACAAAGAGCAGTACAGCACAGTAACAGGTCCTTCAGCCCTCCAAGGCTGCGCCAATCATGTTGCCCGTGAATTAAAACATTTTCACTTCGAGTGTCTTTATCCCTCTATTCCCATCCTATTCATGTACATGTCAAGCTGCCTCTTATACACCACTGTCGCACCAGCTTCCACCACCTCCTTTGGCAGCGAATTCCAGACACTCACTACCCTCTGCATAAAAAAAAAACCTTGTCCCGAATATCTCCTCTATAGTTTTCTACTCTCACCTTAATTCTATGCCCCCTTGCAATTGACTCTTCCAAGCTGGGAAAAAGCATCTGACTATCTACTCTTTCAATGCCACTCATAATTTTGTAAACTTCTATCAAGTCACCCCTTAATCTACGTCGCTCTAGTGAGAACAATCCGAGTTTCTCCAAACTCTTCTCATAGCTAATGAACCCCAGACCAGGCAGCATTGTGGTAAACATGCTCTCCACCCTCTCCAACGCCTCCATATCCTTCTGGTAATGTGGCGACCAGAATTGCACGCAATATTCCAAGTGTGACCTAACCAAATTCTATACAGCTGCAGCATGACTTCCCAGCTTTTATATTCAATGCCCCTGCCAATGAAGGCAAGCATGCCATGTGTCCTGATCCTCTAACTGTGCAACACATCCTCAGCACTGACCCTCCAACAGTGTGACACTGCCTCAGAACTGACTTTCCAAATGCGTGGCATTCCCTCAGAACTTACCCTCCTACACTACAGCGCACCCTGCGTACTGACTCACCGACAGTCCGGCGCTGCCTCCATACTGGCATTCTGACAGTTTGGCGCTCCCTCCGTACTGACCCTCCAGCAATGCAGCGCTCCCTCAGCACTGACCGTCCGACAGTGCAGCGCTATCTCAGCCCTGATCCTCCGACAGTGCGATACTTTTACAGTACTGACCATCTGTCAGTATGGCACTCCTTCAATAATAATCCTCTGACAGTGCGGCACACCCCAAGTATATACGCTCCAACAGTACGCACTCTCTGACGGGTTATTAAACTAAATAATGATTAAATGTATCAATGAAAATAAATGAAAATAATTAATGCGATGTTAATAACAGATTGAGAGTAACTAATTGTTTCTGCTGTTGATAAACATTTGAGATTACTTTATAATAACAAATCTTAAAGGTGGACCTCTTAATTATAAAGAAGATCCGCAAATCATAATGCATTGATATTAAATCATCATTAGGTATACTAGAGTGGAATAACTTAATTGAATAATTGGACTTTTATGTATAATATTTTGTTGGATTTGATTAATAATTAGTCCAATAATGTTTAATATACGTTTAGAAATTAATTGATAATTAGATGTTCAATTTATAATGAATATTTAGACTTTAAATTCTTAATTTAATGCAATAAATTGGATGACAATTCAGAATATGCTGTTGGAATTAATTAATAATCAGGTGTATTATTTGATAATACATGTTTAACTTAATTAATATTTAGACCAATAATAAATAATATGCTAATGATTAAGTTAACAATTGGATGCATTAACGCATAATATATTGTAGTTTATTAATAATTCAACATATTAATTAAAAATATATTGTTGAAATTGATTAATAGCTATACCTAAAAACAGATGGATTACGAGGAGGAGTGGGCGACTAGGCCCCTCGATCCACTCCGCCATTCAATAAGATCACGTCTGATCTGAAATATTCCTCAACCCCACATGCCCACAGCACCCCAATAACCTTTCGCACCCTTGTTAAGCGAGATTCTATCTCACTTGGTCTTAAATATAGTCAAAGGCTGTGCTCCCACATCATTCTGTGGAAGACAGTTCCAAAGACCCACGACGCTCTGAGGGAAAATGCTCTACCTCATCTCTGAATGAATTGTGAATGTTGAGATGTTTGCACTATTTATTCTGATCATAATTTGAATACAGCATGATCCGAAGCTGGGAAATAAGGCTGCTGGTGTTAATGGTGCATTACTGAGGGAGTGCAGCATTGTTGGAGGGTCATTGATCAAGGCGAAACTCCCTGTTGGATGGTGAGTGCTAAGGGCGTGCTGCACTGCCGGAGGGTGAGTAATGAGGTTCTGCCGTACAATTGGAGGGTCAGTACTAAGAGTTTACCCCAGCAGCGGAGGGTCAGTGCAGACGGAGTGCAACACTGTCGGACGGTCAGTACTGAGGGAGAGCTGCACTGTCGGAGGGTCACGGCTGATGGAGTGTCGCACTGTCAGAGGGTCAGTTCTGAGGAAGCACCCCAATGTCGGATGGTCAGCTCTGAGGTAGAGCCGCACTTTCTGAAGTTCTGTACTGAGGGACAGCTGCACCGTCGGAGGGTCAGTACAGAAAAAGCGCCTCAGTGTCGAAGGGTCTGCTTTCGAGAAGCAAAGCACTGTTGCAGGGTCAGTACTGAGGGAGCGCCACACTGCCGTTGGCTCAGTTCTGAGCGATTGTCGCACTGTCGGAGAGTCAGAACTGAAGTAGTGCCGCATGCTTGGTGAGTCAGACTTGAAGGTGTGCCGCATTATTGGAGGGTCAGCACTGAGGGCCGGCCGCACCTTCAACGTGTCAGTATTCAGGGGGCGACTGACTGCCACAGGGTCAAGATTCAGGAAGCGCCGCACTGTCGGAGGGTCAGTGCTGAGAGAGTGCTGCACTGTCAGAACATCATTACTGAGGGAGTAATGCGCTGTCGCCTGGTCATTACTTGGGGCCTGGTTCCTTGTTAGAGTGCCACTACTAAGGGTGTACCTCTCTGACTGAGGGTATGCTGCACATTCGGAAGTTCAGTACTGACGAAGCACCTCGCTGTCCAATGGTCAGCAATGAGGAAGTGTCGCTATGTCGGAGGGTAGGTTCTGAGGGACTGCCACACTGTCAGAGTTTCAGTTTTGAGGAAGCGCCACACTGTCAGAGGGTCAGTACTGGGGAGCAACAAATTATCGGAGGTTCAGTACTGGGGTATCATTGCACTTTTGGAGGGTAGGTGCCACAGGAGTCCCGCCTTGGCGGAGGGTCAGTACTGAGTGATTGTGTCACTGTCAGAGGATCACTAATGAGGGAGCGTCGCACAGTTTGTGGGGCAGTTCCGAGGGAGCTGCGCACTGTCAGAGGGCCAGTACAGAGGGAGTGTCGCAGAGCCGGATGGTCAGTTCTGACTAAGTGCATTACTGTCAGATGGGATGTCCTGAGGAAGTGCCACACTGTCGGATGGTCTTTATTGAGAGGGTGCAAAACTGTCGGAGGCTCAGTGCTGATGTAGTGCCTCCCTTTCGGAGGGTCAATAATGAGGGAGTGCCGCCCTGTCCGAGGGTCAGTGTTCAGGGCATACCGAGCCTTCAGACATTCAGCACTGAGGGTGTGCTGCACTGTCCGAGTAACTTCACTGAAGGAGCCCCACACTGCTGGATGGTAATTACAGAAGGAGCGCCGCCATGTTGATGTATCTAATTTGATGAAGTACCACACTGTCAGTGAGTCAAAACAGAGGGAGCGCCACACTGTCGGACTTGAAGAACTGCGGTAGCCCCGCACAAAGTGGGATCGGTATTGGCAGCAATTCTAACATGCAGAAATAACCTTTTGGCCATGTATTGAGATCACAGAATTGTATGCGCCGTAGGGACATAAGCTTAAAATTAGATTTGGGCCATTGAGGGTTAATGTCAGGAAGCAGACAGAAAGACAAAAGCCCGCAGGACGTTGTTTGATGTGTCAATTGCGAAAGTCAAGACATAAATTAATGGGTCTGTGTTATGTAATAATATTAAAGTATCTGTGTGCCAGTTGGGTCACTGTTGTAATAACACAGATGTGCTGTAGACTCCCTGAATCTTGGAACAAGGCTAAGGGAATGATATACCTTCTCCTGTTCTCATGTTTGAAACAGCTCTCTGTTCCCTTGCTCCTGTTTGTACATGTTCCTGGATGTGTGGTATCTGAGAGATCGTATCTGCGCCTGTGTTGCATACAATTGCTTGCCAAACACATTAACGTCATAAATCTATATAGGTTGACATTTTCTGGTTCCCGAAACACGGTGTGCTGATTCAAATCTGCTCGGCACAGAGCATCTCTCCATCAAGCTACCTCAGTATTGACAATGCCCCCATAATGTTGGCGGAGGGTGAGCTGGAAAACTACCCAGCACCCTGGAGTTAGCTCACTGAACAAGAACATTAGAAATGGGGGCAGGAGGAGGTTAATTTCACCCTGTACAGTTAAATTTGCTTTGATCAATTAGATTTCTCTAAACTTAGCAGTAGGATTACTGAAACCTGAATTAAGCCGTCAAAATGACTTAGCTCAACAGAGACAGAACCATCAGGCAGAGTCTGAGATATTGAATTAACGAATAATACTGACGTTTATTGAACAGAATCAAAATAAAACTACAATGCCCTTATAAAACAATCAAAGATTCATCGACCAACTTGCAGAATTATTTATAATCTATGAAACATCTAATAAGAGGAGACAAAAATTAAAGTGTATTTTTCAAAGTAATGCTGCCAGGCTCACACTTGAAGCGTTACCACATTGGTAATAATGATCTGGTGGAACTCAGTACCAATCAGTCAAAATGGTGACAACGTGTCCATCATTCTGCGTCACGCTCGAGAATCGGCCTGTTCATCCACATGAATACCCAGGGCAGGAAGTGACAACCCCGAGTAGTCATCATTCTCGAATCGAGGGACAGCCGAATGTGAGGTCAATTTGCTATCCGGCTTGGTGATGCGACCAAGCTTGGGCACAGAACACTCCGTCCCCTCATTAATTGATTAATATAGATTGTAAATTTGGTGAGAGTGTGGATTGATAAAAATTACTAGGGGCCAGGCGAAGGACACTTGGAGGGGGGTGTGTGTGAGTGAGATTTCAAATCAGTACGTCAAATGGCTACTAATCCAGAGAGTTTGACATGAAATTGCATCCCGGAGGTTTGATAATTTTAATTTAAATTAATTCTGTGGACAAACGGGGCAGTTATAGCACGAAGCAAGATACAAATTAAAGATCTCTCTAAAATATCACCATCAAACAATCCCAGGACAGCTGCACCATGAGTGTTGGATTCAGATTAAATCTCCCTCTACACTGCCCCCATCAAACACTCCCAGGACAGTTACAGCACGGGGGTTACATAGAGACTAATGCTCCCTCTACAGTGTCCCCATCAAAGAATCACAGGACCCGTACAACACGGGGTAAGATGCAGAATAAAGCTCCCTCTACACTCTGCCCATCAAGCACTCCCAGGACGGGTACAACACGAGATTAGATACAGAGTAAACTTCCCTCAGCTCTGTCCCCATCAAACACTACCAGGTTAGGTACAACTTGGGGTTAGATACAGAGTAAAGCTCCTCGAGTAGCTTGCCCTCCCCGCTGGCTCTCCCTGGCCTTATGTCCTTTCACTGGTGATCATACTTCTCTCGGTTTCGCCCGATGAGGCCGTGGTCTCCCCGGCACTCATCTGCTCATCATCCCATTCAGAACGCCAATGTTTACTGATTATTAGAGATTCATCCACGGTTATTGTTTACAGTTTAAAGTTGAATAATTCAATGAAAATGACACATTATTTATTGAATATTCGGTCATTAGAATGTGGAAAATGTCAGGTTAGATGAACTGAATGTGATTATTTAAATGCTATTTGATATTCTAAATACAAATTTAAGGACGTTAAACTTTATTTTACTAAATATTGTTACTAACATCCAAGGGCATGTTTAAGTAGCATATGATTTTTAAATCACATAATTAATAATTTGCAGAGAGAGAAAGCCAGTAAGCAAAGCAATGAGGAATATAAATGTATAAGAGCGAGAGCGAGAGACAACAACCCAGTGTGCAAATACAGGAGGAATGTAATTAATAAATTAGAGAGGGCGAGAGAGCAACACAATGTGCAAATAGAGGAGGTATACAATTAATAAATGAGAGAGTGAGAGAGAGTAACTCAGTGTGAAAATCAAGGAATGTAATGAACAAATTAAAGAAAGAGCAATACAGAGTGCCTATAGAGGAGGAATGTAATAAATAAATAAGAGAGACAGAACAGCAAACAGTGCAAATGGAGGAGGAATGTAATTAATCAGTTAGAGAACGAGAGATAGAGAGGGATCCAGTGTGCAAATAAAGGAAAAATTTAATTGATTAATTAGAGAGAGAGAGAGAGAGAAACCCAGTGTGCAAATAGAGGATAAATGCAATAACTAAACTAGAGACAGAGAGAGAAAGAGGGCAGCCAGTGCGAAAGTGGATGACGAATTAAACTAATTAATTGGAGGTAGGGTAACCCAGTGTGCAAATAGAGCAGGAGCATGATTACCAAATTAGAAATGGAGAGAGCAACACAGTGTGCACATAGATGAGAAATGTTATTAATACATGATCGAGAGAGAGAGGGAGAGAGATAGAGAGAGAGAGAGAGAGAGCAACCCAAAGTGCACATAGTGGAGGAGTGTAAAAAGAAAGAGTGGGATAGAGAGAGAGAGAGATAGAGAGCAACACAGTGTGCACATAGAGGAGGACTGTAATAAGTAAGATTGAGATAGAGACAGAGAGGGAGAAAGAGCAATCCAGTGTGCACAATGCGGCGGAATGTCATTAATAAATGAAAGATAGAAAGCAACCCAGTGTGTAAATAGAGGAGGACTGTAATTAATTTCTTAGAGAGAGAGAGAGAGAGAGGGAGAGAGAGAGAGAGAGAATTCCATTATGTAAAAAGAGGAGGAATGAAATTATAGAACTATGGAGAGAGAGAGAGCATCCCAGAGCCACTACTGAGGGAGCACCTCACTGTCGGAGATTAAGTACAGACTGAGCGCTGCACTGGCGGAGGGTTAGCACTGAGGATGCACATTGCTGTCTGATGGTCAGTAATGAGGAAGTGTCGCTCTGTCGGAGGGTCAGTTCTGAGGGAATGCCACACAGTCAGAATTTCAGTTATGAGAATGTGCCACACTGTCAGATGGTCAGTACTGGGGAGCAACAAAGTAGCGGAGGGTCAGTACTGGGGGATTACTGCACTTTTGTAGGGTAGGTCCTGCAGGAGTGCCGCAAATTCGGAGGGTCAGTACTGAGCGAGTGCCGCCTTGGCGGAGGGCCAGTACTGAGGGAGCGTGGCACTGACAGAGAATGAGTAATTAGGGTGCATCACGCAGTTGGAGGGTCAGTTTCGAGGGAGCGGCGCACTGTCAGAGGGCGAGTACAGAGTAAGTGCCGCACAGCCGATGGGTCAGTGCTGACGAAGTGCATTAATGTCAGATGGGATATGCTGAGGAAGTGCCACACTGTCGGATGTTCTGTATGGAGAGGGTACCGCACTGTCGGAGGCTTAGTGCTGATGGATTGACTCACTGTCGGTGGGTCATTACTGAGGGAGTGTCGCCCTGTCCGAGGGTCAGTATTCAGGGCGTACCGCGCTTTCAGTGATTCAGTAGAGAGGGAGTGCTGCACTGTCCGAGTAACAGCACTCAAGGAGCCCCACCCTGCTGGATAGTCAGAACTGAGGGAGCACCGCAATGTCGGACTATCTAATTTGAGGAAGTACTGCACTGTCAGAGAGTCAGTACAGTGGGAGTGCTGCACTGTCGGAGTTGCAGCAGCGATGGAGCCCCGCACAAAGGGCGATCTGCTTTGGCAGCAAATTCTTACATGCAGAAATAACCTGTTGGCCATGTATTGGGATCACAGAATTGTCTGCTCCGTAGTGACATAAGCTTAAAATTTGATTTGAGCCATTGAGGGTTAATGTGAGGAAGCAGACAGAAAGACACAAGCTGTAGGACGTTGTTTGATGTGCCAAATCCGAAAGTCAAAAAATTAATTGAAGGATCTGTGTTACATAAGGATATTAAAGGTTTTGTGTGCCAGCTGGGACACTGTTGTAATAACACAGATTTGCTGTAGACTCACTGAATCTTGGAACAAGGCTAAGGGAATGTTTTACCTTCTCCTTTTCTCATATTTGAACCAGCTCACTGTTGCCTTGCTCCTGTTTGTACATGTTTCTGGATGTGTGATATCTGAGAGATCTTATCTCCACCTCTGCTGTAAACAATTGCTGCCAAACACAATAACATCACAAATATATATAGGCTGACATTTTCTTGTTCCTGAAACATGGTGTGCAGATTCAACTCTTCTCGTCATAGAGCCTCTCTCCATCAGGCTATCTCAGTATTGACAATGCCTCCATAATGTGGGCGGAGGGTGAGCTGAAAAACTACCCAGCACCCAGGAGTTAGCACAATGAACCAGAACATTAGCAATAGGGGCAGGATGAGGTTAATTTCACGCTGTACAATTGAAAGGGGCCGTTTGCTTTTATCAATTAGATTTCAATTAATTTAGCAGTCTGATCACTGGAACCTGAATTAAGCCTTCAAATTGACTTAGCACAACAGAGACAGAACCTTCAGGCAGAGTCTCAGATACTGAATTAACGAATATTACTGTCGTTTATTTAACAGAAGCAAAATCAAAATACAATGCCCTTATAAGACAATCAAAGATTCATCAACTTACTTGCAGAATTATTTATAATCTATGAAATATCTAATAAGGTGAGACAAAAAGAAAAGTGTGTTTTTCAAAGTAATGCTGCCAGACTCACACTTGAAGCGTTAACACATTGGTGTTAATGATCTGAAGGAGCTCACCACCAATCAGTCAAAATGGTGACAACGTGTCCATCTTTCTGCATCACGCTCGAGAATCATCGACATGAATACCCAGGGCAGGAAGTGACAACCCCGAGTAGACGTCATTCTCGAATCGAGGGACAGCCGAATGTGAGGTCAATTTGCTATCCGGCTTGGTGATGCGATCAAGCTTGGGCACAGAACACTCCGTCCCCTCATTAATTCATTAATATAGATTGTAAATTTGGTGAGAATGTGAATTGATGAAAATTACTGGGGGCCAGGAAATGCACAAATGGGGGAGTGTGAGTGAGATTTCAAATCAGTCCGTCAAATGGCTACTAATCCAAAGAGTTTGGCTTCAAATTGCTTACCTGAAGTTTGAGTATTTTAATTTAAATTAAGTCTGTGGACAGACAGGACAGTTATAGCACGAAGCTAGATACAAAATAGAGATCTCTCTAAAATATCACCATCAAACAATCCCAGGACAGCTGCTGCATGAGGATTAGATGCAGATTAAATCTCCCTCTACACTGTCCCCATCAAACATTCTCAGGACTGTTGCAGCGCGGGAGTTAGGTAGAGAATAAAACTGCCTCTACACACTCCCCATCAAACAATTCCAGGACAGGTACATCACGGGGGTGAGATAAAGACAAAAGCTACCTCTGCATTATCCCCATCAAACGCTCCCAAGACAGGTAAAGCCCGGGGTTCGACATCGAGTAAAGCTCCCTATGCACTCTCCCCAACAAACACTCCAAGGACAGGTACAGCACGGGTTTAGATACAGAGTAAAGCTCCTTTTGCACTGTCCCCATCAAACACTCCAAGGACATGTAAAACATGGTGTTAGATAGAGAGTGAAGCCCCCTTGAGTTGCCAGCGCACCCCGCTGGCTCTCCCTGGCCTCATGTCCTTTCACTGGTCTTTGTACTTGTCTCGGTTTCGCCCGGTGAGGCCGTGGTCTCCCCGGCACTCATCTGCTCATTCCGAACGCCACTTTTACTGATTATTAGAGATTCACCCATGGTCATTGTTTCGAGCTTAAAGTTGAATAATTCAATGAAAGTGATTCATTATTTATTCAAGATTCGGTCATTAAAATGTTGCAAATGTAAGGTTAGATTAACTGAAAGTGATTATTTAAATGTTATTTGATATTCTGTATACAGATTTAAGTACTTTAAACTTTTTTTTACTAATATTGTTAATAACAGCCAAGGGCATGTTTAAGTGGCATATGGTTTTTAAATCACATAATTAATAAATTGCAGAGAGAAAAAGCCATTGAGCAAAGCAATGAGGAATATAAATGGAGAAGAGAGGGAGCGAGAGACAGCAACCAAGTGTGCAAAAACAGGGGGAATGTAATGAATACATTAGAGAGAGAGAGAGCAACCCAGTGTGCAAATAGAGGAGGAGCACAATTAACAAATGAGAGAGTGAAAGAGAGAGTAACCCAACGTGACAATCAGGAATGTAATGAACATATTAAAAAGAGAAAAAGCAACGCAGAGTGCAAATGGAGGAGGAATGTAATTAATCAGTTAGAGAATGAGAGACAGACAGGAACCCAGTGTGAAAATAGAGGGGGTAAGTAATTGTTTAATTAGAGAGAGAGAGAGCGAGAGAGAGAAAGAGAGAGAGAGAGAGAGAGAGAAAGCGAGAGATAAACCCAGTGTGAAAATAGAGGAGGAATGCAATAACTAAATTAGAGAGAGAGAGCATCCCAGTGAGAAAGTGGAAGAGGAATGAAACTAATGAATTGGAGATAGGCTAACCCAGTGTGCAAATAGATGAGGAGCTTGATTACCAATTTAGAGAGGGAGAGAGCAACACAGTGCACTTAGAGGAGGACTGTAATTAGTTAGAGAGAGAGAAGGTTAGAGCAATGCACTGTGCACAACGAGGCGGAATGTCTTTAATAAATGAGAGAGAGAAACAACCCAGTGTGGAAATAGAGGAGGAATGTAATTAATACGTTAGAGAGAGAGAGAGAGAAAAATCCCGTATGGAAAAAGAGTAGGATTGAAATTAAAGAATTATGGAGAAAGAGAGAGCAGCCCAGTGTGCAAATAATGCAGAAATGCAATTTAAAAATACATAGAGAGAGAGAGCAACCCAGTGCGAAAATATAACACGAATAAAATTAGTCAATTAGAGAGGGGGATACAGAGAAAACCAGCGTGCAAATAGAGGAGGAACGTAATTAATCAATTAGATAGTGAGCCCCGTCTGCAAATAGAGGATGAATGTAATCATTTAAAGATAGATAGGACAACGCAGTGTGCCAATAGAGAAGGAATGTAATTATTAAATTAGAGAGAAAGAGAGAGAGAAAGCACCCATTGTGCAAACAGAGGAATGCATTTTATACATTGGAGAGAGAGCAACCTATTTTGCAAATGGAGGAGGAATGTGATTAGTACATTAGAGAGAGCGAGAGACAGCAACCCATTTTGCTCATATAGGAGCAATGTAATTAATGAACGATATGTAGCAACCCAGAGCCCAAACAGAGGATGAATGAAATTAATGAATTAGAGAAAGAGATCAACTCTCTGCGAAAATAGAGGAGGGATCTAACTAATAATTTAGAGTGATAGAGAAACCTAGTGTGCAAAGAGAGGAGGACTGTAATTCATATATGAGAGAGAGGGAGCAACCCAGTCTGCAAATACATGAGGAGTTCAGTTCATAAATGAATGGGAGAGGGGTCGAGAGCAAGCATATTAACGGAGAGGGGAGTCATAGAGTCACAGAGGTATTCAGCACGGAAAAAGGCCATCCGGTCCATCGAGCCTGTGCCGGTCAAACTATTACCTAAGTATGCTAATCCCATTTTCCAGCACTGGCATTGCAAGTGCACATCCAAATACTTCTTAAATGTTCTGAGGGTTCCTGACTCTTCCACCATTTCAGGCTTTGAGTTCCAGATTTCCACCAGTCTCTGGGTGAAAAAAATCTTCTTCACATCCCCTCTAAACCTTCTGCCCCTTACGTTAAATCTATTCACCCTGGTTATTGATCCCTCCACCGAGGAGAACAGTTCCTTCCTGTCTACACTATCTATGCCCCTGACAATATTATACACCTCAATCATTGCCTTCTTAACCACCTTATCTCCCTTTCCCACTACCTTAAGGGGGCGGTGGAACATGAACACCAAGATCGGTCTGATCCTTAGTGCTTCCAAGGGTCCCACCATTCATCGTGTGTACCCGGGCCTTGTATGCCCTGCCCAAGTGTCTCATCTCACACTTATTTGGATTAAATTCCATTAGCCATCTGAACATCCCGTCTACATCTTACTGTAATCTGAGTCTATCCTTCCAAATGTTTACCACCCCACCAATTCTCGAGTAATATGCAAGCATACTGATCACCCCACGACATTCAAGTCTAAATCGTTTATATATACAAGAAACAGCAAGGGGCTCAACATCGATTCCTGTGGACACCACTGTACGCAGGCATCCTGTCACAAAACCACCCTTCGACCGTCAACCTCTGCTTCCTGCCACTCAGCAAATTGTGGATCCAATTTGCCAAATAGTCTTGGATCTCATGGACTCTTACCTTCGTTAACAGTCACCCATGCGGGAACTTATCAAAAGTCTTGGTGAAGTACAAGTAGGCTACATCAAATGTATTATCCTCTATAAACTAGGTCAACCTTTCGAAAAAATCAATCAAAATGATCAGACATGATCTCTCCTTAACAATTCCATGTTGACTCTCCTTGATTAATCCCTACCTGTCCAAGCGTAGATTAATTCTGTCCATCAGAATTGCTTCCAATGGTTTCCCCACCACTGAGGTTAGACAGGTTGGTCTGTATTTACCTGCTTTATTCCCCCCTCCCTTCTTGAATAATGGTACCACATTTTCTGCACTCCAGTACTTTGGTAACTTTCCTGTGGCCAGAGGCGTATTGAAATTGATTGCCAGCGCCCCTGCCAACTCCTCACTTGCCTCACGCAACAGCCTGGGATACATTTCATCCGAGCGTGGAGATTTATCTACTAGAAGCCTGCCAGGCCACTTTGAACCTACTTCATTTCAATGCTATTTTCATTAATTATATCACAGGACTTCTGCTTGATTTCCGCACCCATGTCGATCCTCTCACTTGTGGACACCGACACAAAGAACTCACTTAAAACCCGACTTATGTCTTCCGGCTCCACACACAAATTAACTCTATGATCCTTAATGGGCCCGATTCTTTCCCTCGTTATCGTCTTACACTTAATGTAATTTTAAAATAACTTTGTATTTTCCTTTATTTTTCCAGCCAATGTTTTCTCAGGCCCCCTTTATGCTATCCTAATTTTCTTTTTAAGTGCCCCCTCTACATGCCCTATTCTCCTCTAGGGCTTCCGCTGCTTTGAGCCCTTTGTAGCTGCGATAAGCCTCCCCTTATCTCATTATCCATTCCAGTATATCCCTTGACATAGAGGTTTCCCTGGATTTGTTGGTTCAACTCTTTGTCTTTCTTGGAATATGTTTGCCCTGCACTCTCCCTATTTCCCTATTGAATGAGCCCCACTGCTCTGACGCAGATTTACCTGAAAGTAGCTGCTCCCAATCCAAGCTGGCCAAATCATATCTGACCGTATTAAAATCGGCCATCCCCCAAGTTCGAACTCTGATTCCTGACCTTGTCCTTTTCCATAACAAGCTTGAATCTAATGTAGTTATGGTTACTATTTGCAAAATGTTCCCCACTGATACCTCTGTTAATTGATTGGCTTCATTCCCTAATATTATGTCCAGGAACGCTCCCTCTCTTGTAGGACCCTCTACATGCTGGCTTAAAAATTTCTCTTGGATGCATTTGAAGAATTCTACTAACTATAATCGTAAAACACTATGATCAAACCAGCTAATGTTGGGAAATTATAAATCCCTTAAAAGTAGTGCCCCACTATTTTTACACTTCTCTGAAATGTGCCTAAACATCTGCTCTTCTCTCTGGCTATTTGGCGGCATAAAGGACACTCCCAACAATGTTATTTCTCCTTTTTTGTTATTCAGTTACACCTATATGTCTTCTCTTGAGGAGTCTTCAAAGGTGTCATCAATCCTTACTGCTGTAATTGATTCCTTGTTCAATATTGCGAAAATCCCTCCTCATTTAACTCCTTCCCTGTCTCGCCTGAAGTCCCGATATCCTGGAACATTGAGCTGCTAATGCTGCCCATCTCTCAACCATTTGTCTGTGACAGCAAATACTTCATAATTCCAGGTGTTTATTTGTGCCCACAACTCATGTGCCTAATTCGTCAGTCTCCATGCATTGAAATAAATACCATCCAACCCTGCCAATCTCCCTTGTGCTTTAACTGCCCCATATTTTATATGCCTTTCAAACTCACTTGCTCTCTCTTCTAATTTTTTTGTGCATCTCCCCCTACTGAACCTTCTCTCATGATCCCATCCCCCTGCCAATTTAATTTAAATTCTACCCAGAGGAAGAATGCAGTGGATAAATTAGGAAGAGAGACTACGCAGACCACTGGGCAAATGGGGTAGACGTATAACTTAGAAATTAGTGAGAGAGCAATCCAGTGTGAAAATAGAGAGCGAATGTAAGTAATTAATCACAGAAAGAGCAACCTATTGTCCAAATACAGCTTGAATGTAATTAAATAAATACAGAGGAATAGAGAACAATGCCGTGTGCAAATAGATAACGAATGCAGTTTATAAATTGCTGAGAGAGATGGCAACCCAGTGTGCAAATAGAGGAGAAATTCAATTAATATGACCCCATGGGTTTTCCAGAATGGCTTACTCGCCTCATTATTGGCCAGTACTGAGGGAGCACTTCACTGTGCGTTTGTGATTGCTGAGGTGGTGGTGTAATGCCTGAGGTTTAATAATGAGGGAGCGCCGCAATGTCTGAGGGTCGGCACTGAGGAGGTGCCGCAATGTCGGAGGGTCAGTACTGAGCGAGTGCTGCACTGTTGGGTGATCAGTACTGAGGGGCGCGGCACTGTCAGTGGACAGTAATGGGTGAGTGCCGGACTGTTAGAGGATCAGTGCTGTGGGAATGGTGCACTGTCAAAGAGTAAGTCCAGAATTACCGCTGGACTGTCGAATGGTATGTACTGAGGGAGATCTCTACTGTCGGCTGAATATACTGAAGCATTGATCGTAACATGGAGGCATAATCGGTTGCCCTTCTATTGAGATCACTGAGTGACCTACTCCCGACGGAAACATACTTCAAATTAGATTTGGGCCATTTAGGGTTCAAGTCAGGAATCACAGAATCACACACTAAACAGTGGAAAGCTGTTTGGTGTGTCAATTGCGAAATTCAAGGCATAGATTGATGGGTTTCTGTTGCGTAAGTTTATTACATGTTCTGGGTGAAAGCTGTTTCACTGTTGCAATAATACACGTGAAGGCAGCGGTAGGCATCCTGAACCCTGGAACAAGGCTAACGGAAAGTATCACCTTCTCCTGTTCTTACATTACAAACAGCTCTCTGTCCCCTTGTTCCAGTTTGTACATTTTCCTGGGTTTGTGGTTTTTGAGAGATCTTTTCTCCACCTCTGTTGTGAACAGTTGCTGCCAAACACAGTTCCAGCACAACTTTTCAAGCAGCTGTCATTTTCTTGTTTCTGTCACATGACGTGCAGCATTCAAATCTGCTCAGCACAGAGCCTGTCTCCATCACACAACCTCAGTATGGACAATGGCCGAATAGTATGGGGTGGGGGAAGCTGAAAATCTACCGTGCACCCTGGCGTTAGCTCACTCAACCGGCCATTGAAGAACATTAAAAAATAAGAGCAAAGGGAGTTTAATCTCACCCTGTACTTTTTAACAGGGTTGTTTGCTTTTATAAACTTAGACTTGAATTAATTTAGCAGTGAAGAGCCTTATTACTGGAACCAGAATTAATCCTTCAAACTGATTTATTCCGACAGAGACAGAAGCATCAGGCAGAGGTTCAGACACTGTATTAACGAATGACACTGGCGTTTACTGAACAGAAGGAAAATCAAACAACAACGCAATTATCAAACAATGAAAGTTTCATCAATCAACTTTGATAATTATTCATAACACTTCAAATAACTGATAAGAGTGGACAAAGGGAAAAGTATATTTATCACCGAACCCCTACAGGACTCACATTTGAATTTCTAACGCTTTGATGTTAATGACTGGGAGGAGTTCACTACCAATCGGTGAAAATGGCGACAACGTGTCCATCATTCTGCAGCACGCCTTGAGCCGCCATCTCTTAATGATGAAGCAGAGCGACCGCAGGGACGGGAAGGGAAGGAACCAATTCCTGCTCTCCGGATCCAACTACTTGGTGGCACGCCCTGTCCCATGTGTCCGAAGCTCTGCATCTCGAGATTCGGCCTGTTCATCCACATGAAGACCCACGGCAGGAAGTGATCAGCCCAACGAGAAATCATCCTGAACTCGAGAGACAGCCGACGATGAGGACAATTTACTATCCAGGTTGGTATTGTGACCAAGCTTGGACATAAAACATTCAGTCCCTTCATTAAGTCATTGGTATCGATTGGGAACTTGATGATAATGGTAATTGATGAAGATTATTGGGAGGCGATGGACAATGCGGGGGTTGGGAGTGAGATGCAAAGCCAGTACGTCACAGGGCTACTAATCCAGGGAGTGTGACTTCCAATTGCATTACTGAGGTTTAAGAATTTGAATTTAAAAACAAGTCTGTTCATAAATAAGAGAGTTAAATTAAAGCGTTATTGACAGTGTAAAGCTCCATCTACGCACTCCCCATCAAACATTCCCAGGATAGGCACAGCACTCGGTTATACAACGAGCACAAAGCTCCCTCTTCACCGTCCCTATCAAACACTCCCAGGAAATTTACAGCCCGGGGTTAGATAGAGAGTAAAACTTTTCCCATACCGTCCCCATCAAACACTCCCAGGACAGGTGCAGCACGGTGTTAGTCACTGAGAAAAACTTATTCTACGCTGTCTGCATCCAAAAACCCCAGGGCAGGTACAGAACTGGGTTAGATACAGAGAAAATCTCCCTCTACACTGTCCCCATCAAACAGACGCAGGACAGGTAAAGCACGGGGTTATACACAAAGTAAAGTTTCCTCTTCACTGCCGCCATCGAACGCTCACAGTGCATGCACAGTCCTTGGTTAGATACATGGTAAATCTCCCTCCACAGTCTCCCTAACAAACATTCCCAGGAAAAGAACAGCACGGGTATATATACAAAGTGAAGCTCCTTCTACACTGTCCAAAACAAGCCTCACAGGGCAGGTGCAGTATGGTATTCGATAAAGAGTGAAGCTAGCTCGACATTGTCCCCATCAAATACTCCCAGTACAGGTACAGCACGGGGTTAGGTACAGAGTAAAGCTCCCGCATAACTGTTCTCATCAAACACCCCCAGGACAAGTACAGCACGGGGTTAGATACAGAGCAAAGGTCCCGCTACACTGTCCCCATCAAACACTCCCAGAACAGGTACAGCACGGGGTTAGATACAGAGTAAATCTCCCTCCACAGTGTCCCCATGAAAACTCACAGGGCAGGTGCAGTATGGGGTTCTTTACAGAGTGAATCTCCCTTTAGTTGCCAACCCTCCCCGCTGACACCTGTTTAAGAGGAAAATGATTTTTAAATCATATGATTTACAGATTACAGAGAAAGAGAGAGTAGCCCAGTGTGAGATATAAGGGGAGTGTCACGAAATGGTTACAGTGATACAGGGAGAGAGAGAGAAAATAAATCAATGTGTAAATAAATGAGCAATGTCATTAATAAATCAGAGAGATTTGGAACAAACTATTGTGAAAAAAGCGGAGGAATGTAAACATTAATTTAGAGAGAGCAACCCGGTGTCAAAATAACGAAAGAATGTAAAGGATAAATTACAGAGCAGAGAGAGAGAGAGAGAGAGAGAGAGAGAGAGAGCAACCCAGTGTGAAAATAGAGGAGGGATGTACTAAATAAACTGTAGTTAGAGAGAAAACCCGTGTGGAAATACAGCAGGGATGTAATTAATATATCAGAGAGAGCGAGAGGGCAACTCAATGGCTCAGTTGAGGTGTAATGTAATTCATAAAAAAGAGAGATCCCGCAGTGTGCAAATAGAGGAGTGATAGATTAATAAATTAGAGAGAGAGCGACAAACAGCAACAAAGTGTGCAAAGAGAGGGGGAATGTAATTAATGAATTATAACGGGTGATACAGAGTGCAACCAAATATGCAAACATATGAGGAATGTAATTAATAAATTAGAGAAAGAGAGCAACCCAGTGTTCAAATAGAGGGGGAAAGAAATTAAGAGATTAGAGAGAGATAAACAGTTCAGTGTGTAAATAGAGGAGGAATGTAATTAATAAATTAGGGAGGGGGAGAGAGAGAAACCCAGTGTCCAAATAGAGGAGAAAATGAATTACAAATTAGAGGGAGAGAGAGCAATACAGTGTGCAAATAAAGGAGGAATGCAATTGATAAATTGGAAAGAGAGAGAAAGCAACCCAGTGTGCAAACAGAGGAGGAATGAAATTAATAAATTGGAGAGAGAGAGCAACCCAATGTCCAAAGAAAGGAGGAAAGAAATTAATAAATTAGAGAGAGAGAGAAATGGCAATTCAATATGAAAATTGGTGGATATGATTTATAAATTTAACACAGAGAGAACAACCCAGAGTGCCAATTACGGAGTAATGCAATTAATAAATTAGAGAGAGAGAGGGAGACCCAGTGTTCAAATAGAGTAATGTAATATATAATTTGGAGACAGCAACAAAGTGTGCAAATAGAAGATTAATGCAATTAATGGATTAGAGGGTAACCCAGTGTACAATTAGAGGAATGTGATTAATAAATTAGAGAGGCAGTGAGAGAGAGAGAGAGAGAGAGAGAGAGAATCGCAGTTTGCCAATAGTGAAGGAATGCGCTTACTATATTAGAGAGAGAGAGAGAGGGAAACCCAGTGATCAAATGGAGGAAAGTAATTTATAAATTGGAGAGTGCTCCTAGTTTGCAAATAGAAGAGGAATGTGATTAGTAAATTAGAGAGAGATGGATAGATAGATAGAGAGAGAGAGAGAGATAGAGAATCCAGTGTGTCAGTAGAGGAGGAATGTAATTTAATGTAAATAATAAATTGGAGAGAGAACAATCCAGTGTGCAAATAGAGGAAGAATGCAATTAATGGATTAGAGAGAGAGAGAGAGAGGGGGAAACGTTGTGCAAATAGAAGAGGATTGTATTTTATAAATTTGAGAGAGAGAGAGAGAGAGAGCAAACCAGTGATAGAAGAGACATCCATTTAACAGATTAGAGAGAGGGTAATCCATTGGGCAAGTAGAGGAGGAATGTAATAACCAAATGAGTTGGAGAGGGAGAGCAACCCAGTGTGATAGTGAAGCAGGAATGTAATTTATAAATTAGAGAGAGAGCAAACCAGTGTCCTAATATGGGAGTATTGCAATTAATACATTAGAAAGAGAGCAACACGGTGTGTAAGTAAAAGAGGATTGCAATTAATAAATTAGAGAGAGAGCAACAAGGTGTGCGAGTTGAGTTGGAATGTGATTGAGAAATTAGTGAGAGCGAGGGAGAAACCCAGTGTGCAAAGAGAGGAGGAATGGAATTTATGAATTAGAGAGAGAGAGAGAGAGCAAAGCAGTCTGCATATAGAGGAGGAATGTAATTAATGAATGATGAATGAGAGAGCGGGTTGGAGCAAGACAGTGTGCAAACAGAGGAGGAATTTATTTTGTATATTTGAGAGAGAGGGGGAGAGAGAGAAAGCAAACCAATGTGCATTTAGAAAAGGAATCCATATAACGGAAGAGAGAGAGGGTAAACCATTGTGCAAATAAAGTAGTAATGTGATTAGCAAATGAGAGAGAGAGAGAGAGGAACCCTTGTGAAAATGGAGGAGGAATGTAATTAATAAATTGAAGAGAGAGAAACCCAGTGTGCAAATAGTGGGGGAATGGAATTAATAAATGGGAGATAGAGAGCATCCTTGTGTACAAATAGAGGATTATGATAATTAATAAATTAGAAAGAGAGGAACACGGTGTGCAAATAGAGGAGCAATGTCAATAATAATTTCGAGAGAGAGAGCAACCCTGTGTGCAAACAGACGAGGATTGTAATTAACAAATTAAAGAGAGAGCAAAACAGTGTGCAATTAGAGGAGGAATTTGATTCATAAATTAAAGAGAGAAAGAGACAGCAACCCAGTGTGTAAAGAGAGAAGCAATGCAATTTCTGAATTAGAGAGAAAGAGGGAACCTTTGTGCTAAAAGAAGAAAAATACTATTAATAAAATAAATAGAGAGAGAGCAAACGAGTTTGCAAATAGAAGAGGAATGTAATTTGTAAATTTGTGTGTGTGAGAGAGAGAGAGAGAGAGAGCCAGTCTGAAAATACAAAAGTTAAACAATTAAGAATTGAGAGAGAGAGAGAGAAGAGAGAGAGAGAGAGAGCAAGCCAGTGTGCAATTAGAGGATGAATTCCATTAATAATTTAGACAGAGAAGACCAGTGTTCAAAGAGAGGATGAATGTTACTTGTATGTGAGGGATAGGGATTGAGGAAACAAAGTGTTCAAATGTAGGAAGATTTTAGTTAATTCATGAAAGGGGGAGAGTTCGAGGGAAAACATGTTCTAAAGAAAGGGCGAATCAACTTGATCTATTAGGAAGATAGACAAAGAGGACCAGCACGCAAATAGAAGAGAAATGGAATTAATAAATGAAAGAGAGAGCAATCCAATGTGCAAGTATAGGACGGATGCAATTAATTAATTACAGGGAGAGAGGGAGCGAGAGCAACCCAGTGTTCACATAGAATGGAAATACCATTAATACATTAGAGAGAGAGGGAGAAACGCAGTGTGCAAATTGATGACTATGCAATTTGGCAAAAACAAAGGTTGAGAGAGAGCAATGCAGTGTTCAAATAAATAGCGAATGCAAATCATAAATTGGTGAGATTGAGGTCAATGTGCAAAAACAGGAGAAATGCAATTAATACAACGCCATGGGTTTTAAAAATGGCTTTCTGTGGTCATCACTGGACAGTACTGAGGGAGCGCTGCACTGTCACTTGGTGGATGCTGAAGAGGTGTTACAATGTCAGAGGCTCAGTACTGAGGGAGTGCTGCACCATCGGAGGGTCAGTACTGAGCGAGTATCGCTCTGTTGGAGTGGCAATATTGAGGTAGTGCTGCACTGTCGGAGTGTCAGGACTGAAGGAGTGCTGGCATGACAAATCCTCAAAGCTGAGGATGCGCCACACCGTCGGAAGGTCAGTACTAAGGCAACACAGCACTGCCGTATGTTTAGTACTGAGGGAGCGCCACACTGTCGGAGGGTCAATAACTAGCTGGCACTGCACTGTCAGAGGGCCCGAAGTCAGGGACTACTGCACTGCCGGAGGGTCAATACTGATGGAAAGCCACACTGTCTGAGGGTCAGCAATTAGGGGGTTCTGCACTTTTGGAGTATCAGTACTGAGGTAGCGAGTGTTACATGGAGGAATAATCTATTTCCTAACTATTGAGAACACTGAGTGGTCTGCTCTCGAGCTACATAACCTTAAAATTAGATTTGTGCCTTTCACGGATATGGTCACGAATCACACAATCACACTCAAGACAGTGGATTCGGTATGCCAATTGGGAACGTCAAGACATAGATTGATATGTCTGTGAACTATGAGGATATTAAAGGTTCTGTGTGTCAACTGGGTCACTTTTGTAGAAATGGATTTGTACTGTAGAAACCCTGAATAATGGAACCAGGCTAAGGGATTGTATTACCTTCTTCTGTTCTCATATCTAATACAGATTCTGTTCCCTGGCTCCTGTTTGCACATGCTCCTGGATGTGTGGTTTCTGACAGATCTTATCTCCACCTCTGTTGTGAACTGTTACTGTCAAACACAGCAACCTAACAAATATTTAGAGGCTGATCTTTCCTTGCTCCTGATAAACGGTGTGCAGCATTCAAATCTGCTCAGCACAGAGCTTGTCTCCATCACAGAAAATCAGTGTTAATAATGGCCCAAACGTGTGGGTTGGAGGGTGGGGGAGAGCTGAATATCTACCCTTCACCCTGGAGTTAGCTCACTGAGCCGGCCTTTAAAGAACATTAGAAATAGGAGCAGTAGAAGTTGAATCTCATTCTGTTGATTTAAAAGGTGGTGCTTATTTTTATAAACTTAGACTTGAAATAATTTAGCAGTTAACAGGCCATTTACTGTAACCGGAAATAACCATTAATTTGACAGAGACAGAACCGTCAGGCACATACTCAGACGCTGAATTAGCAAATAATACTGAATTTCATTGAACGAAAGAAAAGAGCAATGCACTTATCAAGCAGTGAAAGATTGAACAATTAAATTGTAGAATTATTTACAATTCATCAAATAACTAATAGGTGGAGACAAAGATAAAATTGTTTTTTATGAATGAAACCTTATAGGACTCACACTTGAAGTACTAACACAATGACATTAATATCTCGGAGCAGCTCACGTCCAATTGGTCAAAATGACGACAACGTGTCCATCTCTCTGCATCATGCACGAGAATCGGCCCGTTCACCCACATGAAGACCCACGGCAGGAAGTCGCGACCCTGAGTAGACATCACCCTCGAATCCAGGGACAGCCGAATATGAGGACAATTTACTATCCAGCTTGGTGTTGTAGCCAAGGTTGGACACGGTACAGTCAATCCCCTCAATAAGTCATTGTTGCAGGTTGTAAATCTGGTGAGGATTGAGATTGACGAAGATTATTGAGGAACAACCCATGGACAATGGGAGGTTTGGGACTGAGACGGAAAATCCATACGTTACCGGGTGACAAATCCAGTGAGCGACTTCAAATTGCACTACTGAGGTTTGAGAACTTGAATTTAAATACAAGTCTGTATACAAAAGCCTCGACCAGTATAAGCCACTGACAGATTGCGAATGTTGTAGGGATTTGTAGCGTGAACATTCTCTCTGTAAATCAGTGCCCATTAAAGCTTCACATCACAACTTGCCAAGGCTCCTTGACAGCACCTTCCAATCTGATGTAACGAACAAATTAGAAGCACAAGGGCAGCTGACTCATGGGAACTCCACCACCTGCAAGTCTCCCTTCAAGTCACACACCATCCTGACTTGGAACTCCATCGGCCGTTCCTTGACTGTCGCTGGGTCAACATTCTGGAACTCCCGCCCTAACAGTACTTTGGTTGTACCTACACCACATAGAATGCAAAGGTTCATGAAGGCAGCTAAGCACCACCTCCTCAAAGGCAATTACTTAAGGGCAATAAAAGCTCTTCTAGCCAACGATGCCCACAACCCAAGAACGAATGAAAATATATACCCGGACCGTTCCACAATGTTGGCTATAAAATGCTCAGACCTGTTGTCAATTTCAAAACTCCTGCACATTTCATGATGGGCAACTGAAGGTAGGTGATGTTTAAGGGGAAGAAAAATCCAAATATCAGGTGAAATTTTTCCTTATTTTGTTTTCACAAATCCTTTTATGAAAAAAAACTTTAATTTGCATGGTTGCTACCTCAATTTGCAACATTGATGAATGTTTCATCCAACCAGCACAGCCAATGTTCACATGTGATTCCTATGTAATGGGCGGTGTTGGATATATTGTCACAGAGACTGACCCCACTCACAGCAGATTGTACCTGAGAGTGAAGAAGAAGCTAATTGACTGAGCCCCATTGAATCTGACATTGCAGCACCTCCACTGGGGCCTTTGGTAAGCAGTTCGCGTTTGAAAACACCTTTATAACAATATCAGGAACTTGTCCCTTACTGGGCATTGGTTTGGTGGTGTGTGTGCTGCTTTTCCTGCAACCAGACATGGCTTAGCAATGGAACAGGATTCGAATATTAGCATGGAATCTCTATAGGGGGCTGGGGGGAGGAGCTAGAGAAGAGAGCAGGAGTGTCAGTAATAATAATTATTTAGATAATGGTGGTTTTGGAGTTTAACAAGGAAATGCAAAGTCTTAGAGTAAATGCATTGGTTTTTAATTAAGGGCACGTAAGCAAGTGAACTTCACCGCTGGCTGCAGAGGTCCCAGTGAGAGCGGGAACTAGAGCTCACCTCTATGTGCTGGTGTTCCAGTGAGCGGGGAAGGTAGAGTTCACCCATTAATAATCGATATACTCACTAATCCGATGCCCCACTCTCTAATTACATTTCCCTCCCTTCCCTTGTTCCACCTCCTCTCCCCAATGCTAATTCTGTCTTTCACTTCCCAGCATATTACCCAGTGAGATCAGGAATCTCCTGCTGATCATCGGATTCCTGAGTAAGTTATTTACATGGTTATGAAACTCCACCATGCATGTTTAAACTAGTTAAGGGGAGAGAGTTCATTTATGATGCTGATGAGGGCGGTTTCACTGCTGTTCCTGAGGCACAATAAATTGTTAGCAATATACACGGTATATAAAATTACAAGATATTGTTCGATTCGCAGAATGGCAGCACTCTGTCAAATGGACTTGATTATTACCTAATTTGAGCTGATACACTCTGGGGCCAAAAAAGGATAAACCAGGGATCTTTCTAATTGGTGAACACCCAGGAGTGGTGGAGGTCCAAAAAGACTAGGGGATCCTTTACACAGATTGTGGCATGTCTTTAACAGATTCACAAAATAATCCAAAAGCCTAAAGGAATGCTGATCATTATACCTGTAATAATGGGTGACAAGTTTGTAGACGTCATGTGTCAGATTGATAAAGCAATGGTCAGACCACACACAGAGTAACTGTGAGCAGTTCTGTGCACCACACCTGAGGAAGTATAGATTAATCTCGGAGGGAGTGTCCGGCAGCTTTGGGACCACTTTCTCTCATTTAGGTTGAAGACTGAGGGGCAATCCGACAGTGGATTATGAAATTGAGACGGTTCCTGATAAGTTAGACGTAGAGAAGATGTCCTCACACGCGGGAGGGACAACAATTATGGTTCAGGAATCTCAGATAGTCTCCAGTAAATCCAAGTGGGATTTTAGGAGTGATCTCTTTACCCGGATAATGGTGAGAATGTGGAACTTGATACCAGGAAGTGGATGCAGAGAGGAACAGAGATGATTTAAAGGGGAAGTTGGATAAACACACGAAGGAGAAATGAATATGAAGACATCGTAATGGGGTAACCTGAATGGGGGCTGGGAAGAGACTCGTTTGTAGTATAAACAAAGAATTGGACCAAATGAGCTGAATTGCCTGTTTCTCTGCTGTAAATCCGACATGATGTAATGTATTAATTATTTGCATTGCTCAGTCATATTGTTTATTTTGCTCAAATGTTTTCTATTCATCAGGTGCTCTGAAATCATAGAAGCAGAGAATTGCTACAGTGCAAAAGGAGGCCATTCAGTCCATTGTTTCTGCACTGTCTCTCCCAATGAACACTTGAGCTAGCGCCACACCTCCATCTTCCCAACGTATCCCAGCACATTCTTTCTTTTAAGATAACAATGTAATTCCCTCTTGAATGCCTCCATTGAACCTGCCACCACCACACTCTCAGACAGTGCAATCCAGACGCTAACCACTCAATGTGTAAATAAGTTTCTCCCCATGTCTCCATCGCTCCTTTTCCCAATCCCGGTAAATCTGTGTTCTTCTTGTTCGCACTCCTTCACTTATATTGAGCCGTTTCTCCCTATCGACTCTGTCCAGACCCCTCATGATTTTGAACACCTCTATCAAATCTCCCCTCAACCTTCTCCTCTCCAAGGAAAACATTCCCAGATTGTCCCATATATCTGCAAAATGAAAGATCCTTATCTCAGGAACGATTCTCTTGAATCTTTACTGCACTCTTTCGAATGCCTTCACATCCTTCTTGAAGTGTGCAGCACAGATCTGGATGTAGTACTCCAGCCGTGGCTTAATTCCTTTCTTACACATGTTCAGCATTAGCTCCATGCTCTTGTACTCTACGCCCCTATTATTAAAGCCTGAGGTACTGTATGCTTTATCCAAAACTCTCTCAACCTTTCCTGCCACATTCAATGACACATGTGTATATGCAACCAGGTCCCTCTGCTCCTACATCCTCTATAAATTGTAGCCTTTATTCCTCTCCATGGTCTTCCTACCAAAATGAATCATTTCACATTTCTACACATTCTAATTCAACTTCCACCTTTCCAAACACTAAACCGACTTGCCTATGTCCTTCTCAAATTCTACACGTTCATCCTCACAATTCACAATGCTTCCAACGTTTGTATTTTCCAGATATCTTTGAAACTGTGCTCTGAACACATTAGCTAATTAATATATATAAGGATGAGCAAGGGTCACAACACTTACTGTTATTTAGTGTTAACCACTGTTATTTATACAATGCCTTATAGTTACTGTAAATATTATTGTTACATGACTATGTTTCAATTCAAATCCTATATTTAACTTTATATTTCATAATTTCAGCATTTTAATCGTGGATATAATATTCTGTTTGTTTAATGTGTTGTTAAAATTATATTTATATCAAGCATCTAATTTATATGTAAATTCAGTATTATTTTTTCATCACTAGATGTTTAGCTCTAAGAATGAAGCAGTCATAATAAAACAATTATTCAGAATCTAATTTCACCTGGCGGCTGAGACACCGCAGGATATCTCACACTGTCCAAAATTTCAAAATTTCGCTCGATTCCATAAGGGTTCCATCAGATTGGAAAGTGCCAAACATAACCCCTCTATTCAATGTCGGAGGGAACCAGGAAACGGGAAACTATAGCTCTGAAGAAGGGTCATATGGCCTCGAAACATGAACTTTGTTTCTCTCTCCATGGATTCTGCTCGATCTGCTGAGTTTTTCCAGTTTGTTTTCTGTTTTTGCTTCACAATTCTAGCATCTGCAGCATTTTGCTTTTATATTAAACTATAAGCCAGTTATCATGAAGTCTGTGGTGGGGAAGTTGTTAGAATCAAAACAAAAAGCTAAAAGTTACTGCGGTTGCTGGAAATCCAAAACAAAAACAGAATTACCTGGAAAAACTCAGCAGGTCTGGCAGCATCGGCGGAGAAGAAATCAGTTAACGTTTCGAGCCTTCATGGCCCTTCATTAAGGAATTTACAGCTGGGCAATTAGAAGAGTTCAAGGCAATAGGAAAGAGTCAACATGGTTTGGTAAAGGAAGATCATGTTTAACCAATACACTGGAGTTTTCTGAAGGTGCAACATGTGCAATGGATAAATGGGAACCTGCGGACGTACTGCACTTGAATTTGAAGACGGCATTTGATAAGGTGACACAAGAAAAATTATTACGGATAATAAAAGTGCATGGTGTAGTGATAACATACTAGCATGGATGGAAGATTGGCTGACTGGCAGAAAGCAGAGATTATGCATAAATGTTTGTTTTTGATTGGCAGGATGTGATGAGTGGACTCCCACAGGAGTCTATGGGACAGACCCACTCTGGGGTCTCAACCTTTTCCGATTTACATCAATGACTTAGATGAGGGGAGTGAAGACATCGTAGCTGAATTTGAAGATGACACCAGTATACGTTGGAAAGTATGTTCTGAAGAGGACATGGGGAGGTTGCAGATGGATATTGGTTGTTTGAGTGAGAGAGCAACGACCTGGCAAATTGAGTTTCATGCTGGAAAATGTGAAGTTCTTCACTTTGACAGGAAGAACAAGAAAGCAGAGCACTAACTAAATGGAGAACAGCTGCATAATTACGAGTTTCAGAGGAATGTATGAGTTCTTATTCATGAGTCACAAAAAGTTAGTAATAAGGTACGGAAATAAATGAAGAAGGCTAATGGAATGCTATCCTTTATTACGAGAGGGATTGAACAGAAAGTTAAGTAAGTAATGCTTCAATATACGGGGCATTGGTGAGATCGCACCTAGAAAGCTGTGTACAGTTTTGGTCTCCTTAGTTAACGAAGGATGTAAATGTACAGGTAGGGGGTGCAAAGGAGTTTAATTAAATAGACAACTGGAATGAGTGGGTTGTCTTATGAGGAAAGTTTGGACAGATTGAACTTGTTTCCACTGGAGTTTGGAAGAGTGATGGGTGATTTAATTTAAGTCTACAAGATCCTAAACGGCATTGACAAGGTGGGCGTCGGAACGAAATTTCCTCTTGTGGGTTAGTCCAGAATTAGGGAGCTCTATTTTAAAATTAGGGGTCGCACTTTCAGTACGGAGGTGAGGTGATTTTTTCTCTGTCTGAGGGTTGTGCGACTTTGGAACTCGTTGCCTCAGATGGTGGTGGAGGCGGAGTCATTGAATATTTTTAAGGCAAATGTAGATACATTCTTGTTAGGCAAGGGAATCAAAGATTATCGGGGTGAGGGATGCGAATATGGAAATCGAAACACATAAATATAAGCCATGATCTTATTGAAAGGCGGAGCAGGCTCGAGGCACAGAATGATTTACATTTCTTACGACCATCGACTGTCCCTCACCACTTGGACTCAGTGTTCACCAGGAGACTGAGATAGTATCGGATACATCTCACTGACCATCGAGTGTCGCTCACCATCTGTACTCAGTGTTCATCTGGAGACTGATATAGCCTAGGAGACATCTCACTTACCATCGAGTGTCCCTCACCATCAGTACTCAGTGTTCATCTGGAGACTAAGATAGCCTAGGATATCTCTCATTGAATATTTGCAGAGTTTCTGTTAGGCTGAGGTGATGCTGAGATTATTGCTGTTTTCTGTTAACTGAGTCTGAATGGTTAATCTAGAATAGTTAATACTGTCTGGGAGCAGTGAGTCAGAGGGGCAGGTTGAGCCGGGAGACAGATGGAGATCTGGTTCAGAGTAGGAACTTGAAGTTGCGACATTTTCAAACAGGAGGGAGAGAAAATCTGAGGCTTTTGCTGCTTTTGGGTTACAGTGAAGTCGCTGTGTAACATTGACTGTATTTTATATCTACATGAAACATCTTCTGTGTCTCACTCGCCGACTCGGCACTTACTGACCCGTGAGTAAATCGCACAGTCCTGGACTAGGCCTGCAGGAACATCGATTGTCCTGGGACTGAGTGATCTGGCCAGTTGAAGTGTGATAGCAATCTTCAGGAAGGATGGCACAGATTCAGAAGGTAACATGAAGGGCAAAATACAGGCAAACTAGTCAATGAAGAGTGAGGAACAATTCCATTTAAACAAGTCGATAAGCAGGTGGTTGGTAGTCTGGTGGTAATGTAACTGTACGAGCAATGTCTATGTCCACTCTCACTTTGGGATATCACCTTGCCCACTCTCACTTTGCGACCTCTTTACTTGCCAAATCCCAGTCCCGTCCGCCACCCTGTATTCCCTCAATAACCTATTCCAATGGGAGCTCTCCTTGTCCCCTCAACCTCGGGGGCCTCTCCCTTTCCCCTCTCCCTCGGGGGCCCCTCCCTGTCCCCTCTCCCTCGGGGATCTCTCCCTGCCCCCTCTACCTTCGGCCTTTCCGTGACCCCATTCGCTTGGCGGCTTCTCCCTGTCCCTTCTCCTTCGGGGGTTTGGGGGTGGGAGTGGGGCGGCTGTCTCTGCCACTCACACTTGCTGGCCTCTCCGTGTCCCTTCTCCCTAGGGGACCTGTCCATCGCCCTCTCTAACTTTGGGATCTCGCCCCGCCTCCGCTCCATCGGGGTAATTTCCCTTCCCCTCAAATTTTGAACCTCTTCCTTTACTCTCTCCATATTTTACAGAGTCGTCCCAGCTTTGGGGGCATTGCAGTCCCCTCTCCCTCTGGAGGGTGTTGGAGACCCTCTCCATTTGCATGCCACTTCAGTGCTCTCCTTCTGTGCGTATCGCGGTCCCCTCTCCCTCTGAGGGAAATCAAAGTCTCTTCACCCTCTGTGGGTATCGCAGTCCCCTCTCTCTCTCTCGGGTTATCACAGCTCCTCTCCGTCTGGGGTATAACGCAGTCGCCTCTCTCTCTGGGGGGTATCTCAATCCCCTCTCCATCTGGGGGGAATCGCATCTCCCTCTCCCTCTGGAATGTATCCCAGTCCCCTCTCCCTCTGGGGGTATCGCAGTCCGCTTTCCCTCTGGGAGTATCACAGTACCCTCTCTCTCGGGGAGTATCACAGGACCCTCTCTCTCGGGGGGTATCGCAGCACCCTCTCCCGCTGGGGGGTATCGCAGTCCATTCTACCTCTGGGGTTATCACCAGCCCCTCTCCCTCTGGGGGTATCACAAAACACTCTCCTTCTGGGGGTATCGCAGAACCCTCTCCATCTGGGTGTATCGCAGTCCCCTCTCCCTCTGGGGGTATCACAGTCCCCTCTGCCTCTGGGGGTATCGCAGAACCCTGTCCATCTAAGGGTATCGATGTCCCCTCTCCCTCTGAGGGTATCACAGACCCCTCTCGCACTGACGGGTATCCCAGGCCCCGCTATGCCAGACCTCTCCCTGTCCCCTCTCCCCAATCCCCCTCTCAGTTTGGTATCCCTTCGTGTCCAATCTCCTTTTAGAACTTCTCCAAGCACCTTTCTCCCTGCCATTTCTCTCCCTGTATCTTTTCTCTCCCTGCCCCTCTCCGACCTTTCCCCCCTCTCCTCGCGTCCCCTCGCTCTCCCTGTCCCCTCGCTCTCCCTATTCCCTCTCTACCCCTGTCCTCACTCACCCGCTGGGCGTCCTCTCTCACTCTTCCCAGACTCTTCCATTCGCCTCACTCTATCTGACATCTCTTCCTCAATGCTGCTCTCTCCCCCTTTCCCAGTTATTCCCCTATGCCCTCTCTCTCCCTGGGCCCTCTCTCTCTCTCACTGTCCCACACTCTCCATCCCCTTCATTGCCCCTTTCCCATCACTCTCACTGTCTCCTCACTCTCGCTGCCCCCCCACTCTATCTTTCTCCTCTCTCTCCCTGCCCCTTCTCTCTCACTTCCCCCACTCTTTCCTTGTAACCTCTCTTTTCCTTAACGCATATCGCGCACCATCCCGTCACTCACCCTCCCCCCTCACACCTCCCCTGTCCTCTCCCTAGCTTGTGTCCTCTCCCTAGCTGTCCCACACTCACTCTATCACCTCCAACTCCCTGTCACGTATCTCCCTGTCCTGCATCTCCCAGTCTTCTATCTCACTGTCTACTATCTCCCTTTTTTCAACCTCCATGCCCCCTAGTGCATCAGTCCCCTCGCTCTACCTGCCCCTTCATACACTCACACCTCCATCTCCCTCCCCCCTCACACACTGTCCCATCTCTCCGCAGCCCCTCTCCTTCCCTGTCCCTTGTGTCTCTGTGCCCCATCTCTGCCTTTCTCCTCTCTCTCCTTGACACCCAGCACTCTATTGCCCCGACCCTCTTTCCCAACTCACCCAGTACCCTCACTTTGCTTGTCTCATCTATCTCCATGCCCACTCTCCCTCTCGCTGCTCTCTCCCTCCCTGTCCTCTCTGTCCAAGCCTCACACAATCCCTGACACCTCAATCTCCCCGTCCTCTATCTTCTCCCCAAACTCTCTTCCCTCTCCTATTTCCCTCGCTGACTGTCCACTGTCTTCCTGTTCCCTCTCTCTCCTTGTCAGGTCTTTTGTCCTGTCCTTTCTCACCCTCTCCCTGTCAACTCTCTCCCTGCCCTCTCTCACCCTGTCCCCTCTCTCTCCTATTGCGTTCCTTTCCCTGCCATCACACTCTAACTGTCCACTCTCTCCCTATTCCAAATATTTCCTGCTATCTCTCTCAAACTATCCCCCCTCTCACACTGTCCAAAGTGCCTTCATTTACTCTTTCTCCCCTGTAGACTTCCTCTCTTCCTGTTTCCTCTCTGCACCTGTCCCCTCTCTCACTGAACCCTCTCTGAATGTCACCTCCCTTAATCTCACCTCTCCCCATACCCCTCTCCATCCCTGTCATGTCTATCTTCTTAACCCCTCGCTCTGCCTGGCTCCCTCACTGTCTCCCTCTCTCCCAGTTTTGACCCCGTCCTTCCTGTTCCCTCCCCCTCCATGTCCTTTTGCCCTCTTTCAACCGTCACTTTCCCTGCTCCCTCTCACTTTCTCCCTGACCAATCTCTCCCCCTGTACACTCTCTAACCTTCCCCTCTCCCTCCTTGTCCCCTCCCTCCTATTGTCCACTCTCTCTCTGTCACTTTCCAACCTGCTGTCTCCCTCTTTCTCCGTGTCCTCTCTTCCCCTGTCCCCACTTTGCCTGATCCCTCTCTCTCAATGTTCCATCTCTCTCCCTGACCTCTCTCTTTTCCTGACCACACTATTATCCTGTGTCATGTCTCTGCCTGTACCCACTCTCTTCCTGTCCTATCGCTGCCTCACTCACACTGTCCACTCTGCCTAATTGACCCGCCTCTACATGTCCAAAATCTCTCCCCGTGCCCTCACTCACCCTGTCCCAACTCTGCCTGTCCTCTCTCTCTCCATGTCCCGACTCTCTCCCCCTTTCCCATGTCATCCTGATCCCTCTCTCTCCATGTCCCGACTCTCTCCCCCTTTCCCAAGTCATCCTGATCCCTCTCTCTCCATGTCCCCTCTCTTTCTCCGAGTTCCCATCCTCCCACTTTTCCCTCTCTCCCCGGTCGCTCTCTCCCATGAACACCCTTTCCACTGTACCCTCCGTCTCAATGTCCCCACGATCTCGCTTTCCCCTCACACAGTCTGCCCTGTGTCTCCCTCCCTCCTCTCTTTCCCTGCCCACTGTCTTCTCCCTTTCCTCTGTCTCTATCTGGCCTCACTCTCCCTCATCCACACAATCCCTTTGATCTCCATCTCCCTGACTTCTATCTTGCCCCCATTGCCCTTCGGACCTCTCTTCCTGTCAACACTATCTCCATGCTCCTTACTTTCCCTGTCCCCTCATGCCCTCTTCACACTCTCTCACTGCCCACTATTTCCCGACACCGTCTCTTTTCATTTCCAATCTCTGTCTCCCTGTTCCCCCTCTCTTTCCCTGCCCCTGCACGCTCCCTGAACCCTCCCTCTCCCTATCCTCTTTATCTAATTGCCCTCTCACCGTCTCCTCTCTCACTCTCCCCTCGCTCCCTGTCCACTCTCTCCCTCATCCCTCTCTGCCTATACCGTTGCTCGAAGTTACATTGCTCACTGCCCCCTTCCCAGTGTCCCCTCTGTCCCCTTGTCTCTCCTTTTGCCCAGTCCTTTCGCTCTCTCTCTCCCTATCCACGCACTCTTTGTCCCCACTCTCCCTATCCTCTCTCTCCATGTCCTCTCTCTCTCCCTAGCCCGTCTCTACCCCTGTCCCCTCTCTCTCCCAATTCTGTGCCTCTCCCTGTCCACCATTTCCCCCGTGTCATATTTCTCCCTGTTCCCAATCTTTCCAGCTCTCTCTCAATCCCTATCCCCTCTCTCAAACTGTCCCCTCTTCCTCCATGCCTCGCCTCCCCGTGTTCACGCTCTCTCCTTTTCCTGTGTCTCTGCCTGTATCTCCCAGTCCGTTCACCCTACCTCTCCACTCTCTCAAACTCCTCTCTCGCAATGGCCTTTCTCAACTTACAACCTCCACAATACCCTCTCCCTTCCTGTCACCTCTCTCTGCCTATTCCGTTGCATACCCTGCCGCACTCACTGCCACCCTCTCTCACTATTATTTTTTCCCAAAACCTGTGCTGTCTCTGTCACTGAACCGTACTCCTCCCTGCCCATTCACTCTCTCCCTCCCTGTCCAATCTCTCACCCTGTAATATGTCATTCCTTCACCTCACCCTCTATATTCCCGCCCTCCTCTTCTCCTCTCTCTTTCTGTCGCCTTTCTCGATACCTTGCCCCTTTTCTCTCCATGTCCTCACTCCTCCTGTCCTCTCTCTGCCTGTTCCCACTCTCTCACTGTCCCAGCCCCCTCCCTGTCCTCTCCCTTTCCCTGACCATTCTACTTCCTTCGGTGCTCACTCTCCCGGTACCCACTCTCTTCCTGTCCACTCGCTCTCACTATCCCCTCTGTCACACTGTCCACTCTCCCTCATTCTCCCGCCTCTGCATGTCCACTCTCTCTCCCTGCCCACGCTCTCATACTGCCCACATTCTCACATTGAACCTCTCTTCTTCTCCCCTCTCTGTCTCCCTCCTCCCTCCCTGCACCCTGTCTTGCTGCACCCAGAGTCACTGTACCCTCTCACTGAGGTCCTTATCTCATCCTGCCCCCTTTCTCTTCCTTCTCCCTCTCTCTACTTGGCCGCTCGATGTTTGTTTCCACTCTCATCCAGTCTCCTCTCTCCCTGCCACCTCCTCCAGTCACCTCTGCCTCAATTCCTCCCTCACTTTCCCCTCTCTCATTGACTCCTCTCGTCCTGTCCACTCTCTCTTCCAATCATCCTTTATCCCTATCCAATTCCTCACCCTATCTACTGTCTTTCCCTGTCCACTCGCTCCCTGGCCTCTCACTCCCTGTGCCCGCTCTCCCTGCCACCCCTCTCCCTGCACCCATGCTACCTATGCCGTCACTCTCCCTGACCCCTCTCTAATCCTGCCCCATCTCTCTCCCTGTCGCATCTCTCTCCCTGCACTTCTCTCTCCCCTTGCCCCTCTCTCTCCCTCCCCACACTCTCTGCCTGTCCCCTATGTCTTTCCCTGTCCCGTCTCACCTTCTGTTCCTTTCACCCTGCCCCCTCTCTTTGTCCCCTCTCACCCTCTCCCCGTCTGGTTCCTGCCCTCTCTCTGTCTATAACCCTTCTCTCTCCCTGTCATCACTCTCCCTGTTGCTCCCTCTCTCTCGTTCCCCAATTACCTGCCCGCCCTCTTTCTTGGACATCTCACTTTTCCGGTCCCCTCATTCTCCTTATACATACAGTCTATCCGTCTGCTCACTCTCGCTGTCCCAACATTCGCCATGTAACATCTCTCTACCTCCCCCCCTCACAATGTCCCAACTCACTCCGCACCCTCTCATTCCCTGTCCCCTGTCTCCCCTTGTGCCCTCTCTGCATGTCCCTTCTCTGCCTGTCACCTTATTCTCCATCTCCCCACTCTGCCCGTCTGATCTATCACCCTCCCCTCTCTCTCTGTCTTCTCGCTCACATTTCCCTCACTCACTGATACCTCTCTCCTTCTACCCCTCTCTCCTTGTCACCCCATTCACCCTGTCGTATTTGCCTCTCTCCCTGTCCTCTCTGTCTCCCTGTCCACTATCTCTACCGTGTTCTCTCTCTCTCTGTACTCTCTCTCAAACTGTCCCCACTCCTTTAATTTCCCACCGCTCCTTTTCCAAACTCTCCCTGTGTCTCCTCTCTCGCTGACCCATCCCTCACTGACTCCTCTCCCCGAGTCCCCTTTGTCTCCCTGCCCACTCTCCTCAGCTGCCCCCTCTCTCTCTGTCCCTTCTCGCACTGCTAACTACCTCCCTCTCCCCTCTCTCCCTGTTCCCTCACCCCGTGACTACGCTCAATCCCTTCTGTCTCTATCTCCATGCCCTTCTCTCTCCCTGCCCCCTTGTTGCCTGTCCCACCGCTCTGCCAGCCCACATAATTAGCTCTCCCTGCCCACTTATTCTTCCTACCCCTCATTCAGCCTGACTCATCGGTCTCCCTGCCCCCAGTCTCACCCTCTCACCTCGATCTTCCCCTCCCCACTCACAATCTCCAATCTCTCTCCGTTACCTCTATTTCCCTGTCCAACGTCTCTCCATGTGCCCTCTCAGACTATCCACTCTCTCCCTGTTCTCCTCTTTCCTTGTGCCCCTTTCTGCCTGCCCAATTTGTCTCCCTGTTCCCTCCCTCACCAGCTTGCACGCTGTTCCTGCCCTGCCCATTCTTTTTATGTTCTCTGTCTCCATCTGTCACCTCCACTCTCACTCTGTCAACCCTTTCCCTCTTCTGTCCCCTCTCTCCCTGTTCATTTTCTTTCCACATCCCCCCTCTCTCCCTGTCCTCTCTCTCTCTCTCTCTCTCTCTCTCTCTCTCTCTTTTTCCACTCACTCACCCAGTCACCTATTCCCTCTCAGAACAATCTCTCACTGCCCACTGTCTCTCCCTGTCCCCTGTCTCTCTGTCCCCTCTCACTCACCGAACCCCTCAATTACTGCCCCCCTCTCCCTGAACCCTCACTACCCAGTCACCTCTTGCACCCTGTGCTATCTACATCGCTTTCCCCTCACTCTCCTTGCATGCTCTCTCTCCCTGTCGCCTATCTCACTCCCCATATCCTTTCTCTCCCGCTGCCGCCATTTACACTGACCCCTCTCTCCCTGTCCTATACGTCCCCCTGTTCCCTCTCTCCCCTCCCCTCTCTTCGTTGTACACTTTCTCCAGTTTACCCTCTCGCACACTGTCCCCACACTATCCCTTACCCCTCACTCTCTCCTTCCTTTCTCACACTGCCCCCTCCCTCATCCTGCCCTCTCTCTCTCTGTCCTCTCTCTCACTCCCTCTCCTCTCTCTCCCTGCCCCACACAATTCATGTCACCTCCATCTATCAGTATTTTTTTATTTCCCCCAATCTCCGTGCCGCATCTCCTCCTGTCACCTCTCTCTCCATGCACCCTCACATTCCCTGTTCTCTCTCAGCCTCTCCACTCTTTCCCATTGTCCCCTCTCTCAAGGCCCCCTCTCTCTACATATCCTCTCTCTCCCTGCTCCGTCTCTCGCTCTGCCGCCTCTCTCTTCCTGTCACCTCACTATCCCTGCCCTATTTCTCTCCCTGTCGCCTATCTCCCCGCATCGACTGTAACTCACTGCTCTCTCCCTATCCATTCGCTCCCAGTTACCTAACTCACTTTCCCTTATCTCCATGTACCCTGTCTCTCCATGTCAGCTTTTTTTGCCCTGTCCTCTCTCTATTTCCCTTCTCCACTCTCACCATGACAACTCTCTTCCTCTCCCCTCTCTCACTGCCCCCTCTCACCCTGTCCGCCATCTCCCCCCGCGTCCTATGTCCCTGTCCTTTCTGTTCTTCACTCACCCTGTACCCTCCCTCACGCTGAACCCCTTTCTCTCCCTTTCCCCTCGCACCATTTTCCCTCTCTCCCCGTCATATTTTCTCCCTGTCCCCACTCTCTAACTGCCGCCCCTCTCCCTCTGCACCCTCTATCACACTTTCCCCTCACTCCTTCTCCCCATGCTCCCTTTGGCTATTACTGGAGGTGCAGAAGCTCAGTTTGTTCTCACCAGAGCGACGGAGATTGAGGGGCGACTTGATTGAAGTTTACAATATTATGAGTGGCATGGACAGATTAGATAGTCAGAAGCTTTTTCCAAGTGTGAAGAATCAATTACTGGGGAAGATACATTTAAGGTGAGAGGAGAAAACTTTAGTGGAGGTGTGTGTGTGTGTTGGAGGGGTGGGGGGGGTGGGGGGGGGGGGGGGGGGTGGTGGGGGGGCAATTTATAACGCAGAGGGTAGTGAGTGTCTGCAAAACGCTACCAGAGGAGGTGATGGAAGTTGGTACAATAGTGGAGTTTAAGAGGCAACTTGAAAAATACCTGAATAGGATGGGAATAGAGGGATACAGACCCCGGAAGTGCAACATATTTTAGTTTGACAGGGAATATGGTCAGTGCAGTATTGGAGGGCCGAAGAGCTTGTTCCTGTGTTCTACTTTTCATTGCTCTTTGTTCTCCCTTCTCGCCGTCTCATCTCTTCCTGCTTCCTCTCTCCCTATCCCCTCTTTCCCTTTCCCATCTCTTTCTCTGTCCCCTGCCTCTCCATTTGCCCTGTCTGCCTGTCCCCTCTATGCCTGTCCCCTCTCTGCTGTACCACTCTCTCCCTGCTCCCTCTCGGCCCCTGTTCCCTTTATGCACATTGACTCTCTCCCCTGTACCATAACACCCCTGTGCCCTGGCGTTCACTGTCCCCACAATCTCCCTATACCCTCACTCTCTCTGCCCTCTCCCACGCTGCACGCTCTCTCTCTCCCTGCCCATCCTCTCTCCCAGTCCTCTCTCTCACTGCCCTCTCCCTCACTGCCCCACACAATCCCTGTCACCTACATCGCCATATCTTCTATCTTGACCCCCAATCCACAAGCCTCCTCTTTTCCTGTCACCACTCCCCGTGTACCCTCTCTTTCCTAGTCTCCACTCGCCATTCTTACTCACTCTCTCACTGACACCTTTCTCCCGAAACCCTGTCTGGTTCTTTCCTCTATCTGTCCTTGACCCCTGTTTCTCCCTTTCCCCTTTATTACCCTGTAACCTCCCACTCCCTATCCCCTTTCTCTCCCTGCTCTCCCTATCTCCATCTTGTCTCTAACTCTCCGCTCTTTCCCGGTCCCCTGTCTCCCCGCTCCTCTCTCCCATCTCGCTCCATTACTTTCCGCTCAATCTCTGTATTCTCTCTCTCTCCTTCTCACGTCTTTCGCCCTGTCCTCTCTCTCTCCCTCTGTCCCTTTCCAGTCCCTCCATGTACAATCTTTCCCTTTCCCCTCTCTATCCCTGTCCACTCTTTCACTCTCTATGTTTCCTATCTTTTCCTGTTTTTCTCTCTCTCCGTGTTCCATCACTCACGGCCCACTTTCCCCCGAGTGCCCTCTCTCTTCATGTACCCTCTCCCTCTCTTCCCCTTCTCATTCTGCCGCTTTTCCCCCTGTCCGCCCAGACTCTTACAGCTCTCTCACCGTCTAGTCTCTCGCTATGCCCTCAGTCCCTGTCCCATCGCCCGCTTCTCACTCTCTAACCCGCTTCTCTCTCACCCTTTCTCCCCTTCTCGCCTCTCCCCTTCCCTCCATCCCCTCTGCCTGTCGCCTTTCTCTCCGAATCCAGTCTACTCCTTTCATGTCGCTCCCTCGAATCTCGCGCTCTGTCTGCTCTCCACCTGTCACCTCTCCCTCTCTCCCCGTGCTTCCTGTACCCTTTGCTTCTCTGGCCCCTCTCTAAACATGTTCCCTCTGTCTCCCTGTTCCTCTGCTCCCTTATGCCCTCTCTCTCTCTCTCCATATTCTCTCTGCTGTTCCTCACTCTCTTTCCATGTCCCCTCTCTCTCGTTGCCATTACTCTCCGTGTCCCTCTCTCCCTGCCCCCTCCCTCCTTGAACCTGCTTGTTCCCTTTGTGCTCTCTGCCCATAATACACTCTCTCCCCCAGTCCTTTCACCCCCAAAACCCCTCTCTCGCTTTCTCGCTAAATACCTCTCTGCTATCTATCCCTGTTTCTTCATTCTTGCCGCTCGCTCATCCTACCTGTCCCATCGCGCTCCCTTTCCCAACTCACAACATCTCACCTCTGTTTCTCGCTCCCTTCTCACGCTGTCACTTCTCTCAGTCCCTCACATTCCCTGTCCCCTGTCTCTCCATGTGCCCTGTATGCCGATCCCCTCTATGCCTGACCCTAACTGTCTCTCCCTAGCTGTATCTCCCCACTCTCCCTGTACCCCTCTCTACGTGCCCCCTCTCTCCCACTGTGCCCTGCCACTAAATCCCCTCTCCCTCCCTGTCAGTTAACTTTTGTCCAATCTCTCTCTGTGCTCTCCCTCCCTGCCCTGTGTCCTCTCTCTTTCTGAACCACAATCTTCCTGTTCTCTCGACCTCACTATCCCCGCCCTCACATTGTCCATTCTCCCTCTTTGTCCCGCCTCTCCATTTCCATATTCACTCACTGCCCCATCTCTCTCTCTCCCACCTCTCCACCTGGAAACTGTCTTTACCTGTCCCCTGTCTCCCTATCCCCGTCTCCATGTCCCCTGTCCCCCGTTCCCCTCTCTACCTGTCCCATCTCTCACTGTCCGCTCTCTCACACTGTCGCTTCTCCCCCTCACTGCCACCTCTCTCACACTGTTCCCTCTCCCTCCATTTACCGCCTCACCATGCGCACACTCTCCTCGCCCTCTCCGTTTCCCTGACCCCTCTCCCTCCTTGTCACGTCTCTCTCCCTGAACGGACTCTCTCTCTGAACCCACTATGTGTGTCCCGTCTCTCCCTGCCCCCTCTCTCACAGTCCCCTGTTCCACTTTCCCCTCTCAGCGAGTACCTCTCTATCCCTGACACTTCTCCTTCCAATCTCCCTCTCTCACCTAGCCCCCTCTATGTCCATTTCCCCTCTCATTCTGTCCCTCTCTCCCTGTCCCCTCACCCCCTTCCACTCTGTCCCTGCACCCGTTCTCACATTCCTATCTCGCAATGACTCTTTTCTCCCTTTCCCCTCTCTCGTCCCCTCCATCTCCAGTTCCATCCCCTACGTGCCCCATCGCCACATGGCCTCTGACTCCCTGTCACCTCTCTGCCTATCCCGTTGATACCTGTCCCCTGTCTCTCCCTGCCGCCTCTCTCACCCTCTCTCCTCCATCTCTCTTTCCCATTTCTCATCATGTCTCTTCGCTCCTCATGCCCCCTTTCTATCCTTGCCCACTCTCTCTCCCTGTTGCCACTCTCTCTCTCTCTCTCTCTTTCTCTCTCTAACCCTGGACCCTCTCTCTCCCTCTATGCCTCATCTTATTGACCAGTCACCCTCTCTCCCTCCAAACTCTGTCCCTGCCCCGACCCACCCTGTCACCTGTCCCCTGTCCTATTTCAATCTATCCTCGCTCTCACTCTGTGCCCTATCTCCCCCCTGTCCAATCCCAATGTCCCCTCGCTGTATTGGATCTCTCCCTTTCCCGCATCCCCCTGCTCCCTCTCAGTTTGGGACCCCAACGTGTACATTCTATCAATGGGATCTCTCCCAGTCCCCTATAGACCATCCCCATCTCATCCTGTCCGTTCTCTTTCCCTGCCCCTCTTTGTCCGGTCCCCTTTCTCCCCCTGTCCCATCGCTCTCCCTGTCCCCTCTCACTCCCTTTCCCCTCTCTCCCACTATCCACGCTCTCTCATTGTCCCCAAACTCTAACTTGATCTTCGGTCTATCTATCAACTCTCTATCCCTGACCCTCTCACCCACTTTCTCGGCTCTCCATGTCCACCCTCTCCCCATGATCCCTCTCTCTCACTGGCCCAAAACTCTCTCTTTCCCGTCACTCTTCCTGACCTATCGCTCTCGGTGTCCGATCACTCTCGCTGCCCTCTCTCTCTCCGTGCAGACTCTTTCCATGTCCCCTCTTTCTCCTTGACCCGACTCACTCCGTGCAAACTCTCTCCCTGTCCTCTCTCTCCCCTTGCCCCCTCTATCTCCCTGCGCCCTCTTTACCCCTTCACCCACTCTCTTCTTGCCAACTCTCTATTCCTCTTCGCAACTCCTTCCCCATCCCCTCTCTCATATTCTCCCTATTCGGTTCCAATCCTCTCCCTCCCTGCTCCTCACTCTGTCACCTCCATCTCCCTGACTTCTGTCCACCTGCCTTCTATATCCCTGTTTCCCACCTCGCTTCCCCATATCAAATCTATCGCCTTGCCTTTCCTGCCCCACATCATACTCTCACCTCCCTCTCCGTCTCTTCTCGCATATTGTCCGATCACTCTCCATCCCCTATTCTTCCAGGCCCCTCACTCCCACTATCACATCGCTCTCCCGATCGCCTCACCCTCACTGTCCTCTCTCTCCCCCTGCCCATAGTCTCCCTGCCCATGCTATACCCCTTCCTCGACTCTGCCCGTGTCCTCCCTCTAACTGTCCTGAATTCTCTTCATGTCACCTCTCTCTCATTGTCTTCCGTCTCCCTGTCCCCCCTCTCTCCCTTTCTTCTCTTTCTCGCTGTTACCTCTCTTCATGTCCCCTCTCTCTCACTGCACCCGTTCCCACCCTCTCAGCTCTCTCTCCCTTTCTCCTCTCACACTGTCCCATCTCTTTCCAGCTCCTCTCCTTACCAGTCCACTGTGACTCCCTTTCCCATCTCTGCCCGTACTCTGTCTCTTTCACTGTCCCCTCTCTTTGACCCTGCCCAATCTACCTTCCCGCTCTTTCTCTCTGACCCATCTTTCACCCTGCCGCCTTTCTCTCCCTGCCTTCTCTTTCTCACTGTCCTCACTCTCCCTGCTCCACTCAATCCCTGTCACCTCCATCTCCCTGTCTTCTATCATCTCTCCAGTGCTGCAGGCCCCTCGCTTCTTCTCACCCCTCTCTACGGTGTCCCCTCTATTTCCCTGTCCCCTTTCGCCCTCTCCAGTCCCTCGCACTGTCCCTTCACTCCCGAAACTCACCCGCTTATTTTCCTTTCTCTATCTCACTTTCCCCTCTCTCTCCCTGTTTCCGCAATCTCACTGACCCCAAACTCTCCATTTCCACTCACTCTCGCTGTTCACTCACTCTCGCTTTTTTCACTCTCTCTGTAACCTCACTCTATCTGTCCCGTCCAAACTTGCGCTTTCCCACTCCATGCACCCACTCACTCACTTCCCCCACTCTCTCCCTGTCACCTCTCCTTTATTTTTCCCATCTCGCTCCCCATCCCCTATCTCGTCCTCTCCCCTCTCTGTTCCTGTCCTCTCCCTCCCTTCCACACACTGACACTGACACCTCCATCTCCCTGTCTTCTAACTTCCTGTTGTTGATGCCCCTGTCCCCTAAAGTTTCTGCCCCCTCACCCTGTTGCTCTGTATCAATTGTTTTTCATTAGGCGCCTTGTGAGTTCCCCGTGCATTTTGGAGACGTTGAAGGCGCGATTCATGTCGGTTCTATTCGCGCCTGCACAGTCAGAGTCCCAATATCCATTGCTTAGAATTCACTTGGAGCACAGTGCCCAGATAAATCTACATATCCCTCGGGTAGACCACACTAACAGCAGTTTTTACGGTTCTGGTTTCAACATTCCACAGTTAGTCCACACTTGGACTAATGATGGTCATCAATGAATTGTTCCTTTCACTTCGCCAGACATCATCAAGGAATGTAACTGGAGTGGAAGGAGATGCAGAATCGGCATCTGTCAGGCAGGGGAGACCCGCCTCACACAGGAATGTTTTCCTGCATTCGCCTGCTGCATGAGGAAGTGAGTTACCACACCTAAATGTGATACGCTTGACAGCCGCCTGAGGCCTTGTCTGAAGATCACTGTAATTTGTGAAATTCACGATCTGCTACATTGAATAGATCCGATGACCCTTGGCTCTCTGTTTTCTGAATAATGTGAATAAAACTCACTGACTTGCACACTGCTTCTTGTCCAGGTATGATATCTTATTTGAATCGTTGTGTTGTCTTTTTGACAGGGTTTGACCGGAGGTCAGAAAATGGCAGGGCCACATTGACATTTCGCAGCACCAGAAAAGTCACTGGTGCAGCAGACACAACATCCAACCCATGTCGGAGCTGGTCCACAACCATCACTGATACGTCCTCTCATACTAGCAAGACAGACACTCTAGGGTTGATGGTCAAGTTTCTAACAGCCGAGAGGGGCTGGCACTGAATGGCCCGAACATTGACTACAGGCGCCAAAGTGTGTCACACGCCATGAGGGCACGCACGGGATTCCTGCTTCACCCCATCTCCATGTCTCGCTCGTCAGATGAATCATTAGCCACCCCACCACCCCCCCCCCCCCCCACCCCCCCCCCGCCCCCCGGCTCCCTTGTTATACACCATTTCAAAGGACGATTGGCTGCGCAAAAAGCAATCTGGATAATAGTATTGAATGGCAATTTTAAAGAATGACAAAATAACACCACTACGGGCATGTTAGCCCAGCCCCAAAAGGATTAGGCTGAAGTGATTCTAGAAGCCCGCTCATGATCAACTACTTAAGAGCATTTTTGGAAGACCAACACAAGTTTGGCTATTATATCCAGGTCTATCGGAAATAGCAATGTAAATAACCTGTCAGAGTTGGCCCATGGCAGGTGGTACAAGAGCTCGTCCTCAACGATGTGCCTGTCACTGTTGCGTGTTCATCACTTTATTAGTTCGAGTTACTAACGCACAGTTATTTGAAGCTGAGCTATTGTCACCACAGGGAGGACACGCTCTATAATGCGAACATTCAGATCAGATTTAGCAGTTCGAAACAAGGGATCCAAGGGACACTGTGGCCCAGCAGCAACAGGACTGTGAGCAACCACATTTTCAAATCTTGTGACCCGGAATATCCCATATTTATCATTAACAGCAAGCAAAGAGATCAGCCATGGTTCAATGCAGAATGCGGGATCGGATGTGAGAAGCAGCAACAGGCATCCTGAAACAGCGAGGTGTGAGCCTGTTGAAGTTAAAAAGAAGAAATATATTTTAGCTTAACAGCACGTCATTGACTGAGTTTTGTGATCCATCAATCAACGGAACAGAGCCATGAACTGGAGCCCGGCCACATCTGGTGGTTCCCAAATCGAAAAAGAATAACAACTGGCCAGAGGAGGGGGCTGCAGATCTTTCTCCACCCTGGGTGATGGGTGTGCCCAACTCAGCAACGCTTATGCCCAGAAAGATCTCGTAAGTGGATAATGGATCTGGGCCTCTTTCGGAGGTCTCCACCGTCATAGCTGCCAACTTTTTGCCAACTTAATTGACTCTGGATGTTATCAATTGAGATGAAATCAATGAACACAACCTCACTGCAGTAGGACTGAAGACGTGAATTGTCCCTTCAGACAGACAGCCTAACGCTTTTTCACTCTCAAGGGCAGTTCGTTGCTCACACCGTGTTGAAGTGTGTCAAAAAGGATTGCTTGTTTCACACATTCTCTCAACAACAGTGCCAGCCACACCAACCTCACCCTCTCCCACGAGCCTCCCACCCAGCTTTGGAGAATAGCTGGCAAGAGTTCGAAGGATTAGCGGTTTGAATATCAAAGTTCGAACCTCAACTTGTGAAGTCCTTACAAGACATAGATAACCTGTTTTTGGAATTAATACCTGGAGCTTCCAGCTCAGACGGAGGATAACTATGAACTGAGCCAGTGCCTTCAATTAGACAGGACAGCAACAGCACAGATATAAATAGACAACAGGGTTATAATCAGAATTGTTCAGGCATCAGGGAAGATGGATATGGACGTTTGAGAGAGAAAACGAAAGATAGCGCAAAAGAATGGCGGAGAATGAGAGGTAAAATGCATCGTGAACCAGGGGGCTGAAACGCAATCCGGTTTTCAAAAAAAAGCAATGGTGATAAAAGGGAAATATCTGTTTTTTCACAGGGAGCTTTTGGCATCTGGAATGAACTGGCTGAGAGGCAGGAGTGGTCAGATTCCATCGTTGCTTCCAGAAGAGAATTCAATCAGTATCTGAAGAAGAAAGATAAGCAAGGCCACGGTGAAATGAGGTGGATAGAGATTCGGTGAGAGACCCTCACACAGAGGAAGGCTCAGATACGAGGGGCCAAATGTCTTCCTTCTGCTCGATGATTCGATGTCGGAGAGCGTGAGTGCGCGAAGGAGCAAGAGCAAATAATCGAGGCACAGGCATGGAGAAAGTGATTAGGAGCTGAGAGATGTTCAGAGGGAGACAGGAGGAGAAAAAGTTTCATCCAAAAAAGGAGAATTGAGTGAGAGAAAGAGAGAGCGAGAGAAATAAATACATCAGAAGATGTATTGATAGATAGATAGATAGATAGATAGATAGATAGATAGATAGATAGATAGATAGATAGATAGATAGATAGATAGATAGATAGATAGATAGATAGATAGATAGATAGATAGATAGATAGATAGATAGATAGATAGATAGATAGATAGATAGATAGATAGATAGATAGATAGATAGATAGATAGATAGATAGATAGATAGATAGATAGATAGATAGATAGATAGATAGATAGATAGATAGATAGATAGAAAGAAAGAAAGAAAGAAAGAAAGAAAGAAAGAAAGAAAGAAAGAAAGAAAGAAAGAAAGAAAGAAAGAAAGAAAGAAAGAAAGAAAGAAAGAAAGAAAGAAAGAAAGAAAGAAAGAAAGAAAGAAAGAAAGGAAGAAAGGAAGAAAGAAAGATAGAATACAAGAAATGGTCAGGGACTGGGAAAACTGTGTTAAGTAACTTACCTCACCAGTCCCCTAATTCTGTTAAACATTTGCAAGGAACCTTTCTGGAATGTATTATGATGGACACGTGGACAGAAAAAGTGGAGTGTGAGCAGGCGGTGATGATGCTTGCCCAATCCGTGTGAAAAAGCAGAATGATGGACAAGTGGATTGGACAATGTGAGTGTTGATATTCTGGAAGCGTTAATGCCTAATTGGAGCGAGGAACCATCAAATTACAAACCAAAATTATACAACAGGCAATATTGCCATAGCGACAGTCCCCACCTTACTTAGATAGCATCGTGACAGTCTGAACCCCTGTTCTGTCACTAAAAAGACAGGCCCTGCGCCCGTGTTGTGACCAATGCAACCTCTTCTTTCAACATTGCGAGAGGCCAGAGTAACCATTCTTATCATTGCAACATGGCCCGCGACTCCTCATTTGCCTTTCTGGCAGGCCTCCCTACAGGCGGCAAATGTGAAATAAGACGGGAAAGTGCTGCCCACTATCAGAGTCTCGGTTCTTTTAATCATATTCGACATCATTGCAAGACTTCTTCAGGGTTGTGATGCAGGTTCAACCATCTTCAGCTACTTAATCAATTCCTGTCTATCCGTCATAGGTTCGGAAGTGGGAATGTTCGTTGATGATTGTACAATGTTTACCATCATTCGGGACTCCTCACATAATCAAACAGTCCATGTCCAAATGCAGCAAGACTGGAAAATATCCAGGTTTGTGCTCACCAGTGGCAAGTCATATTCGTGCCACACAAGTGTCAGGTGGATGACCATCTCCAACAATGGAGAGTTCGAACATCGCCCCTTGATGTACAATGATATTACTTTCAAAATGTGGAATGTTATCCTTGACCAGAAACTGAAATGGACGAGAAAATTAAATAATCGTGCTCTGAGTAACTCAGTTCCTGTTTCCTCAATGCCCGCCCAACATCTAGAAGGCACAATTCAAGAGTGCGATGGAATTCTCCCCACTTGCCTGGATGAATGCATTTCCTACAACTCACACGAATCATAAACCGTCCAGAATAAAGCATCCCGCTTGACTGACACACCTTCCACAAACACGCAGTCCCTCCACCATCGATGTGCAGTGGCAGCAGTGTGTGTGCCAGCTACAAGGTGCACTGCAGGTATTTATCAAGTCTCCTTCGACAGCACCTTCCCAACACACGATCAGTATCATCTAGAATAACATGGGCAGAAGATAGATAAATATGGCACCACCTGCACCTTTCCCTGCATCCATTCACAATTCTGAAAAGGAAATTAATTGCCCTTCCTTCACTGTCGCTGGGCCAAAATCCTGTATCCCCCTCCGTAACAGCATTGTTCTTCTGCCTACACCACAGAAGCATCAAAGTATGAAGAAATCAGGATCACCACCACCTTCAAAAATAACAATTGCACCACACAAGTGTCAAGATTTGACCACGTTCAGCAATAGATAATCTAATAATCGCCCCTTGAGGTTTAATGTCATCACCATCACTGAACCCTCGACTATCCACCTCCTGAGCGTCAGCATTCAGCAGAAACTGTACTGGACTAGCCATATAAATACTATGGCTTTAAGAACACGTCAGAGGCTAGGAATCTCACAGGGTATAAGTCACATCCTGACTCCCCGATTATTTTCCACAATCCTGAAGGCCCAACTATGTAGTGTGATGGAATACTCTCCACTTCCCTGATAAGGGGCAGCCCTAACAAGACCCAAGAAGCCCGTCACCACCCAGAACAAAGCAGCCGCTTGATTATCCTGCTAAACACACATTTCACCAACTACGAGGCACCAACGCAACAGTGTGCACCATCTACAAGTTTCATTTTCTGAACTCGCCAATGCTCCTTAAGCAGCGCCTGCCAAGCCCACGACCCAACACCGTCTAGAAGGACAGGCCCAGCAGGTATAGGGGAACACCACGATCTGCAATTTCCTCTCCAAGCCACTGACCATCCTGACTTAGAAATACCTCGCCGGTCCTTCACTACAACTGGGTCAAAGTCCTGCAATGCCCACCAACCCTGCAATCACCCCGTGCACCAACATAATTGGGGGTACGGTCTGAAGCCGTTCAAGAAGGCAGTTCCCCATCACGTGGAGTCTAGGGATGGGCAATAAATGCCCGCCTAGTCAGCGAGTCCGACATCTCATGGATGAATAAAAACAATTGCATCACATTATCTGTTAGTGGATCATATGGAAAACTGCTTGAAGAAACAAAGTGGATTTAAGAACTGTCTTTAAGGAGGGATGTGAGGTAGAGAGCTGCAGGGATTTAGGGTGGGGATTTAAGCTATTAGGGCCTAGGAGCTAACGCCATGCTCACGAATGTTGGGCACATTAAAATTTGGGATGTGTAGGATTCCAGAAGTATAGGGCACAGAGGAATCAGAAGATTAAAGGAGCTGCAGGTAACTACAGAGATAAGGAGAGGCGAGGCCATGTAGCTGAAAAAGAAGCGACAAACCGATGAAGTCAATATCTGCTAAGTGGTACCCAATGTATATATGTGATCTGGAAAAGCTAAATTCACGTAGTCTGGAAACGAACAATGCATTTTGAATGATCTCAAATTAAATTCGTTTGAATGTGGCAGACAAGCCGGAATATCGTTCAATTCTAGAATTCTAGCGGGAAGGTGGCAAGGGTGATGGTCCGGGAAGTGAATCTAATATTGCTGGGGTGAAGTCAGCAGCTGTTATTGAGGACAATATTTAAAATCTCACTGAAAGCACCAATGTATTATGGCAATTTGGTGAATAGTCTGCTTCATCCTGAGAATGTTGCCACGTAGCTGGATGTGGTTGAGAGCTGGGGAATTGATTTTGAAGCGGGGGCTGAAAACAGTGGCTCAATCTTCTAAATATTTAATTGGAATGGCAGATGTGTGAATTAATAAATTTTGGAGTATGGATGTGCAGTGACAACAGTGCTAAATCATCGCAATGTATTGGAGACATCACGACAGATCCAATCGGAATAAATAATTGAAACCGATTTAGGAAATTGATAATCCTTCCAAAAAAGATAGGCACAGTTTGCAAATAGAACTGAGTGTTTACCAAGTCGGCACTCACCTCGCTATGTTCACTCCTGCTGTGGCCGGTGTCTTCCAAGCATCCTGGCTCTGTGGCGCGAAGAGCGAATTAAATTCCAGAGCTGGCTCTGCACCTGTCAATACCCGCCCTAAACCAATCAACGTAAACAGTGGGTTGCGGTGAGTCCGTATCGATCAAATTAAGGTAGATTCGGACACCACCACTTTAAAAAAAAATGACTTCAGTGGAACCTCAATGGAGGATCTCCCAGAGTGGTCCGGAAATGTCGGGTCTTAGCCGTAAGTGTGTATATGTTCACAAACATAAATTTGCACTGCTGTTCCAATACCTAATAATGGTGATCGCCTCAGCATTGCAGCTGTTATAGAGGATAAGTGAAGGCCATTTTAGCGGGGAGAAGAGCACAGTCCTCTCTATAACACACATTGTAAAAACCAATACAAATGTTTGATTTCAATGTTGTGCGTTGCATTGAAATTAGAAATGATTTCTATCGCTCTCGCAGATTGTAAAAAAAAAATGAAATATATTTTCGGTCTGTGTTGCACATTTTATTCACAACTAGAAATGTCCCATGTCTACGTTAAACAATATCGTAGAGATTGGTAATGCCTGTGGCACAAGTTGCACAACTGTATAGAGATTGGGAATGCCTTGGTCGTAGTTAGAAAATGTCATAGAGATTGAGAATGTCGAATGTAACACAATGTCTCAGACATTGGGATTGTCTTGGATCTGTGTTGCCCAATGCCTAAGAGAATGAGAATTTATTGGGTCCATGTCAAACATTGTTTTAGAGGTTGGAATGTTTTGCGTCTATGCTACACAATGTCTTAGAGATTGGGAAAGTCTCGGGTTTGTTATGCTCAATGCCTTGGATTCTGCCGATGTCTTGGGTCCATCATACACATTGTCTTATAGAGTGGGAATTTCGTTTGTCTATGTTGCGCAATGCTTTACAGATTGGGAGTGTCTTGGCTCTATTCACACAGTGGCAAAGAGATTGGGAATTATTTGGGTCTATGCTGTAGAACGTCAAAGAAATAGGGGATGTCATACGTCAATGCTACACAAACTTTCAGAGATTGGCAATATTTTGGGTCTATCTTGGAAAATTTCTTGGGGTTTACTTACTTACTTTACTTACGGCCTCATTGTGCAATGTATTTGAAATTACTAATTCCTTGGTCTCTAATACACACTGAGTTAGGAATTGTGATTGTCTTTGGTCTATTTTACACAATGCCTTAGATTTTGCCGTTGTCTTGGATCTACGTTACACTTTGCCTTCGAGATTGGGAATATATTTGGTCCATTTTACACAATGTGATCGAAATTGTGAATGCCTTTGCTCTATGTTACACGATACTTCGAGATTAGGAATGCCTTCGTTCTTTGTTACACAAGTTGCTGGAACGTAGAGATGCTTCAGGTCATTGTCAAACATTTCCTGGAGATCACTGATACGTCCAGTTTACGTTATCCATTGTAATGGCGATAGGAGATTCCTCAGTTAAATGTTACACTTTGGAAATGACAGTAGAGAGTTCGCATGTGCTAGTTGCACATTGTTGTAGACATCAGAGATATTTTTGTATGCATTACATATTGCAGTAGAGATCGGAGTTTTTGTTTTATTTTTATTTAACAGATTGCTGTAGAGAAAAGGTGTTTTAAAGGTCTATTTACCGCAATGCTTTCTAGAATATCGATGTTGCAGGTCTACGTTGCACGAAGTTATATTGATCAAAAATGTGCCAGATCTATTTTACATAATGGCTGGAGTTTCCTTCTGCTTTAAGTTTGTGCTGCACAATCCTTTAGTGATTAGGGATGTTTTACGTATGTATCAAACCTTCTTCTGTAGATTGTGGGTGACTCGGGTCTATATTATTCATAATTATAGATGTAATGAAAATCTCCAGTCTATGTTACAAAGCAGTACAGAGGTTTCAGACGCTTCACGAGTCTGCTGCACATTGCACAAAAAGTAGAAGTATTTCACGGCTATGCTCCAAGAGATTGCAGGTAATTGAGATTATTCATTTAAATGTCACATAATGTAACGGAGATTACATATCTTTTGGGAGTATGATAAACGTTGTTTGGGTGTTTTTAATATTATTTTGTTCTACAATAGAAAATGTTGTAGTCATTAGAGATGTGTCCACTACAATGTGTAAGAAAGACATCTTCTTGGTGATTATAGCTTATTCATTTCCCTTTTGTATAATGTGGTTTATTTGAGTGACGTGTAATATCTGCATTCCAAAACCTGTCCAAGTTTAGAAATGTTTTCTGGCTTCGCTATTCATTGCAGTGCAAATATTTCGTTTCAATTTTGCAAAGTGTTTCATAAATTAAGAATGTTTCAAACCTAAATAACGAAGTGTTTGTGGAATGGGAGGTCTCTGCGCTTTTAAATAATTCTGCACAGGTTAGAGATAATACAGGTATTTGTTATGTAATGTTTGGAGGTGAGATATGATTAAAGTGTACGTTACATTTCATTGTAGAGCGTTGGGAATTTTTAAATGTCTGTTTAGCATTGATTCATCATTTTTACGAGTTGTGAGTCTGTTATAAATTTTGAGGAGGGTGCTTGTTTTAACTTCTATATTGTACATTGTTACAATGAACAAAACTGGCTGCTGTGTCTGAAGAAGGTTTCTGCAGACATTGCAGGTGCTTCACAACAATGTGGAACGCTGATTTATTGATGTAAACAGTTTCCGTTTTTTGCTGCGCACTATTGGGGATCAGCGATGTTCGATGAATATCCAAAATACATTATTGCAGAAATTATTCATTTTAACCTGGGATATTATTTACATATTTTTTATCTTCCATTCCTAATTCCAAGAGGCTATAGAGAATTCGGCTATTTGCTGTTGTTAATCGAAGGTTTTTTTTTTAAGAATTGCAAGTATTTGGTGAATTACAATTGTTTGTAATTTGTATCAATTTCTTCAGGCTGTTCTGTAAAGGTACGCCGAATTGCAGGTCTACATCGTACATTGTTAAAGGGTTTACAGATAATCAGGAAACTGTTACGCTTTTTGTCGAACTTAGTCATGCTTCAATACCTTGCCAAACATGATAGTGATGTTCCAGAGATCAGAAATGTTTCTGGGCTCTGCTACACTCTGCACTGCTGATTGCAGTACGTTCAAGTCTATGATAAACATTTCTGTAGAACATACGAAGCGCAAAGAGCTTGTTGCACATTGCTGTGTGATGTGACAGAGTAGTTTCATTTAGTATTGCAGAGTTCAATCTTGTTTAGCACAATTATGTTGATATTTAAAATGACCGTGGCCATGGCGGTCAGATGTGTGTAAATTACTGTCCAAATCCCCGTTTGCGCGCAGCACATTTTGTGCCTGTGTGTGTGTGTGTGGGAAGATGAGCCCTTGCGGTCCGGAAATGGCCTTCACCTTGTCTCCGCTCCCATATTGGCCATTTCGGCGACGTGTCCAGATCAATGCCGAACATGCAGATCGTGATGTTAATTCGCATACAAAGGGCAATTTGAATTGGCCATTCTCGAACTCCTCACTCGATGTAAAGTCCTCTTTTGACGTTCCAACATGAACGTATATTCAACAACAAGAACTACCAGCCAGCAATGCTACATAAATAGATCATTCGCAGTATTAAGTTCAGTTGCTGTTAGATTCCCTCTGGCTGATCTAAGTTGATAGGTTATAGTGTAGGATTCTACTGCTGCTTATATGTTCTGGACAGTGCATTCAGTGGTTGTACATATTATGATGCACTTGCCCTTGACTTGCAAGGATGCTGCTTATCCATATAGCTTCCAGCTATGGGTGTTCGTGCTTCTGTCCGTCTGAATCTGAATCATGACGGGGGGAATGAATACAGAAGATAGAACCTAGGTTAAGCTCCTGGAAGAAGCAGAAGGATGGATGTATCTGGAAGGCATACGAGGCAGGCCACCTAAGCCTGGGCTAACGAGAAGTTATTCAGCAAACCGTGATATCGCTGAATAAGATGTCAATTTTCCATTCAGACTCCTTTCCCAGACTTAAAATCCCAGTTTCATTTATCATCAATTCGCCCGCTTGCTCATAACATAAAAATTAATACCACCAGCCGTGTTTTTATTTTGTCATGGGATGAGGGTGTCGTTTGCCAAATTTAGCTCTTATTGCACACCCCCTCATTATCATTAGAATCTAGTGGTGAGCCTCCTCCTTGAGAAGTAGCCACCTAGCTGGTGCAAGTGCATTCACAGTCGAAATGGAAAAGGCCTATCAGGGTTTTTTTCCCATCACAATGAAGGAAAATTGATTTCATTCCAATTCATGATAGTGAGTGACTTGGAGGCCAAGTTGCACGTGGTGTTTCAGTGCATCTGCCATACTTCTCCTGGATAGTAACTGTCGCGGATATATACGGTGCTGTCGATGGAACCCTTGTGACTGGCTGCAGTGCATCTTGTGAGTGGTATACTGCTGCCACTGCGAGTCGGTGATGGAATGACTGAATGCTTAACTTGGCGGATGGGATGCCCCCAGGGTGTTTGATTTTCCGAGATGGTGCCCAGCTTCTTGAATGATGTTGAGGCCGAAATCCCCCAGACAAGTGGAGAGTGTACTATCACACTCCTGGCTTGTGCCTTGGAGATAGTAGCAGTCCTGTTGCGGCAGGAGGCGAGTTACCCGCCGCAGAATATCCAACACCTGACGTCCTCTGCTAACCAAACTCCTTAAGCCGTGATCCATTTCAGTTTCTGGCCAATCATAAACGCAACATGACAATGGTGGGGTGTTAGCTCTAGTAATGCCATTCAATGGCAAGGAGATGATGGTGAGATTCTCCCTCTCGCAGATTTCCATTGTTTGCCCCTTGCCCAGCGCAATGTAAATGCCCATGCATTAGCCCAAGCCTGAGTGTTGTCTAGCTCTTTCTGTATGCATGCACGGAATGCGTGTGCATCTGAGCAGCAGTGAACTCAACCCAAGGAGCTTTAAGTTTTGCAAGCATCAACGAATATCCCCAATTGTGAACATGTGTTGGAATGAATGTCATTGCTCAAACACCTGAAGAAGTTTTGGCTTAGGAGCCTACCCTAGGGCACTCGTGGAACAGTGTGCTGGAACACAGATGACTGTCCTCTGACAGCTGCAATAGTCTCCCTTTGTGCTCGGTGTAACTCCATCAATGGGGAGTCAACGCAACTGCCTGATTCCCATTGACTTCAACTTTCCCAGAGTGCCTTGACACTTGGTGAAATGTTTCCTTGTTATAAAGAGCAGTGGCTCTCACCTTCACTCCTCAGTTCAGCTCGTCCGTCGACATTTCAACGACGGTTGCAATGGCGTACGGTGGTTGTAGCGCAAGGCAAACATTTCCATCACTTTTCTGAACAGGTTGGTGAGGCGGAAATTGAAATTGTTGATTGAATCAAAGTTAGTTTCCAGGGTTCGGACTCTACAGGCACAGCTTGACAAGCCACGTGAGTTGTTCTGGAGGTCAATGCTTTAGTGCCTCAGCTGAGCTGTTTGTAAGACACATAGCCTTCAGCTGATCCTTGATATCAGTAGAGTGGATCGGTAAGGAAAGGGGATTACATACTCAGCAACCCACTTTGACAACTTCAGTCGTTCATTGACTTTATGAACATATTTCATCCAATGACAAGCTTGTCTCCACAGTTCACTCTCCACAGTTGGTGCTACACCTGCTGAGTTCACATTTGTTTGCATGCGACATTGAAAATGATTGAGTAACCGTGTCTACTTTTTTCTACACCTGTTTAGATGCACCTCCTGACTGTTATTGTCTCCGAATGGTTAATACATCTTTATAAGATGTATCTATCAATACATCTTCTGATGTATTTATTTCTTTTGCTCTCTCTTTCTCTCACTCAATTCTCCTTTTTTGGATGAAACTTTTTCTCATCCTGTCTCCATCTGAACATATCTCAGCTCCTTATCAGTTTCTCCATGCCTGTCTCTCGATTATTTGCTCTTGCTCCTTCGCGCAATCACGCTCTCCGACATCGAATCATCGAGCAGAAGGAAGACATTTGGCCCCTCGTATGTGAGCCTTCCTCTGTGCGAGGGTCTCTCACCGAATCTCTATCCACGTCATTTCACCGTGGCCTTGCTTATCTTTCTTCTTCAGATTCTGATTGAATCCTCTTCTGGAAGCAACGATGGAATCTGACAACTCCTGCCTCTCAGCCAGTTCATTCCAGGTGCCAAAAGCTCCCTGTGAAAAAACAGATATTTCCCTTTTATCACCATTGCTTTTTTTTGAAAACCGGATTGCGTTTCAGCCCCCTGGTTCACGATGCATTTTACCTCTCATTCTCCGCCATTCTTTTGCGCTGTCTTTCGTTTTCTCTCTCAAACGTCCATATCCATCTTCCCTGATGCCTGAACAATTCTCATTATAACCCTGTTTTCTATTTATATCTGTGCTGTTGCCGTCCTGCCTAATTGAAGGCACTGGCTCAGTTCATAGTTATCCTCCGTCTGAGCTGGAAGCTCCAGGTATTAATTCCAAAAACAAGTTATCTATGTCTTGTAAGGACTTCACAAGTTGAGGTTCGAACTTTGAAATTCAAACCGTTAATCCTTCGAACTCTTGCCAGCTATTCTCCAAAGCTGGGTGGGAGGCTCGTGGGAAAGGGTGAGATTGGTGTGGCTGGCACTGTTGTTGAGAGAATGTGTGAAACAAGCAATCCTTTTTGACACACTTCAACACGCTGTGAGCAACGAACTGCCCTTGAGAGTGAAAAAGCGTTAGGCTGTCTGTCTGAAGGGACAATTCACGTCTGACTGACCTCTTTAGACAACGATTTTGGAGTGCCGACCTGCAAAGTACTGTTCGAACTCCCGCACCACCCCCCACATGGATTTTGCACCAAAAAAATACCGAACATACAGATTGTGAAGTTAATTCGCATTTAAGGGTGATTTGTATTTACGCATTCAAACATCTGGACTAAGTCTTCCGGAGTCGCACTAGACCTTCTAGCAGGCGTCTCGCCGGCCTGTAAAGGAATTATTCAAAGATTTTCCTCCTGCGTCTGTCTGTTCCCGCCAGCTGAGTGAGCTGCTGAATCCAAAATGTTCTTGCTGACTTTAATAAGTACAGCTCAGGTATAATCAGTGCTAGCCACGGCCGAAATTGAAGCACACCTGAGCTTGCTGCAGCTCATGAGCGCTCTCCTCAGCCGGATTCCCGCCATTGTCATTGACAATAGCAGAAACATGAAGAATAAATGTTGCATGTGTTACATTCAAAGGGAATGAATGGTAAACACTGTGGATGCTGGAAATCTGAAATAAAAACAGCAACAGCAAAATAGTGCTGAAATAATTCTGGCATGATCGGTGGAGAGAGAATAGGAGTCAAATTTTCAAGTCCCAGCAAAATCTTAGATATCTGATGGAGTTTATAATGTAGAAGAGGGTGTGGAGGCGATGGAGCAAGATTTAAGATCAGGTATTGCTGGGAGATAAGAACAAATTGACATAGATGCTTTGTTGTTGCAAAATGCATAATTAAAAAAGAAAATAAATATATAAACATAAATGAATAAAAATAAAAAATAAAATTTTAAAGAAACAACTCCAAATAAAAAGGCACATGTTGCACGTGTTGCACATTCTGCGATATCATGGGCTGGTGCTTAGGAAGTGGATGAGGTGGTCGGATGATTGAGTGGAAAATTCATGCTCTGAGGTTCTTGAACTCATTTTTAATTCCGGAAGGCTGTATAGTGCCTCATCGGAAGATGAGTTGTTGTTCCATCAGTTTGCGTTGGGCTTCACAGGACAATTGCAGCAGGAGACATGTGGATATGAGAGCAGGATGGGGTGTTGAAATTACAATCAGCAGCAAGGTCTGCTTCAGCCACGCCAAATTAGAGGAGGCCGCATTTACAGCAGCGAATGCAGTATATTAAATTGGAGGAGGTGCAAGTGGAGCACTGCTTCACCTCAAATGAGTGTTTGGACCTTGTACGGTGAGGTGGAGAGGTAGAGGGGAAGGTGCTTAACATCCTGCTACATCATGGGCTGGTGCTTAGGAAGTGGATGAGGTGGTCGGGTGATTGAGAAGTGCACCAGGGTCTCAGGGAAGCAACTGTCCCTCGGGATTTCTCACTGGGGGCTGGGGCGTGGTGTGTGTGTGTGGGGGGGGGGGGGGGGGGGCGGCGGAGGGGCGGGGGGGTGGTTTTGACAGGTAGTTCTGCTTCGTGGTGGCATCATGCTGGATTTGGCGGATGATCCAGGGAATATGGTGGCTGGTGTGGTGAAATGTGCAGATACATTGAACCCTATCATGTTTCTCGGATGGAGAGTAATGTGTGAGGGCAGAGATGTGGAATTGTGTTGGACACGGCTGAGGGCCCTCCCAAACACTGTGAGCATGCAATGGGTTGTGGGGAATGTCCTCGGTTAATGAGAAAGGAAGAAATATCAGAAGCGCCGTCCTGGCACTTGGTAACATCTGAACAAATGCAAAGAACGTTGAGCTGCTGAGAGAAAGAGATGATTCCTCAGCGCAAGCAGGGTGTGAGGCATTGTAATCCGGGTAGCTGGGGCAGTCGGTGGGCTTGTAATGAATATTGGTATCGAGTCTTCTAGAAGAAATTTTGGCAGAGAGGACAAGAAAGGGGAGGAATATTTCGGAGGTGAACCATGAGAATGTCAGCGAAATTGGAAGAAAAGTCGTTATTTATTTTCCAGGCCCAGAAGAGGGCATGTAATGGCACTGATGCAGTCATTGTTGTGCCGAACAGAAATGTCTTGCCGGTAGGGGATTGGGTTTCCAGTGAAGCCAGATGCAAACTGGAAAAGCAGCATTTCATTTTCTAGTTAGATACCTGACAGCCTTGTGGACTTAACTTTCAGTTCAACAACTTCACACCATGAGCTCTTTGCTCCATCCTTATCCTATGTTTAGTGCAATTATTTACTTTTTTAAACGTTTATTAATTTTATATGTGATCATTTTTGTATCATTCTCCCCAAGTTAAACCCCCAACTAATCTCCCTTCAGTCACTTAAAGGGCCACCTATCACTCTTTTCCATCTTGTGTTTTCACAGAGCGTTGCCCTTGACCTGCTATTAAGCTATTCTGCTCTCAGCCTCATGGCACTATCAGCGTCTTCTTTACTCATTATTAATGCAGTCAACATTCACTTTATCCTGTATCCATGAAACCCTTGTCATTCTTCCTTTATCTTCCACCTATCCCTCAGACTGCTATCTTACCATGACTCCTCCAACACCCGTTAATCTGTAGAAAATCCATCACATTTCTAATTCTCCTTAGATCTGTAGAACATGCTTAAATATTCGAAATGTTAACAGTGTTTCACTCTCCACAGTTGGTGCTACACCTGCTGAGTTCACATTTGTTTGCATGCGACATTGAAAAGGCTTGAGTAACCGTGTCTACTTTTTTCTACACCTGGTTAGATGCCCCTCTTGACTGTTATTGTCTCCGAATGGTTAAGCTTTGTCTTAGATATTGCAGTCGAGAATCGGATGACGTTTACACCCTGCAGATGGTTGGAAGAAAAGGTGAAAACAATTCTATGCAGGGATGAAGTGCAGATACATTCTTTTTAACAAGTTTTGAAATATGGATTAGGATGGACATGTGCGCCTTTAAAAGACACCGGAAATCAGTTCCCAGTCAATTTACAATGCAACATTCTGAAAGTGAAGGCTGACCACTGACGGGCGTTTCTAAAAATAGCATGTTTAGTCTAGGATGATTTTTAAAAAAAAATTTGTTTTGTTTCTTGCAGTAAAATAATTAAAAATGAAATGTTTGGAACTGTAAATACAGAGCCTAGAGCATTAAATCAGGCGTTCACAGCATGTGTAATTACAGTGTATTTTTATTCATTTACTGAATGTGGGCTGCTCTGGCTAGGCCAGCATGTAATGCCCATCCCTAATTGTTTTTAAGCAGGTGATGCTGAGTTGCCTTCTGGAACCACTGCAGTTTCTGTGCTGTAGGTACACCCATCGTGTTGTTAGGAAGGGATTTCCATGATTTTGGCCCTGTGGTTGTGAAGAACGGCGATATATTTCCACGTCAGATGGTTAATCGATGGAGGGGATCTTGCAGGTGGTGATGTTCCCCTTCATCGGCAAATCTTGTCCTTCTAGCTGGTAGAAGCCATGAGTTTTAAAGGTGCTGCCTGAGGAGCCTTGGAGAGTTCCTGAGGTGCAACTTGTACGTGGTACACACTGCTACCGCAGTACCTCCGAGTTGAGGGAAGGTGATGTTCGTGGAATGGGTGTCAATAAAGTGGGCAGCCTTGTCCCGGGTGCTGGCAAGATTCTTGAGTGCTTTTGGAGCTGCACTCAATCAAGCAAATGGAGAGTATTTCATCGCACTAATGTTTTCTCCCTTGTAAATGGTGGACACGCTTCGGGGAGGCAGCTGGTGAGTTACTCGTCACAGGACTCCTAGCCTCTGAGCTGCTCCTGTTGCAACAATATTTATATCGCGGATCCAGTTCAGTACCTGGTTAATGGGATCCACAGGATGTTGATAGGCGAAGATTTTGCGTTGCTATTGCCATTGAAAGTCAACTGACGATGGTTTGGTTCTCTCGTCTTGGAGATAGTCGCAACCTGGCACTTGTGTGGCGCGAATGGTCTTTGTCATTTTTTACCACAAGCCTGGATGTCGCCCAGGTCTTGCTCCATTTGGTCATGGGCTGCTTCGTACCTGAGGAGTCCCCTTTGGTGCTGAACATTGTGAAAAGATCACGGAACAGCCCTACTTCAAACCCGATTATCGAAGGAACATCTTTGAAGAAGTAGCTGAAGATGGTTTGGCCTAGTCACTATCCTGAGTAAGTCCTGGCGCTCAGATGATTGAACTCCAAAAACAACAGCCATCTTGCTTATGTTCTAGGGATGGCACCAACCAGAGGACAGTTTTTCACCCTGTTCACCTTTGACTCTAGTTTTTCTAGGTCTCCTTGATCCCCACTTCTTCTAATATGCCTTGTTGTCAAGGGCAGTCACCCTCACCTCACCTCAGGGAGTTTGTTTATTTTCCCATGTTTGAACCAAAGGTGTAATGAGATCAGACGCTTGGTCAAACTTGTGGATCCAAAACTGAACGACAGCGAACGGATTATTGCTGAGCAAATGCCACACGGTTGTTGTGTTTATCACCCGTTCCATCATTATGCTACTGATCCAGAGTAGACTGATGGAGCGGTAATTCTATGGTTTAATTGGTACTGCTCTTTGGGCACAGGGCATAGCTGAGCAATTTCCACCTTGCCGGCAACACTCCAGTGTCTTCCGTTTCTGCACTAATTACCTTTCTGCTTGAACTCATACGTATTAGAAGAAGCAAAACAAATGTATAGTTACTGAAACCCTGAAATGAATTGACTGACAAAGTCCAATGACCAAATTATGTCGAAGTCTTGCAAGAAGCAAATTACATGAAATGGACAATTGGAAAAGTAATTTTCAAAAACTTAATCCTTTAGATAGCTCCAAATGGAGAACAGTTTTTGACTGGTAGATCACACAAACATTGCCGATCACGTGTAACTCAATAATGGAGATGGGCACATTGCACACACATAGCAAGCCATGCGACATAAAACATATGGCAGATCATATGTCACACAACATGGATGTAGCAATCGCCATTTGTCCTTCGTTGGTTTGCGCCAGAATTATTCCCGCGTCACATCAACATATTTGATAGTTTCCCAACATGGATTGTACTCCAGCCCCCGGACAAGATTGGGTCCACTCCCATGGTTATATTGTTGCGCGTGGAGTGGATTGAAGGTGCTTGGGTAGCAGGGTGTGATTAGCCGCATGGGTATTAAATAGGTTTGACTTCGGCTGGGTTGGGTGGGAATTTGTGGGGGCGGGGGCCGTGGAGATTATCTTTAGCTGTGTCGTTGTTTGTGGATGAGCTGTTTTTTTGACTGAACATTTGCTTTTAAATGAATTTTGAATGGCAAAGGAGTTTCAGATGCAGCTTCTGCTGTAAATCATCTTCCATTTTGTTAAAGGCCTTTGTTTAAGTTTTCTAACTATTCCGGTGTACATTTCTGGGCAACTTTAGCGCAAATCTCTGAAGGCAATTTAAGTGACGAAGTTATCCAAGGGGAAGGGAGGGCATGGCCCTTGTAGCGTAACTGTGACCTCTGGAATTTAAAATTCCAGCCTAAGCTTTGCACTGGAATTTGTGGTAGAGGCATTTCAGTGCAGGTGTGATGCCAGGCATGTACACCTCCGTCCCAACGACTGATGCATTAGATCCAACAGCGGTTATGTACTGCTGTCTGAAACAGTCATGTTACGAGCACCACTCACAAAGATCCGGCTTATAAGAATTAAAGTTAGGGTCCAACATCACCTCTGATTCCACGATTGGTCCGCAATTACTGAACAATCCAGATTCCGCTAAGAATTGCACAATCAACCAATTCAATGCTGTGTCAGTCCTGCAATGGAACTCGCATATACTTGCTAACAGCTTCTTGTATTCACATATACAGCGCGCTGTCCGTTGTGAAGAATAATATATATACATAATATATATATACATACGGAGGCTTTGTGCCTTTTTTCCACGTGAAGGAAAATGTTTGGGGCAGCAGTTCCCGGGTGCATTTCCTATGGAGAGCCGTCAACCAATCTGAATCGACTTACTTGTATTGTATTGAAGTAACAGATTGGGCAGAACTGTTTATTGGAACATTCTCCGTGACCATAATTCGAACAATCAGAATCCGATTGCTTACCAGTCGACACCCTTTCCTCATGTCTATATATTGTTGCTCCCTATGGAGGTTGCAATTCAACCCTTTCTCTTTGGAAAAACGCAAGGCCAGAAGCTTTGACAACTTAACTCTTTGACTGGACCACTCCAGTTTTTCCTTCCTTCTCAGAGGAGAACAGACGTGCAGCAGTGGCCTTACAGAGATAATAAAGCCTTTGCATTTTTAGGATGGGGTAGGTGTAGTCTAAATGAGGCCATTTTTGGGTAAACACAAAGCCACGCGACATTGACAAATGGTCATAGGGAATATATCAACTAGTGATATCGGAAGAAATCATTTTGAAGTGTCGCTGCCATAACGCTCGGCACGCACTAACAGTAATTAGCATGCGGAGATCGGGGGCAAGAGGCGAAAGAATCACCACCACCTGAAAGTTTCTCCATGAACAACACAATAACCTGAATCACACTATCTCACAGTACCGTCACTGTCGTGGGATCAAATTCCTGGAACTCTCTTCTGAACCGTACTGTGGTGTAGCAAAACACATCGACTGCAATGTTTGAAGAAGGGGCCTCACGACCCAAAAGGAAAAAAAAATAAAATAAAACAATCAAACTTGGAAATGCATGGTATCAGTTAAACTGTTCCGAACTGATCTGGTATATGTGAAATACCTGTGCCAATTTTACTGAAGTATCCTGGGCTTTGATATTCCTAACTTTTATAATTCCATCTGTTTCCACTTGATCAAATGAAGTAAGGGGTGCTGTCCTTGATATCAGTGACCACTTGCCATGAGAGAAGAATCAAAATAATACAGAGGTAACCAGACAACTGGAAGCTTCTTCAGGACATCAACGAATCCTTACCTAATTGCTTTGAAGAATCTGGTTTGCATCGAGAGCCAGAATGAACTTTATTGACGAAATGGCCTCCATTTAGTGCCAGAATGAAACTATGATTCTAAATACTCCATTTGTGTCTGAGAACAGTAAGAGCCAGGCTCTGGGTTGCGCTCAGCGATGTTGCTTGTGATTTTTTTTAATGAGTGATGTAACTATGTTTTTCACCATGCAGGTAAACTGCTCTCGAAACTTCGGCTGAGTAGCGGCATAAATAAATGTATTTGTGCAGCAACTTAAATTCCGCAACATATAACCAACTTGTTGAAAAATATATGAAGAGTCATTGTAATATGCTGGATTTGTTCCTGTAATGTTATAAGTTAAGAATTCTATAACATTTACCGACCACAACAGTATGAAACTGCTGGATAGACTGAAGAGTAAAATCACAGATTTCCTTCTGCTGTCCATCTGTGGGTCATTGCGAGTCTCTCCATTCCTCTGGCCCTTCAGCCTATCACGGACACGATTAGCCACTAAAATGTACCTGATTGTCAGTGTGTTGAGCAACAAAATGAAAAAAAATGGGATCAATGGTGTTAAAAGTTTATCAAACCAGTCAAATCCCACCCAAGTTGGATCTATGAAGTAACTTAGCTTTGTATAACAGAAGAATTGAACATTATTAATTATACTTCCAGGTTCATAGGTGAAATAGAAGGGGACGTTTTTTAAACAGAGCAGAATGCCACTAGTTGCTAGAAGCACAGACGCAGTTTTCCCAGTGCAATATTTTGATCCCAACTTCTGACAACAGATGGCGACAAATCGATCAAAAGTGAAAGTTACAGTGAACCACACTGAACAGTCTCTGGCAGCAAAAGTGAGGGCATTGAGAACGCTACACACACCGGTTATGTCGAGGAATGATGCTGCAAAAAAGTAACAATTAATCTGATACAGTATAACTTCGGTGAAAATGACCAGTAGATCCGCTGTTGCCATGGCTACCAGGTAACGCGTGGTGCTGGTGGAAAGGCCGCACTTTCCCCAGGACAGGGTCACAATCGCTACGAAATTAACTGTAAAAACAGAACAGAAAGAAAAGAGATTGAGATTAAGTGGTTAAACTGTCTCCTTGACTGAAAACATACAGCACAGTTTGGATTTCAACATCCAAAAAGGTGGCGTGGAGCTCTGGACACGAGCAAGAACTTTTCCTTTAGCAACCCACCTCCTGGTTTTAAAACGGCATGCATTGGTTTTAAATCGCTCCATAGGTACCACTTGATAATTGTCACAATATATTGAAGCTGGCAGCTTCAGTTTGAAATTGTTTACAGAGTTGTTCTGTAAAGCAAGGTTCCCAATCAGGCCCCACACTGAACAATGAAGAACACATAACATAGAAAAGTACAGCGCAGGAACAGGTCCTTCGGCCCTCCAAGCCTGCACCGATTATATTGCCTATCAAACTAAAACATTTTGCACATTGGGAGCCGTATTCCTCTATTCCCATTCTATCCTTGTATTTGTCAAGCTGCCTCTTAAACACCACTATCGTACCTGCTTCCAACACTTCCTCTGGCTGCGAATTCCAGACACTCACTACACTCCGTGTAAAAGACTTGCCCCTCACATCTCCTCTAAAGTTTTCTCCTCTCACCTTAAATCTATGTCCTCTAGTAATTGACTCCTCCACCATGGAAAAAAGATCTGACTATCTACTCTGTCCATGCCACTGATAATTTTGTAAACTTCTGTCAGTTAGACCCTCAATCTCCGTCGCTCTACTGAGAACAATCCGAGTTTCTCCAAACTCACCTCATAGCTAATAACCTCCAGACCAGGAAGCATCCTGGTAAACCTCCTCTGCACCCTCTCCAACGCCTCCATATTCTTCTGGTAATGTGGTGACCAGAAGGGCACGCAGTATTCCAAGTGTGGCCAGCTAAGGTTCAATACAGCTGCAGCCAGATTTCCCAGCTTTCACACACAATACAACTGCCGATGATGGCGAGCATGCCATATGCCTTCCTGACCATCTTATCCACGTGCGCTGCCACTTTCAGTGACCTGTTGACATGTACACCCAGATCCCTCTGCCCGTGGATGAACATAAGGGTTCTGCCATTTACTGTATAATTCCTCCTTGTATTAGACCTTCCAAAATGCATTACCTCGCATTGGTCCGGATTAAACTCAATCTGCCATTTCTCCACCCAAGACTGCAATCGATCTATATACCGTTGCATCCTCTGACAATCCTCTTCACTATCTGCAACTCCTCCAACCTTAGTGTCGCCTGCAAACTTACTAATTAGCCCATTTACATTTTCCTCCAAATCATTTACGTATAATACAAACAGCAAAGGTCCCAGCACTGATTCCTGCGGAACTCCACTAGTCGGAGCTCTCCATTCAGAAAATAACCCTTCCACTACTACACTCTGTCTTCTATGACCAAGCCAATTTTGTATCCATTTTGCCAGCTCACCTCTGATTCCGTGCGATTTTACCTTCTGTACTAATCTTCCATGGGGGGCCTTGCCAAAGATCTTACTGAAATCCATGTAGATAACAAGAACTGACCTTCCATCTCAAAATCTTCCATCTAACTGCTCAAAAGGAAACTGACATTTTGAGATAAGAAAAACCCATCCAAACTGGTTGTGCTATGATCCCCATTGGGTGTTCGTGTTAATTTCTCCCACTGTATACATACCACCTCCCCGGAATGGGGAAACAAACGTAACATTCCCACCCTGCAAACTTACTCACCCGAGTTTCAATGCAGCGATCGCCAAGAGCTCTGTCGCGCCAACACCCCCCCCCCCCCCCCCCCCCCCCCCACCACCAACACCACCCCACCCCACTGCAATACCTGAAATTTCTCAAAACCCTTGCCATTTCAAATTTGTTCCTGGGTTTTACTGCCTGGATTCAGACCACTTCACTGTTGTAGGAAAATGCATCCACCATTGTCAATTCCACCTCACTGGCAAGCCACACAAACCAAACCCTATCCTCAATATTGCCATCCTTATGATCGGAAACGTTTCCTGGTAAGTGGGAGCTCTGCCTAACATTCGAGAGATTCACGACATGTGAACATACCTGAAGGTCTGTTGATCCAGACCCTCCTATCTAATCAAGTTTCTAAATAGAGGATTGGCTATTTCGGGAGATGGAAAAGAGGACCACTCTGTTGCAGAGAGGGGAGGATTACGTTCCTTTGCTACTCCCGCAAAAAATTACGAGCATCATCTTTTGAATGTTGTTGGTGGCATAGTGGATGCTGAAAAAAAGGATAACTCTATCATCTTTCCGGAATGGAGGAGAACTGTTGGTTAAAGCATCACGCAATGTATGACCAACATCGTACATAATCCTGTCAAACACAATGGAGGAAACTTTGTACTGAGGACACCTCATTACATGGAAGAGGAGTGGAAAATGACATTGTATAACAGCTGAAAAAACAGCAGTGAAACTGGGCGAATATATTACAATCTTCCCACTAAACGCGAGGTTAAAAGATAATTACAGTGGTAAGTGGATATTGGTAATTGGAGAAACAGAGAGAGAGACAAAAGACATAAGTTGACAAAGGGAGGTGCGTACCAAACATGGTGCATTTGAGGCTGAAGAAGGCGTGAAAATTTGAAGCAAGGTGAAAGAAATTCGCCAGATGATGCTAAAAACGCTAAATAACACTGGTGCAGCCATAGATGCAATGGAGAACACAGAGCTGGATAAGGGTTCAAGAGCACTTTGAAATAATGGAATGTTCAGATAATGGCTTCAAACCTTGGGAATATTTATTCTCGTAGTGGCACCACTTGATTCCTGAAATATCATTTCACTCAAAGCCGTGTCTAGGAACAACGGGCAACACCGGGTAAGCCAATGGCTATAGAACTTAGCAACAACCAGGCTTTAGGGCTGAATACTCCTATAATGGATACAGCAGTGCCATAGCCAAGCTTTTATAACCTCCATGAATGGTTACTAACTGAGAATATCGAAAATTGTCCAGACAGGCCCTCTCAACAAGTGCTCGCGCACGTACGTGCACACACATATACAAAACAATAACAACATAGATACGCAGACACTGACTCTATATCTATCTACCTATCTATCTTTCTATCTATATATCGATCTATCTATCCATCTAACTAACAAACGCGCACACAAACACAGACAAACACACAGAGTGACAAGTGAGCACATACACATACACATATCAGACGCACAGAAACGCAAATAAGCACAAACACACACACAGACACACGCAAGCGCGCAAGTGTACACACACACGCAAACACACACACATGCTCCCCACCCCGACCCCCAATCACCCGCAGACTCACACAAGCAGACGCACATGAACAGAAGAAGTCTAAACCTAAGAAGGTTCAGCACCAATATTTCCTCACAATCATGAGCAAAAAAAAATACATAGAAGATGCTGGCAACAATGCGTCCAAGCGCATCTAAATCAACAATAGCAGTGCTCCCGAAACTGACAATGCTTTCCACCAGGATTACCCAGTCCCAGAGTTTCATTACAGACTTGGTCCACAGGTTAATTGAAGAGCTGAACGTAACAAGGCAGCCTTTTACTACGCCTGGCAACATAGGCCGACAGCAAATTTAATGGCGATTGAATTACAAATGTAACATGTCCATTGGTGGGACGCATACACTTCAGAAAACGGAGAAATATGTAGCCGTTCAAGGCTGATGACCTCCAACCGAGGATATATCAACTAAAATAAATACTTCAGTGTGGTGCCCCAGACATTGCAATATTCTACTGCTTCATGAATGACCGTCAGTTCATCATAAGTTCAAAAAGTGCGGGTTTTCACTATTAACTGCCAGGACTTCAGTGCTATTCACAGTTTCTCAGAGAGCGAAGCAGTTGCTACCTGCATGCAGCAAGACGTGTACAACTTTCAGGGTGGTCCTGATAAATCGGAAGTAACAATCACGCCACAGTACAGACAAGTAATGACGATATGCAACAAGAAAACAAAACTTATCACGTCCTGTTGAATTTCAACAGCATTACAGTCGCTGAGGGGATTTAAAAACTATCTGACAGGCACTTCGGTCCAGAGTAGAGTTAGGGGAACTGCTGACGTGAGAGAAAGAGGGGTTTGCTGAAGTTTACTTCATTTTGTGTGGCATTTAGAATGCTGTGAGTCAACAGAGGCACTGTGACATCTTTGTCTCAGCTGTAACTGTTTTGGGACAGGAATTCCGCAGTCCAGTTTAGATTATAAGAATGAACTAATAGATTGACGGATGGACACAGACAAAGAAAACAACGTCAAACAATACAAAACACGCTGGAACCCATACTCAGCTTTTGTACCGTGAAAAATTAGGCAGGGTAATTCCATTGCAATTCACATTCACAACTGAAACGCCCTAATTTTCTCTTTGATGTAGAATATTGATGCTTTCCTTTCTGAATGTTTTGAAATTAGCTCTTCGCGTTGTTTTAATTACAGACATTTATAAAGTTACCTAAATAAGATTATAAGTAATCCAATGTATTTATCTGCAGCTCCCTTCCCCACAACTGAACACCCCCACCGAGCCCCTCAACTCCCTCACTCCCCACCATCATCATTTTTAAATGGCACGAAGGGTGAAACAACTCATGGTAAAAATTTAAGTAAAAGTAAAAGGTGCTGGTTACCCTCAGCACGTAGGTCAGCCTCTCCAGCGACAGGAACAGAGTTGATGTTACAAGACCAACACGGCTCTCCTTCGGAACAGTAGCATCCTCTCGAAGAATTGTCATATTGAACTCAAAACGTTCACTCTGTTTCTATCCGTGCAGATTCTGCCGGACCTGCAGAAGTTTTCCACCCCCTTCTGTTTTTATTTCAGATCCCCAGCATTCAGATTATTCTGCTTTTATGCACACAAATGGACTGCTGTGAGACAGAAGCAGACAACTTTGTATTTGTATGTGCAGGACTATGTATGGAAGCTTTCTGTTAATGAACGAAACTACTCTGTAAGTGCTCTGTAACACTCTTCATTCAGACTCGCTGGGAATCTGATTTGTTTTCCTGGAAATCTGAAGACGGGTTGTAAGTAGATGCAGTTTACAACTGTTAAAACTGTAGTTTATGAATCTCCACACTGGAAATCGAGTAAAACTGGTGAACCATGTGGAATTTCTCAACCGGATAGAAATTACCAAATGTAAGGGAATAGTAGTTTTAAAAGTTTGATTGTGTATCTTGGCATTTTGGAGCTCAATTTAACTTAATTGTCCATGGATTATTCTTGATGTAAAAACTCCGTTCTAAAGCTAATGTGTTTTGTAGGGCAATTGGGAGTTTATTTTGTAATTCATGTTCCTGCAGAATTTTAGTTCAGAACTAACCTGTGAGAACTGGTATTTGCGCATGCCTTGAAGAAAAGTTTTTGTTCTACTTTAAAAAAAAGCCACAAACGTAATTACTCGGAGACCTTTTGCACCATCCCGAGTTCTGAAATAGAGGGAGACAGTAAATTAGTTGGCCAAACGACTGGTAGTTTGGAATTAATTGAATCTGCTCGCAGCAGAACGAACAATTTATGTTTGTTTGATTTTGAATAAATAGTAACTGGTACTTAAATTGCAAAAATATTTCCAACAGCTTCAATAATTTGGGAACTTCTCTGGAGACAACAAATGTCACAGCATGGTGACAAATTTCATTAAAGGCACTGCTAATGCAAGTGTGTTTGTTATTCTTATTTTTGTGGCAGAGTAAGAGGTAACTATATAAATAAATCAATGGAAACATTACAAAACCAGGAAGAAAGTGCCGAAGAAAATGGAACCAGTGAATTGAATTAAATGCGTATTAATTAGTATTCAAAATGTATTGAGAAAAAAATAAAGGAATTAAAAAAGAAACTGCTTATGTTGTTTCTATAAACATTAAGCAGTCAAGTATATGCGGTGCATATTTGAGGAAATTTGGAAAATATCAATACAATTCACTGTTTTGCTTAATTAATAAAAATATAATCTCAGGAAAAGAACCCACTAAACATGTTAATGACTCGAATACAATGGCGTGTTTGCGTTCTGATGTAAAGAAAAATAATGTATTGGATTGTAGAAATTCTCCAGGGCTCATTCATGAGATGGAACGGAAACCAATGGAATGTGAATCATTGTGAGAGGGAAGTGATTGAGGGTAGCAGTTAATGTTGAGAAAGAACAGAAGAGGCACGTGTAATCTTGTAGTAATGCATAATTTAACGAAAGGAACATATAGATTAGACTAATAATTTTCGAACTTATTCTTGGTGAAGTTTGTGCCCTTCTGTACGAGCTTAGTTTTTAGAGAAGTGCAGTTGACGGACTGGGCATTATTCAGAGCATTTAGAACATGCAAGACGGCGGATGGGCGTTGTGGGTGTGGTGTGGGTGGAATTTATTTCGGTAAGGTCATCTGAATTCCAGAAAGGGTGGCATGATTTTGGATTCCTATGCGAGTGAGATTGGACAATGTTTTCTCTGACACTTCTGAAGTGGCTAAAATGCGAAAATACATTAAAGGTCTCAACCAAAGATATTCAGCTTTTGGACAACCTTTCAAGTTGGCTACTGTGGACAGCAGAATTTGTCGACGTAAAAAGAAAGACATTGACACATCCTCCATAGATAAAACGAATTCAAAGTTATAGAGATAGTGCTAAACCTATCAGCAATGGCTCCAAGGAAGAGAGAAAAGCAACAATAACTTTTGCCGAGGCCACCGGCCGTTTAAGAAATGCGTGCCGAACGGGAATATCCATTAGGTGTGTACCGTTAAGAGGAAAAGCGTAGACTATACATTCTGCCTTGGAATAACATGCCTTTATCATCGCCATTGTGAACGGCTGGTACAGGCGGTAGTGAATTGATCGAGATGTCAGGCGATCTTTCTTTACCCAATAATGACCTATCCCTAAAAACAGCTTGCCCCCACGTCAGGGAGAGCAGACATTAAATTGAGGATATCTTGTCCTAAACCTGGACACACTGTGTTGTGATATTAATTTGTAAAGGTCAAATGAACATCATTTGAATTAGTTCGCCCTTTATGTGATTGTATCTGCAGTGACAAGTGGGGCTAAGTCATTCGAACAGGGCAAGATTGAATTTCCCATTGCTACTCCCCGATAGTAGCTTGTAACATTACTGAATTAACTGCAGCCCTCTTCATGCATTAAAAAGCACCCAACGTAGTAATTCACCTCGGGAATGCCACAGTACCCTTACAATTTCAACAGTTATAAGGAAATAATATTTGGAGTAAACGTTGTGCGATGGATCAGTTCAAATTTACTTTATTCTGTCGGTGGGCATATGTAGGTTGCGCTTTTTTCATAGCCTGATTTGATCAATAAAAATACAAATCTTGCTAATTCGTAACTATATGTTGAAAAGCTATGCCACGAAACATGATGTCTAGGATTGTTCACTGAATGTGGAGATTAAAACATCAATTAGGCCAAAGCACGGATAATCAACTTCGTCATTGTCGAAGTAGAATTGAGAGGAGATGGCTGAGCTTGAGTTTTCTGAACTGGTTTGTATGCTAGATAGAAAATAAATTGTATTACTGCTTGATATTGAGATTATATTCAATGAATATGTTATGTTAAACTGATGAGGAATACCTGAAATCCAGTATATGCAAACATGGCAAGATTCATGTCGACTGGTTAGTTTATGGCTCATGAAGTTATGTTGACTTTTTTTAAATTAGTGAAATAAATAGAGAAAATATGAAAAATCTAGGGAAAGTTTAGTCTTAGCTAGTTTGAGTAGAGGTGTAATATAGGAACCATCAGTGCGGGCTAACGTTCTGCCGCAGCCCAAAACTATAGACAAGTAATGAGATAATCTTCGCCTGATCATGCTGACCACAAACAACTATAGCCATGTTAGGCATGGACTGCGTCTCTGGGCAGAATGAAAGGGAAAGAATCTTACACATTATTGTCATACATCAAGTGAAGACGCAGACATGGTGAACAGAGAATGACGCAGTAGAGATGCCCCAGCGACTTTGGAGACAAAGGACCAGAGTTCACTGTCCAAACTCGGCTGCTGTTAATTATCAAATTTTGTATTTTAATTGAGATAAACAAATTCGCGCTGTTCATCAGCAATTCAGTTTTCGTACACTCTTTGGTCAAAGAATAGTTCCGATCTTAACTTCTACATGAAATTTTTCCAAAGTACAGGTTGAAAGGCTGGGAACTTCTGACCCGCCAAAGCCTGCCCACTTTTTCGAAGGCACAAGACGGAATTGTGGTGAAATATTCTCCCCTTGCCCGAAAGCAGGGTAGCTGCTACACTTCTCAAGAAAGTAAACAACACACATAAAACTCTCCTGTTTAATCAACAACTCATCCAGTATCTGAAGCATTTGCATTCTCCACCACGGGGGCACTGTATCAGCAGGGGGCATCACCTGCGAGATCTGATACAGCAATTGGCCAAGGCTGCTTCAGTTTCAGATTCTAAAATCGAAAATCTGTGTCACTTGAAAGGAAAAAAAAAAAGAGGGGGCGAATGGGAAGAGCACAACAGTATAAATCACGCACCAACCTGGCTTGGAACTTCACAGCCACTCTCTCGTTCCCGTTGAGCCAAAATCCCTGAAAGTCACCGCAGTGTGTAACTGCATGATTCTAAGTGCAGCGGTTCATGAATGCGGCTTGCCATCAATACCTTGATTAAATCTATAAGTTTCAATTCTTCCACTAACGATCCTATCCAACACAGAAATAGGAGCACCTATCTGTCCGTTACAGAAGGAGCTATTGACAGGAGAAAAAAAAAGAGCCATGAAGCTGTGGCAGTCTATCGGTTTCCATGACAGATCCGGTGAGGGAGAATTGACGAATAGGATGTGCACTGAATAAATGGAAATCAAATTTTTATTTATAAAAAATCCAAGTCCGCCTTCTGGAATATGCCATCATGTTTCAGTGGAAAGATGATAAGCGGGGAATGACCTCAAATATCGTATTCACTGTAAGCTTGAGGGTAGGTGGGAGTGAATGTGCTTTGAAGCAGGCGGGGAAGTGACCAGGACAGCAAGGTAAACTGGAATCTGAAAGCGGGTACCGACCTCATAAGCAGACACCTCATATCACTTGTCCAGCAGTTGGAAAATAATCAACATTTTTTGAAGAGGATGCAGGCATCATATTTCAAAACCATAGAGTGGGTTTGGCAGGAATATATTCTCAATCCATAAAGCGGTAATTGAATCAAGAAAACTTCAATGCATTTGAGTTGGAAATTGGGAGACAAATGATAAACTAACCTGGGAGCAGATAATGCTCTAGTTTGGAACTATTGAATGTAATCCATGCTTGAAATTACACAGGAAAGAGGTCAGCGAGAGACTAATAAACCCTTAACAAATGTTACCTGAACAGGGGAATTTGGCACTGGACTGGTGCACAGCCAATACTATGCAGGTTTTTAGGAAGGAACACTGCACGGTTCAAGGTATCTTTAGAAAAGTTTGCATGACTTCGAGAATTTTTAAAGGGAAATATTAGGCAACGCAGAATGTGATACACATTATTCAGCACATATTCAAAACAGGAAAGGTCATGCTTGATCAACGTTGGTGCTTATTTCCAATGCGAATTGCAAACTTTCGATAAAGGTAACACTGTTCATCTACTAGACAGTCAATTCGAAGCAGCTATTGATAAGGTAACAATAGCATACCCGTGACTAATCTCACAGGAGGTCGATTTAAGGGGAATACAGCAGATTCGATAGAAAGTTGGTGGTGAAATCAGAAAATAAAGACCAGTGATTTGGTGTGTTTCCTCAGGTGTCAAAAGGTAACAAGTAGTTTTCCACATACGTTGCTGCAGGGACCACTGTAGTTCAGTTTTGATGCGAATACTTTGTAACCGTAGTTAGTGATAAAAATTGACATTTTGAAAATGGCACAGATTTTGCCTCTCAGAAGCCAGAGTGGCAGTAAATTAGATACATTAAAAAGGAAAAACAAAGAAGATGGGCCCGGCCAAGGAAAACCTGGCAATGTACATTTAAGTAAGGCCTTCAAGAGGAGGAACCCAACTGTACCGAAGCAAAACAAATTGCGATGTACCTGGGACTGTGGCGGAGCCTTGCTGCACATCTTCTGGTGCGGGACTGGAGGGAGTAATTATAGTTCAATCAAAAAAGAGAGTTTCTTCACAACTGAGCACAAATGCAATGAAACATTGGACTCTTTTGTTAAAATACAAGATGTGCGTTTATAATGCAAATTATAGAAAAATAGAAAAAAAATCGGATAATGTTTCTTTTTATTTTGCGGGAGTACTGAAGTTCCCACATATTTGTAGGAAAATAAGACTCCGATAGTGTAGGGTGGAAAAGTGGTTCAGAGACAGAGATTTATAAATCATCTAAGGTGCAACGTATATTCATACAGCCTAAGAAAGGAACTTAAGAAACGAGTAGCATTTCTAGATCTGCAGAACTAAAAACTCAGAAAGGTTATATTAAGCTTTCATAGATTCCCAATTTTCCACATTTGAAATCTTTCCTCAATCTCTGATAACAAATTACAAACAAACAAACAGACACATAAAAAAAAAATCATTCACTGAGGAAGATGCAACAATTGTGCAGAATTGATAACTGAAAAAAAGAGATTGTATTTGCCAGGAGATACTAATCAGGCTGTTTCGTTATTTAACTGTCCGTCAGTATTGTGACCCTTGCTTTTCCTCATATATATTAACGATCTAGGCTTTTCTGTGTAGTGGACAATTTCAATGTTTGTGGTTGATAAGATGTTTGAGACTGTTGTAAATTGCAAGAGCGACAGTGTAGAAACTCAAAACTACAGTGACAAGTTGGTGAAGAGGGCAAATCGGTGTCTGATGAAAGCTAATGCGGGGGATTGTGGGTTTATGCATTTTACAAAGAACAAATAAAAGTAGAGCACAGGAACAGGCCCTTCTGCCCTCCAAGCCTGCACCGATCATATTGCCCGTCAACTAAAACATTTGGTGCTTCCGGGGTCCATATCCCTCTATTCCCATCAATAACTTCCTGAATACCTTATCCACCTTCGTTGCCACTTTCATTAACCTGTGAAGCTGTACACCCAGATCCCTCTGCCCGTAAATGCAAGTAATTGTCCGGCCATTTTCTGTATAAGTCCTGCCTGTATTAGACCTTCCAAAATGCATTACCTCGCATTTGTCTGTATTAATCTCCATATGCCATTTCTCCACCCGGGTCCCCAACAGATCTATATCCCGTTGTATCCTTTGGCAATCCTCTTCACTATCTGCAACTCCTCCAATCTTAGTGTCGTCTACAAACTTACTAATTAGCCCAGTTACATTTTACTCCAAATCATTTATGTATACTACAAACAGCAAAGGTCCCAGCACTGATCCCTGCCGAACTCCGTTAGTCAGAGCTCTCCATTCAGAAAAGCAGCTTTCCACTGCTACCCTCTGTCTTCTATGACCATGCCAATTCTATATCCATCTTGCCAGCTCACCTCTGATTCCGTGCGAATTTACCTTCATTACCAGTATGCCATGAGGGACCGTGACAAAGGCCTTACTGAAATCCATGTATATAACACCCACTGCTCTTCCATTATCCTCGAAAAATTCGATCAAGTTAGTGAGACACGATCTCTCCCTCAGAAAGCCATGCTATCTCTCACTAATACGCCCATTTGCTTCCAAATGGTAGTAAATCCTTTCACGAAGTACCTTCCCCAATAATTTAGTGAGAAGAACATGGAATTGCAATATCAAACGAAGGGTGAACATTTGAAGGGATTGAATGAGCAAAAAATACCTGAGGGTGAATGTACATTTATCATTTAACGTGGCTGGAGAAGTGGAGAGAGAAATTAATAAATCATATAGTATCCTGGGATTTATTAATGGAGTCACGGAGCACAAGAGAAAGAGATTCTGCTAACTTTATGTAAGACACTCGTTCGACCTCAGCTGGGGTATTGTGTACAGCTCTTGACGCCACATTATGGGAAGGATGTGAACAAATTGGAGAGAGTGTGAAGAGGTTTACAGGAATGGTTCTAGGGATCAGGAACTTCACTACGAAGATAGATTGGAGAGGATGGAACTGTTCGCCTTTGAGAGAGGAAAGCTAATGGAGGATTTTTAAGAGGTTTGTAAAATCATGGTGGGGTTGTTTACGGTACATAGGGGCGAAATGCACCCGTTCGACAAGGGAGCAAGAATATGAGGACACAAATGTAAAATGCTTTGCAAAAGAATCAAATTAGACGTGAGAAAAAAACAAATTGTCCCACACAACTAATGGTTCGGGTCTAGAACGCATAGCCTGGAAGTGTGGCGAAGGCTGCTTCAATCGATCCTTTGAAGGCGGCATTAGGTGGTTATTTCAAAACAAGCGATATGCAGGGTTCGGGGGAAAAGGCAGGGGAATGGCATTAGGTCATAATGCTCATTTGGAGAGAAGGCACAGACACAATGGGACCAATGGACTCCTTCTGTGCCGTTAAACTTATGTGATTGTGCGATTCTGTGAATTTCCTATGAATTTCTTTTGAGCACTAAATCACTGCTTGCCAGCATTTTATCTTTCTGTAAATAGTTAATGGCTGTTTCACTTGGTGCGGTTGAATAGGGAGCAGAAAAGTATCAATATATGTGACTTGCTTTGCTCATTATTAAATGCCCTTGAGAAGCAGCAAACACCTTCACATTTACCATTCATTTTATCCATGACACACGAAACGTGCAAAGCTCAGTCACCTAAAACAGTGAATTAAATGTTGAACTCACTTGTCCCATTCAAGTAATGACCAGTCACTCTGTATTCACTTCCTCTGGTGAAAACATACGTGGAACTGAAGTATGAACTCAATTCAATTCCAGACATACTAACTGACATGTGTCCACTTCGGCTGTTGTCTTAAACTTGGCACAATTAAACATGGACACCGCCCCGCAATAATACGTGACCACTGATGGCTGGTATTGCCCTCTGTTCAATGATTTACAATGAGGAAATACATACAACTTAAGCCCCTCCTATCCATATTTTCCCTCAGGTTGTTGACTGCACTTTGGTCTGATTTAAAACTACACGTTATTCCTCTAAAAAGCAGTGAGGAAATAAATCAGAAATCTTGTCAGTTTTAAGGCAGATTATAAATTATTTTCAAGCAATGGGATCAACTCGCAAATCTCATTCACAACATTGACTCCGGGAAATGACAACGCTGGTTATCTGCCTGTGAAACCCTCGTCGCCAAACCTGGACGTTACATGATCGCTCAGAGAATATAACCAGAGACATGCCCACGCAAAGTTGTAAACAGGGTTATTATTCACATTTACTAACCTGGAACCCCAATGACGGCGAGTGCCACATAATATATTTTATCAATGTGTTGAAAGGTCTCGCGCATTTCCTCTATGAAGCAAGTTATCCCTTAGCAGCTGCGTGCAATCCCCCTTTCAATAAATTGTAAAGTGATCCGATCCCCGTGACTTCAATTTATTTCTTGAGGGAGCTCCATGGGGACGTTTAGATTGCAACATGATTCAAAGTGTTTTTTTTTTCCCTAGGGCAAAATAGGAAGAACAAACACATTACGGGCAGCCAATCCAGAATAGGTGTGATTTAGTTCTGTAATTGAACTCAAAAATTCGCTACGGTTAGACAACACAACCTATACAAAGTACACGGCCCAGGCAAACGTCACTGACTCTGCAACTCACACAGCCCCTCCTAACTAAAGAGATCAGGAAAACAGCATGTGCTCTCCAACAGACACAGCCCCCCCGGCCTACACAGGCCAGGAAAAGGGCATTGAATTTGCAAATGACGCAGCCCCTCCAAACGAAACATAAAAGGAAAGAGGCATTGAGCCCCCAACTGACACACCCCCTGCGAACTGCACAGACCAGGAAAACGGCATCAACCCTCGAACTGACTCGGTCCCTCCAGCCTGCACATAGCAGTAAAACAGACTTGAATCGCCAACTGACACATCCCCTCCAAATTAAACTGACCAGGGAAACGTCATTAGCCCTCCAACTGACACAGCTCCTAGCAACTAAACAGGCCAGGAAAACGGCATTGACTATGCAATCGAAACAGCCCCTCCAAATTTGTCAGGCCAGGGGAACGGCAATGACGCTGCAACTGACACACGCCCTTCAACCTCCCTACACCAGAAAAGCAGCCCTGAACCTCCAAATTACGCAGGCACTCCAAACTAAACAGGCCAAGGAACGCGGCACAAACTCTCCAACTGATACTGCTCCTAGAATCTAAACAGGCCAGGAAAACGGCTTTGAATTTCCAACTTACACAGCCCCTCCAACCTACACAGGCCAGGAAAACGGCATTGATCCCACAAATGATAGAACCACCGCCCCAACCCCTCCCCCAAGACTGCACAGGCCAGGAAAACAGCATTCATCCCACAAATGATACAACACCGCACCCCACCCCCTCCCACCCCCCACCACCGCCCACCCACACACACACACACACCCCGACTACACAGGCCAGGAAGATGGAATTGGCCTTGCAACTGATGCACTCTCTACAAACTAAACGGGCCAGGATCCTGCAGTCAAATCAGCCCCTCCAACTTCGACAGACCAGGGGAACGGCATGGACATTGCAGCTGACACAGGCCCTTCAACCTACCCAGACCAGAAAAGTAGCCCTCACCCTCCAAACGACACAGACGCTCCAATCTAAGGAGACCAAGGAAAGTTGCGTCAACTCTCCAATTCACACAGTACTTCCAACCTACACAGGTGGAGAAGACGGCATTGGCATTCCACCTGACACAGCCCCTCCATCCTACAGAGTACAAGAAAACGGCATTGAATTTCCAATTTTCACAATCCATCCAAACGACACAGAACAGGAAAAACGCATTGACCCTCCAACTTAGCCAGCCCGTGGGAACTGCACAGACCAGGAAAACGAAATTAACCCTCCAACTGACACAACTGTCCATCCTACCTAGACGAGGAAAACGGCATTGAATTTCCAATTCACACAGCCCCCCCCCACCCAACAAAGTCCAGGAAAACAGCACTGACTCTCGAACTGGTCCAGGCCCTCCATCCTGCATAGGCCAGGATAACAACAATGACTTTGCAACTTTCACAGCGTTTCCATCCTAGGAAGACCATGGAAACGATAGTCACCCTGCCAATGAACCAGCCCTTCCAACCTAGGCAGACCAGGAAAATGGCAATGCCTTTCCAACAGAGACAGACCCTCGAACCTTCAAGGGCTGCCAAGCGATATTTACTTTGCAGGCCAAACCCCCTACATCAGACATAGCTAACGGAGTAGAAATCTTTCAGCTGTCTTTATTTCTACAACTCTTCCATTGACTCCACCCAACTAAGGCATCCACGAAAATAATATACCAATTAACGAATACGTGTCTCAACTGGGCATATCATTTCTAATAAATGCGGCAGATTACCAAAATAAATCCAAGCACTGAAAGCGCTGCAGCTCCTGAAATAGTTACGGGCCTTAAAATTGATACAGACCCTGAAATAGATGCAGACACTGAAATAGACATGGACATTAACGGACATAGTACGGACCTTGCAATAGATCCAGAGACTGAAACAGATAAAAAATATGAAATAGATACAGATACGGAAATAGATACCGACCTTGTAATAGATGCAGGCCTTGCAATTGATACACATGCTGAAACGAGTGTATACCTTCAAAAGAGTACTGCCACAAACTCACGAAAACTAATTCAATTCCCGAGCCTTTACCGACACTGAAAATAATACAACACATTAAACTAATCAAGCACAACAAACTACTACAACACATCGTTGTCATCCGGCCTCTCTGGCAAACGCAGTACCTAAAAGTAACACACACTCTGAAAAGAGCCCTGTCCCAAAAAACAATACATCATCTCGAAATGCCGAGTTCTGGTGTTGGGGAAATTCTTGGGACATTGGCCCCAGTACTGGGGAAAGAGGGAGCTGTTCCATTTGGGCGGTCTCCACTTGAGTCAAGCTGGTACCAGCGTCCTTGGAAATCGCATAACTAGGCTTTTAGATTGGGCTTTAAACGAAATAATCCGGGTAGGAAAGAAGCGAAAGAGTGTGTGAACGCCAAATTGCACCAAAGATTTATATAAGTGAAAGAAAAATGAGAACCTGGCAAACTTAAAGGCTTTGTATCTGAATGCACATAGCATTCGGAATAAAACTAATGATTTAACAGCACAAATAGCGATTAATACATATGATTTGGTGGCAAGTAATGAGGAGTGGTTACAGGCACAATAGGTTTGTGAGCTGAATATCCAAGGGTACTCAGTGTTTTGGAAGGATAGGCAGGAAGGAAAATGAGGTGGTGCAGCTTTGTTAGGGAAGGAAGAGATCAGTGATATAGTAAGGAATGACATAAGCACCGGTGAGCAAGACGTAGACTCAGCACGCGTATAAATCAGAAACAGCAAGGGAAAGAAGCGCCTGGTAGATCGAGCTATCGGTCAACAAACCGTAGTTCAGCAGTAAGGCACAGCATAAACCAGAAAATAATGGGAGCATGTAAGAAAGGCACGGCAAAAATCAATGGTGATTTTAACATGTATGTAGACTGGGATAGTCAAATTGGCAAGGGTAGTCTCGAGAAAGAGTTCATAGAATGTATCAGAGACTTTTTTCTGGAGCAATATGATGGGGGGGGGGGGGGGGGGGTGGGGGGGGGGTGGGGGTGGGGGGGCGGGTGGGTGGGGACCATCCAGGGAGCATGCTATTCTGGAACAAAAATATAAATAAAAATACCTGGAAAAACTCAGCAGGTCTGGCAACATCTGCGGAGAGGAACACAGTTAACCTTTCGAGTTCGTATGGCTCTTCAACAGAACTAAAGAAAAATAGAAAAGAGGTGAGACATAAGATCGTTAAAGTGGGGTGGAAGGGGTGGGTGGGAAAGGTAGAGCTGGATAGAGGGCCAGTAATAGGCGGAGATAGCCAAAAGCTGTCATTGACAAAAGGACAAAGAGTTGTTGAAGTTATTGTCTAAGGAATGTGCTAATAGGTGGCATTAAGGGTAAAAAGCTGGACGAGCAAGGTACAGATAATCCTAGTGGGGGTGGGGTGGAGGGAAGGGATCGAAATAGGCTAAAAGGCAGAGATAAAACAGTGGAAGGAAATACATTTTAAAATAATGGAAATAGGTGGGAAAACATATTCTGGATTTGCTTTTGCGTAATAAAATGGGATTAATTAATGATATCATCGTAAAAAATCCTGTAGGGAAGAGTGAACATAGCGTGCTAAAACTTCAATTTCAGCTTGAAAGCGGGAAACCAGAGTCCCAGACTAGTGTTTTGGAGTTAAACCAAGGTAACTACATAGGCATGAGGACAGATTTGGCCTTACTTGGCCTGGAAGGAAGAACTCAAGGCAGGATAGTTAATGAACAGTGGCAGATATTTAATGAAACGTTCAAATCCTCCAAAGGTAAATCTGTTCCAAAGAGGAAGGAAGTTGGTAAGGGCGGGACAAACATCAGTTACCAATCAAGTAATTTACAGATAACAGAAATGCAAAACCTAAGGCGTAGCAAATTGCAACGGTCAGGTACCGGCTGGAAGATTGGCAAACTTTTAGGGATCATCAAAGGGACATTTAAAAAAATGAAAAGAAGAAATTTAAATTATGAGGGAAAACTAGCGCAAAATGTAAAAACTGATAGCAAAATATTCTTCCAGTATTCAGAAGGAAGGATAGTAACTAAAATGAATGTTGTCCCCTTGCAGGATGAGACCAGCGAGTTAATAGTAGTGACTGCAGCCATGGCAGAGATGCTCTATCAATATTTTCCCTCAGTTTCCACGGTGCAGGACACTAGGTCCACGCGAATAGTAACAGGAAGTTCAGAGGGTATAGGCAAGGACGAGCTTAGAACAATCACCATCAAAAGAGAAGAAGTACTGAGCAAACTATTGGGATTAAAGGGTGGTAAGTCTCCAGGACCTGATCTCCTACATCGTAGGTTCTCAAAGGAAGTGGCAGCGGATATACCGGATGCAATGGCTGTAATATTCCAAAATTGCCTGGATTCTAGAAAGGTTCCAGTGGATTGGAGCAATGCTAATATAACACCCTCATTCAAAAAGGCTGGGGGTGGGGGGGGGGGCGCAGAAATTAGGAAACTAAAGATCAGTTACTTTAAAGTCTGCCGCTGGGAGATTGTTGGAATCCATTATTGAGGAACTTGTAATGAGGCATGTGAAAAGTCATAACGCGATCCATCAGAGTCAGCATGGCTTTATGAAGAATAAATCATGGTTCGCTAATTTACTGGAATTCTTTGAAGATGGGACAAGTAAAGAGGATAATGTGGATCCTGTAGATGGAATATATCTGGACTTCCAGAAGGCAATTGATAAGGTACTGAAAAAAAGATTAATACGCAAAACAAGATCACGCTGGATTTAGGTTAATAAATATAGCTTGGATAGAGGATTGACTAATCAACAGAAAGCAGAGAACCCGCATATATATTGGATATTATCTGGATGGAAAGCTGTGGCTAGTGGGGCGCCACAGCGTTCGGGCCTTTGGCCACAGCTATGAACAATCTATATTAATGACTTGGATTCAGGGATAGAAAGTACAATCCCTAAATTTGCAGAGGACACCAAAGTAGATGGGATAGAAAGCTGCAATAAGGAAATAATAAATTTACAAATGCATATGGACAGGTTAGCTGAATGGGCCAATATTTGACAGGTTGAGTTTAACGTGGATAAGTGCGAGGTTAAGCACTTTGGTCGGAAGAATAAAAAGGTAACTTATCATTTAAATGGAGAGAAACTTCAGAATGCTTCAGTGCAGAGTGCACTGGGTGCCCTCTTTCATTAATCGCTAAAAGCTAGTATGCAGGTATAGCAGGTAATAAGGAAGGCAAATTGAATTATTGCATTTATTGCTGAAAGTGTAGATTATAAAAAAAGGAAATGTTGTTGCAACTGTACAAGGCTTTTATTAGACCGCACCTGGAATGCTGTGCATAGTTTTGGCCCCCTTACTTGAGGAAGGATGTAATTGCATTGGAGGCGGTTTAGAAGAGGTTCACTACATTGATTCCAGACATGCGAGGCTTGTCTTATGAGGAGGGATTAAGCAGTTTAGGTCTATCGTCGCTAGAGTTTAGAAGGATGAGAGTAACTATTGTTGAGGTATATAAGATGCTAAAGCGGATAGACAAAGGATAGGTTGAGCGAGTGTTTCCCCTTGTGGGGTGTGATGGAACGAGAGGCCATAGTTTTAGGCTACGGAGTGGCAGATTTTAATCAGAGATGAGGAGGAATTACTTTTGTGAAAGGGTCGTGAATCTGTGGAATTCACTAACACAAAGTGCAGTGGATGCTGGGACGCTGAATAAATTGAAGGAGATAGCAAGAGTTTTACTTAGTAACGCGTTGAAAGGTTATGGGGAGAGGGCGCAAAATTGGAGTTCAGGCCGAAATGAGAATAGGCATGATCGGATTGAATGGTGGGGTAGACTCGAGAGGCTGAATCGCTTAGTCGTGCTCCAAGTTTTAATGTTCTTACGTTCATATATGGAATCCGACCGTTAACCCTGTGTCTCTCTTCACTGATGCTGCCAGATCTGTTGACATTTCCCAACATTTCATCGTTTGATTTCAGTGTTTTTGAAGATTAACCATAGCAACCTTACTGTTGACCTCGATGTTTCCAAATATACAGTCCAGGATACCACATTTATTTTGTTCCTTTCCCTGTGTTGTCCATCATACCAAAATAATAAATTTTACCAATGGCCCCAACGACAGAACCAATAGGTACTATTTCACTTCTTCTGTTGTTACTTCTAATTCTTTTCAGCATCAAACCAAAATCAATATCAATTAAACTTGAACAACCAGGCTAATTGCAGTCGATGTACAGTGTAAATGATTTATTATGATTCATTTCACCTTGGAAAAAAAGGTGTCCGTCCCCTAAACTTGTTTTTTTCTGTATTTGGAACCTTCAGTTCCTCAGTCCCTCCAGAGTTCCCAGCTTCTAACCAGGTATAAAATAGCCTGGTGCACATTCTTCAGTTCTTAATCGAATTATGTCATGTTCCCCTACATGGAAGGCTTTCTGATCCCAACTACATTATTGTGTCCTGCTCTCTTTTTTACGTGTTTTTCTTGTTCTTCGTTCATTCGATGTAAACGCATAGAAAATAAAGGAAGATTCCAATTGGAATTAGATTTGTGTGATGAATTGTAATTGCTCAACTCAAATTTAATAAAAGGTACTCAAAGCTGGAAACTGCAGTCGGATAAATTAAAAACAATGGGATTCCAGAACTACTCTCTGCTGAATGTGTTAAAAACATAGACAATTTGATCAGTATAATTAAATGCTTTAAAAACTCGGTATCATAACGATGAGACTGGAATTCGACAGCATGCAAGCAGATCACAATCGATTAGGAATCGATCGCTGGAATCACTCGGCCATCTTGTCATCCCTAAGCTTGAAAACCGCCTCATTTCATGTTGTTCCATCCATGATCAGTTGGGGAAATATATCATCTCTCTATCCAGCCTGGTAATAGCCGGTTGGAATGTATTGGAAATGTAGCTGCTGTTCACAGAGGAAATTCCCATCACATCAGGTCAATGACTGCTGGGAATGAGCCGGTATTAAATATTTCCAGAGCATGATTGACATGTTTCTCCTCAGCATTAAAACTCACCACGGAAAGACTGACACGTACACTCATCTGATCACAACATGATTGACATCACTCAGATACCTTAACCATGAGACCACTGATGAATTCATGATGACCTCAAATTTCTCCCAAACGACAAACTGAACTCAGTGACTGGCAGATCTGGACAAACTCAGTGATTGGCGAGGGGCAACCACAGGCCGATTTGTCGAGAAGTGAAAACTGATGTCACTGCTTCTGATCTTCAGCAGGAAAGGCAGTCAGATCCAGCATTGCTCACTATTTATTTTTGTCTTCAATTGTGATGCGTAAGGTTCGTTGATAAACTTGCGTGTCAATGCTGAAATACATTGTGACTGCCTCGTTACACGAGGGATATCAATCTCATTTCGCGACTTTTCGCTGCATTAGCACCGCGAGCGGCCGCAGGTTTAAATTCTGGAACGAGCCCTAACAAACACCCATGTATCTGTAAAATATAGTACTTTCCGTTCGAGATGGTGATAATTTTTGAAAACGGAAAGCCATTACAGAGAAGGCATCACTGCCGCAGACGTGCAGTAAAAGACCGCAAGGTTTAAAGATCCATTGCTCTTGCCTCGGGACACTGAAATTATCCTCAAACACCAAATGAGACAACCGCATTCTTGTGTGTTCAGGTAGGAGGTTTAAAGGAATTCGGTTCAATATTCTATCATACAACATATAGAATGACAACGCTGGAGACCCACAGTTTGATTTAATGTTTCAAAATTTCAGCCGCATTCTAGTACTTACAATGAGATGAAGGTGAGCCTTTTCTTGCCTTTCACTAATCCAAATCGTGGGGAATTAATATACAGGGCATTTTGAGCAGGAATGGAAAGTACTGCAGGGAAGAAAGTTTCTAAGAGGCAGCTTCTTAGGACAGTAAATGTTGGAGATTTTTGTTTTCTGTAAAGAAGCTGCCAGACTGATAGAATATTATGACAGAAAAAACGTCCAATTTCGTCCGATAAATTTGCAGCAATTCTATCCAACTCACACACAGGGTCAAGGTGTTGAAATAAAATAACTGGCGACCAGGCCCTCACGCCGATCACTCGCTCTTCGGCCTCCTGCAATGATCTTCTGAAAACCAGGTGCGCCCGAAGATCAACAGCTCATCTTCCAATGATGCACTTCACAGCCTTCCACTGGGAACGTTGAGTTCAATAACACCTCACTGTAAATGCGGGTTGCCTGGATCGCAAGTTGAACACTGTTCGTTTAATTAAAACAAACAGAACTATTAACTATAATTATAAAGCAGAAGATGCAAATTTGTAAAGCTGTAAATAGAATATTTAGAGCGATAAAATCCGATCAGGTTAGTGATTATCTGCGAAAAGTGATCCTGACAAGAGTGCCCAGATCTGGAATGACGGTGACATATGCAGACAGATCCTGATGCGACTGGGTTGGGTGGATGGTGTTGGCAGCGGTGGGTGGATGATGTGGGCAGGGCTGGGTGGATGATGTGGGCAGGTCTGGGTGGAAGGGTTTTTCTAGCGGTGGGTGGATGGTGTGAGCAGGGCTGGGTGAATGGTGTGGGCAGGGCTGGGTGGATGGTGTGGGAAGGGCTGGCTGAAGGGAGTATGCAGGGATGGTGGAAGTTGTGGAGGGGGCTGGGTGGGCTGTTTCGGCATGGCTGGGAGGATGTTGCGTGCAGGGCTGGCTGGATCGTGTCGGCAGAGCTGGGTGGAACGTTGGGCAGGGGTGTGTGGATGGTGCGTGCGGTGCAGTGTCTTTGCTGTGGGCAGGGTTGGGTGGCTGGTGTGGGCATGGGTGGGTGGATGGTGTGGGCAGGGCTGGGTGAATGGTCTGGAAAGAGCTGCGTGGGTGTTGTGGGCAGGGCTGTTCGGATGGTGTGGACAGGGCTGGGTGGGCAGGGTTGGCAGGGCAGATTGGGAAGTGTGGGCTTTGCTGAGTGGATGTTGTGGGCAGGGCTTTCTCGGTGGTTGGGGCAGGGCTGGGTGGGTGGTGTATCCAGTGCTGGGTGGATGGTGTGGGTAGGCTGGGTGGATTGTGTGTGCAGTGCTCGGTGGATAGTATGGGCAGGGCTCCGAGGGTGGTGTGGGCAGAGCTGGGTGGATGATGTGTGCAGGGGTGGGTGAATGGTTTGGGCAGGTCTGAATATATAGTGTGTCCAGTGCTGGGTGGACGTTTTTCGCTGAGCTTTGTGGATGATGCAGGCAGGGCTGGGTGTATGATGTGGGAAGGGCTGGTTGGGAGGTTCGGGAAGGGCTGTCTGGGGCGTCTTGGTAAATTGAAACCCTGTTTAAATGTGCACAGAAATTTTGCACAGGCAATAACCTAATTAATGACTGGATAACCTGTTTCAGCGAATCCGGATGAGGGATTAATATTGAATCCAGGACTATGGGTAAAACTCCCCTTCTCTTATTGCCAATTCTATGGTTAGATTCTTCATATCCTTCCAGGGGTGGGGAGGGGGCGGGCGGGAAGAGATGGCATTTCAGTTTCTAACGTGGATCATTGCTTGGTATTGCCAGGTATCCTTATGTCCCCCGTGTGGGATTTTTCAGAATACTGTGGCACATTATTTGCCTGTTCTAGAAGTTCCAGGAGCTGAAAAACTCCTGGTACTCGTTTTACTCACTCACGTACTGGTGATAATGAAACATAACCTCATCCAATCAGTGCAGAAGTGATATACACGCCAAAATACTCATACACCGCAGCAGATGTTGCTTATTTTCTTCAGGGACAGTCGAATGATGAGCTCCCCTTTTGATCCTTTGAGCTTCTCAATGTTGTAATGTTGCCTGCTTTATTCCTGGGACAAATGTGGGGGTCGGAGATCATCACTTACTCCCTGTGTGAATGATAATGGCAAAGTTGTTTTCATTAAGTTCAGTCAGCCTCTGACGCTGTATCAAATCCAATCATTAATACTAAGGTAATGTTTCCTGAGTTTGAATTTCGAATCGAAATTCTGGGTACGCCCTCTGCCCCTTCCAGTCAAAAATCCATATCTTTCAACTCTCTCAGTGTTTATCTCTCATTCTCTGTTACACCTCTCCAAATAACAAACTGCTGCTGCCTCTACTCGCAGAGCACAATATCTTCTCTCTATATCTTATTCTGTGAACTATAATTCAGTCAGTTACTCTCTTGTTTTTACAGGCAGGAGGTTGTGAGTTCAAAACTCTCCATAGAATCCCTAGAAGAATGTCGGCCTGACACTTCAGTGCATTGCTGAGCTAATGCTTCACTGTTACAGGTTGCAGCTTCGAGATGCTACAGCAAACTGAGGTGCCATCTGCAGTCTCATGTAAAATTGCCATAGCAACATTTCGGAGAGGGGCACTGGAGTTAATCCATGGTAACGAAGCCAACATGTGTCCTTCAATTAACACTGCTTGAAAACAGACTATCTTGCCGTTATCACATTGCTTTTTCTGGAAGCTGGCTGATGGAAATTATTTAATAAACATAGATAAGAAAACGCATCGTGATTCGAACGCTGCGAGGAAAGGCAATATTTTACTGACAATTCTGCTGAGTTTCATTGGACAGCAGCAAATCGGGTGCAGAATACGAGGAATTGTCAACAGAGAGCAAGTCAACGTCAAAACTGGATACACTTCTAAGGATATCTATGAGTAAATCTAAGAAAATCGTACATCATCAATTCATCACACAGAGACCCTCACAGTGTTTAGCCTCCAGTCTTCGACAGCCCCTCGTGGCTGAGAATGACTTCCTTTCACTCTGGTGCTGTTGGCCCTGAGGTAACTAAAAGGTCCAATGCTGGATCCACACATTCTGCCTGTGGTTGTGCAGATTATGTTTGTTGAGGCGGGTGGGAGGGATGATCGGATTTTGCTCTGCTCCTTGCACCGTTTGCATTTTGCTTCCACCTGTGCCTGTCGGAGACGTTAAAAACGTTTGGCACATTTGCAAATGCTTCCTCTCCAGTTTGGGAAGCCTCGAACACGAACTGAGCACAAATCGGCGGGGATGCTGCATTTTATCAGGGAGGATTTGAGGACGCCACTGAATCATTTCCTCAGCCCCTCAGCTGACGGCTTATCATGACGAAGCTCGAGGTCAGAAACATGTTTTGGGGGTCTTTTGTCAGGTATGAGGATGGTGTGGCCCGTCAAAAATGGCATATTAATGATAACCTGCACCTCGATACTGGGGCAGCTGGTCTGAGACGGGACGCTGATATTGGGGCACGTGTCCTGACATTGAATTTGCAGGATTTTGTGCAGGCACCGAGGGTAACATTTCACCAGGGATTTAAGGTGTCTGCTGTACACTGCCCATAAGCGTTTTATATTCCTCCAGAGGCCTAATGTGACTGTTGTACACTGCCAATCCGCGGGTGATATTTCTCCAGATGTTTACAAAGTCTGCTGTGCATTGCCCATCCGCGGGTGATATTTCTCCAGGGGTTTAAGATGTCTGCTGTATGCTGCCCATGTCCCTGATGCAGACAGGAGAACTGGTAGTAGTGTAGCCATGAAGACCATGAGACCGAGTTTGATGTCTTCGTCAGTAAACACCTTTTCACAGTCGGCCGAGCTGTGCGCTGCACCACTGGGCGTGATGCTTAGTCTCACTTTTGATATCTGCCTAGCTGAGCGGAGGCTCCAACGTTATTACGTCGAATGGTTTCAGGTGTATCTTGATCGTCGTGGTTGGGAGGAGTGGGAGGGCTTGGTGCAGCGTCTGGCAATGTGGGTAGCGGGGACAGCCATGTAGAGGACCTTTGCATGTTTAGCCTAAAGCACATTCTTTCACACGTCTCTGCGAAGGTGCCGATGATAGTTTCCAGCTCTGTCTCTAAGTGTGCGCATACACAAGCGCCATCACCGCGCTGCAGTTTGATGACAGAGGTTGTGGTGATCTACTTTCTGGAATGCAGGTGACGTAGTTTGTGTCGTTTCCTGCTCGTCATGTAGAGCAGCTCCAATCTGGCAGGGAGCTTCATGGAGATGGGGTGGGATGCTACAGTGGAAAGGAGCATTGGCGCATTGACGCAGGCTTGCTTGAGTCCAGTTTGCACCAGTGTGGGTCTGTGGCAGATGCGTTGGTGAGGATCACGGCTTGCATGTCATAGTGCAGCAGGTGGAGGATGTTCCACAGTCCCTTCAGTTTTATAGTTTGGAAGGTCTTCCTTTGGTCAAACAAGACCATGATTACAGGTTGCTGCTGTCTACTTCATTTTCCTTGCACCTGTCTTGCTGCAAATATTATTTCCACTGCGCCACTTAATGGACAGAATCCGCATTGTGAATCTGGTAGGAGATCTTCAGGCAATTGAGAAGCACTCTCGCAGCGACCATATACTCAGTGGACAGCCACTACAGTTGCCACAGACAGCTTGGTCACTTATTTTGAAGCTTGTCAGAATTAGGGCATCGCAGGAATTCCCTGACTACCTATTCTCCTTTCAGAAGAGGAAGATGAGATCAAATGAATGTTTGAAGAGTGCTTCCCGCCTTCGTGTATTATTTAGGAAGGGACTATGCCAGCGCCACGCCTCTGAGCTGACTGATGACATTTTCAATCTCATGTCGGGCTGGGATTATGTTGAGCTGTTGGCGGGCAGGAGACTGTGGAGTGTGCTCGATGGCACTCATGTGGAGGACTGAGTCTCGTTTGAGGAAATTGGAGAAGGGCTCCTTCCAATGAGCGCTGCTACATCTCTGCCCTTGGTAACCGCCACTCCATTCGTAGCTCTCATTCAGGTAGTTCCATGGGTGTTTGGGCTGTAAATGTACTTCCCTGCACTGAATAAACTATGCATGTCGTGTCTGCCCGCGAGTTTCTGTATCCCTGAATTCCATGCACCAGCCATCTATTCCTTAGCTGACGGTTTTTCTCCTGTCAGTTAATTGATTATTTTTTCTGCTGTTCATACAGTCAAGTAGCAACTGTGAACAGGGGAAGGCCATTCGTACCATGGCCTGAAATGGGCTGAGCGAAAGCGGAAAAACTCAACTGGTGTATTTTTGGAGCACTTAATTCTTGTGTCCGTGTGCGAATGAAAGCGATTTGAGAGATTGCTTGCAGATTGAAGCGTTCAGTAGAACTAAAAGGCTGATACCCATTTAGATTAAAGAAAACTGCAATAACTTGAATCGCATCCAACGTTACTCTTTCGTGAGAATTGGATCATAAACCGCATAGAATGGATTCGATCCATTCATATGTGAGAACAGCACACTTCCACTACGCCACTCTGCTCTGCCGTGACAGCTCCCTACTGTCTACTAATGTTAATCCCCTTGCTTATTTTTAAAAGAGCACAAGTGTTGGGAAGCTCATCCTGGCTAAACAATTCCATTTGATACCACCGTGACTGAACGCACAGCGAAGACACACAGAAGCGCAATAAGACTGTAACAGGACACACACAATGACAAACAGGAAAATTGTGCCCAGCAAACCAGCAGGATAGTGATTTGGAGAGACTGATCATTTATTATAAGATGTTTTTGTTACACAAAGTTAGGCCCTGTTTATAAATAAATTCCCTGTTGTGCAGCTGTGCTCTCTGCAGTGCAACTGATCTCTCTGTCATGGACCTGTGACTCTGCCGTTGACACAACTGTACTACGGTTGTGTGAAATATATCCCTGTTGTGCAAATGTGTTCCCGGCTGTTAAAACCGATCCGTCTTGTGCAAAATGATTCCCTGTTCTGTAAAATGTTCCCTAATGTGTGGAAATACTCTCTGCTCTAATGTGAATTCGTGTTCTGCTGTAAAATGTTTTCTTCCTCTTCTCATAGAGCCATATGAAACTTACGGCACAGAAGTAGTTCATTCGGGCCATTTTGTCTGCTCCGGCCGAAAATTAAATGCATTAAATCCAACCGCCCATTCCAATCCCGCCTTCCAGCACCTGGCCCAAAGCCTTGCAGTTTACTGCACTTCGGTTGCTGACCCATGTATCTTCCAAACGAGTTGAGGGTTTCTTCCTACACCACCAAACGAGCGAACGAATTCCAAACACCCACCCGTCTCTGGATGAAGAAGTTTTTCCTCTTGACCCTCGAATCGTTCAAGCAATCACCTTACATCTTGGGCCGCAGGTAATTGACGTCTGTGCTAGGTCAAACAGGTCTTTCCTGACTACGCTATCCAGACACTCATAATTTTGTATATCAGTTAAGTCACCTGCTCTGCTTCCTTTGATCTGAGGAAAGTTACTCATTCCTGTCGAATTATTTTCCTCAAAGTTGCACGTTTCAAGCTGAGGTAAGAGTCTTGTGAATCTCCTCTATACTCTGTCCAGGGCAACAGTGTCCTTCCTGTAATGTGAAGACCAAAACTGCACACAAAATTCCTAAACAGTGTTTCAAACAGTTCCAACATTCCGCCCCTGTTTTTGTATTCAATACATTGTATAAGAAAATTATTCATTCCATATGCTTTGATGAACTTATTTTACACATGTACTCCCAACATCAGGGACATGCCGACATGGGCTCCAAGGTACCCCACTTCCCCAGCCCCTCTCAATTTCCTCAGCTTATTGTCTATTCCCTCGCTTTTGTTGTCCTCCCCAAATGCATTAGCTCACAGTTTTCAGGGTACAGTTTCATTTGCCGCTTTTATGACCACGCAACTAAACCATTGCTAACGTTCTGGAAAGAACATCTATTGATTTATCTATCAAATATACAGCCGATATTTGTAACATCTCTAAATATCCGATGATGCCTTCGACTTTGCCATCACAGTCGCAGGGTCAAATCCCTGGAAATCCATCCCTAACAGTAATGTGGCAGTACCGACTTACTATGGACTGCAACAGTTCAAGAAAACAGCTCCCACCACCTTCTCAAGGGATTTTCAGAATGTAAAAATGAATCTTCGATGAGTAGGCGACGCTCTCATCACATTAATTAATAATAAGTAAATGTATACAACAAGCGGAAAGGGTTTCAAAACTGAGTCCTCTGGAACGACAGCGGAAGCTGATTTCCTGTCGCAGAGTAGATTTTTGATCCAAGTTAGTACATTCTCCTATCTCCCATTGCCTTTGGTTTCCAGACCTGTCGGTCATTTGGGGCCTTGCCAAATGCCTTACTAAAATCCACGTAGACAACATTCACTGTACCACCCTCGTCAATTATCCTTGTTACTTCCTTAAAATTTTCGATTACATTAATAAGACATGACCTTTCCCACAAGAAACAATGCTGACTATACGTGATAAATCTGTTCCTTCCTGAGTGACAGTTTACCCTGTCTCTAAGAATTGATTTAATTAACTCTCCCAAAACAAAAGTCAGAATAACCAGTCTATAATTATTTGACAAACATTTTGCACCTTTTAAAAAAAATAATGGTGCAAATTTCAGTGTCTTCTACTCCACTGGCATCTGGCCTATGCCTGTGAGAATTAGTAGATGATCCTCAGGGCATCCCGTATTTGCTCCATGGCTTCCATTAACAGTGAGGGATACAATGCATTCGGGCCTGGTGCTTTATCCACCCTCATAGTTTTCCCTGTCAAATGCTGCATTTATTTCAGAGCAGTCATTCTCACCTCACCACTTCAGTTAAGCTCACTTGTCCATTTTGCACCAAGACTGTAATGATGTCAAGAGCTGGATGGGCCTGGCAGACACCAAACTGACCATCAGTGAACAAGTTATTTGAGGGTAAGTGTTGCTTATTAAGTCTGCTGGAACCCTGTTCCGTCACGGAACTACTGATCAGACGGGGACTGATTGAGTGACAAAAGGCCAAGTTTGACTTGTCTTGCTTTTTGTGGACAGGATATTTTTGGGCAATATTCCTCATTACCGGGTAGACGGCAGTTTTGTAGATATTCCCGAACAACTTGGTTAAGCTTTCGGCTAGTTCTGGAGCGAATTACCTCACTTATATTTCTGCAGTTTTTCTCTGGGTCCATGGATGTTGCAGCATCCAGTGGTTCAGGCGCTTATTGATGCCACTTGTGGTGGATCAAATGCCTGCAGACTGGCATCTGTCATTCTAGGGTTCCCAGGAGAAAGCTGAGATGGATGATCTACTCGACATTTCCAGCTGAAGAGGTTGTAAATGCTTCAGTCGTGTTTTTGTGCCAATATCCTCCACTCACCCCTCATTGACTTGATTTTTATGGCTGCTCCTCCTCCAGTCATTTGATTAATTTTTCACCACATTTCACCATTGGATGTAGCAGGACTCCAAAATTTAGATTTGGGCTTCTCTTGTTGATTCACTCAGCTCCGCGCATCAAAGTCTGCATCTAATGTTTGGCAAGTAACTAACCCTTTATTGTAGCTTCACCAGATTTGTACCTCATTTTCCAGGAACATGGTGCCACTTTAGTACGGCCTCCTCCATTTGTGATGGAACTATGGCTTATTTGCCAACTCGATGGTAGAGTGGGTGATATGCCGGGCCTTGAGGTCACCGGCTCTGTTTGAATAAAATACTGATGCTTTCGATGGCCCACGGCGCCTCATCGAAGCCCAGTCTGAGTTAATAGACCTGTTCGAACGCAATGGCATTTGGCACTTTTACTAGAATGTTGCCGGGTCTTAAGGAGATGAGTTCCAGGGAAAGAGTAAACCGTTTAGGACTCTATTCCTCGGAGCGTAGAAGAATGAGGGGAGATTTGATAGAAGTTTACAAAATTATGAGGTGTATAGACAGCTTAAATGCGAGTAGGCTCTTTCCACTTAGATAAGGAGAGAAATAATGAGAGCACATGGCTTTAGGGTGAAGGGGAAAGGTTCAGGGGGAACATTAGGGGGAACTTCTTCACTCAGAGAGTGGTGAGAGTGTGGAACGAGCTACCATCTGACGTGGTAAATACGGGATCACTCTGAAGTTTTATGAATAAATTGGATAGATACATGGATGGGAGAGGTCTGGAGGGTTATGGACTAGGTGCAGGACAATGGGACTAGCGGAATAATATTTCGGCACAGACTAGAAGGGCCGAATGACCTGTTTTCTGTGCTGTAGTGTTCTATGGTTCTGTCGTTCTATGGCACGGTATGAGTGACACGTGACACGATGGAGCATATGCTCAGTGTTCAGTCAGGACTTTGTCTCCAGAAGGTAATTTAGAATCGTCATTCCTATCGATATTGTCAGGAACCTGGCCCTCAAATATTTTCTTTCTCAGTCGGTTGAAGGCTGATTTGACAGATTGGACGTGATGGCGATTTCTATCGTCTTTCTCTATCTGTCTAGTGGAGGCCCGCAATATATAGAAAATGGTGCACACTTTCCACAATCTCGCCATTCTATTCCAAGTGGCATTCAATGTACGTGTTCACAACATAATTAATGTCTCAGACTGATCATTATAGTGCGCTTGGAACTCGTTCTGTTTCAGTCAATGTAATTGTGTGCAAAGTAGGCTTCAGCCTGTATCCCTCTGTCACCTGCACTCAATGTGAGTGTGTTATCATTCTGCATATTTCAGTATTCGTAACAACATGAGAGTGTCCGGTACGTTCTATACTTGTGAGGCCCTGGTACTTTATATTAGTGTTAAATTTATTGTGTGGCACTTTTTTTATTGTTGGGAATAAATCCCTTTCTCGCACTCTCTGAACCCGTGTTAAAGTGAACATTTCATTCAGCAACTTTCAGTCTGAGGAGTTCGGTGTGAATATATTGTTCACTCTTTCCTCATAAATCATTGGTATTTTAACTGACTGGGGAAATCATTTTTTTTTTGTCAGCCTCTGCTACAACTTGTGCATCTCAGAAACATTACACATCTGTCAGTATGATTATTTGTGTGCGGGGGTGAATCATTCCGAAACTTTCTTTCTCTGTTATCACAAGTGTATATTGGAATTTGTATCCATCAGTGTCTGATATTGTGTGTGGGAGTGGGATTCATTATTTATCAGTTCATGGCACTCTAGGTAAATGTGAGAATGATGTTGTGCCTGTTGATTTCTGCTCCTCTGAAATAATTTGGGTGTTCTTCGGATTCTGTATCTCTCATTCCCTCTCCTTTACGTTGATTGGAGATTCACTGCGCATCCCATCTGTATAATTGCATGTGATTGGGGCATCAATTCCATGTATGTCAGTCTATAGTGCTGTGTTTGACTGCGTGGTTTCATTCTGTTACCCTCAGTCTAATGCTGTATGTGAATTTTGTGTTCGTTCTGCAAATGTCAGTCTTTGGTTTGAGGGTGAGGCACCTTTAGCTGCCAGTTAAAAAAGAACAGTATAGAGCAGCGCCAGTGATGATTCCCACTTTCAGATATAAAGCCGTGTTGGTCTTTATATTCAGTGGTGCAGATCCATTTCATCGTTGAACTCGGCATGCCGAGACCCTATTCTCAGGATTGACTTCTCACCGGGCTAACTGTTGTTTGAAGAGAGAACAACAGGTCGGAGGTTCTGGACCGAGATTCCAGGAGTGTTTTTGAATCGATGACGGTATTGGAGCAATGTGACACTAGCGGATAAGAGCTTGGAATTTTATCCAGTCTGTGGTGGAGGGCTGCGGGGAAGTAAGTTGTTTTTTTCCTGCCCACACAAATCGGAAAGTTGGGTTGAGATGATGGTCAGATGGGAGGTTAAATGCCTTTCACTGATTATGTATGTTGCAGATCAGGTCTTGGAGTTACCAATAATGCGTTCCCAGGAGGCTGTGATCTCATGTGTAGAACAGGAATCTAAGATCTCATCGATGACGGCTTGTTCATTAAGAACAGCAACAAAAAAGAAGACTGGATATATGGGACATTAGAATCTGCTTAGCACTAATTCACTTGCTGTTTCCTGCAATTAGCACGTGTTTGTAACTGTCCATTAAACATAACAAACAACATTGGGAAGACTCTGTCCAGTGTATTCACAAATTCAAGTATTAGATCCGACAACATCCTCAGCTGCATCGCACATGGTCCTAGAGATTTATCAACAGTAAGTACAGCCAATCTTCCTTGGACCCCTTCTTTAACAAGAGTTAGATGTAAAATAAGGCATTTGCTCATTATTAGTGGGCAAAGTGAGCACTTTTGTGGAAGATAGTTTAATGGACAAGGGGGGAGGTTTTGTGATAAATAAGTAGGGTTAGCAGAAATAATAGCAGCAATAAGTGCAATGCGGGAGCGGATGGTCCATGGACTGATTGAAGAATTTCACAAAGGTTTATTTAAAACAGATTTTTCGGACCTTTTATTTCGACATTTTTATCCAGATTAAAATTGAGGAAATTCTGTTCTGATCGAGAATGCATTGTAATGTTAGGTTCCAAAAAAAAAAATGCACGTAGATGGGATTCAAAGAAATGGAGGCATATCACGTTATAATGTCGATTATAATATGCTGGCGAGGGCTAGGGTAAAGTTTTAAGAAGACAACGTAGACATTGGAGAGCGTGCAGTGGAGTTTTGATGAAATGTATTAGTGCTGAGAGGTTCCGTATTTGGATGGACTAATAGAATAACAACAACAACAGGAATTTTCTTCTTATAATGAAGAATGTAAAGAGAATACTTAGCTCATGCATTTAAAATCCTCCCAGGCATATGTTTTTTTCTCATCTCGTTTTTCCCATTGGTAGAACGTTGGACAACCAGATAGCAGATTCAACATTACCTGCAGCGTTTCCCTTTTGCAACAATTTTATTCGTCGGGGACTACTTTATATTGGTCCATTCCAAACAGTTTCTGCCCTGATGTGATATAACTTTAGTTCGCTTAAAGAAGCTGCATTTCCAACATTACACACCTGGCTGCACAGTCGGAACATGAACGCCAACTTTCATGGATGGAAACAATGAGTGAGGCTGCATCCTGAGACTCCGACAGATGACAAGGCAACTGCGAAGACAATATTTTGGACTGAAAATACAATGAGCTTTTCATCTTTGTTGCTAGTGTGTGGATATGTTTAATTAATTGTGTCTGCCTGCTTGCATACATTTTGCATCAAATTGGCTTGGATTCCTCTGAATGTGAATGTGTCACTGAAGATTCCGGCTGTGTTCAGGCTTTAACAAAACTGAGAATAAGCGTTTGAAATTTTTACTCAAATTTTACATGAAAGACGGTCAAATAGGATTCATGAAAGACAGCATGGTTTTTCCCTCCCTCCCTTCCATTCTCTGGCTTCACACTGGCTAAAACAGCAACGGGAAAATTAAAGGCTGAAGGCGCAGAACCTTAACATTATCCTTCAGGAACACATTTCATTTGAATTTTTCTTGATACGTTTATTGAGTGAGCAAGCTTTAGCAAATTAAGTTTAATGACAGGTTCCATTTATTTAAACATACTTAAGCTTGAACAGGTTTTTTTTGTGGTGAGAAGCTGGAAATTATGGAAGAGCAGTTTGCCATGTCCACACATCAATAAAAGCTATTGGACAGGAATGCAAAAAAAAAAAGGACCAGGGATAATGGAATCCAAAGGTTTTGAACTTATGCTATAGTAATGTAAAGTTCTCTTTAGGCCCCATTTGGATCACTGTTTCCACTTCTGGGAAACACACCTCAGGAAGGTTAAATCAGCCTTGGAGTTGGACCAGCAGAAGTTCAGCAGGGATATCAGACTCAAATGATGTTGGCCCATTGCAAAGACTAGTCTTGTGATGCCTTGAATCTCGATGATTAAGGGGTGCTCTAACTGAAATATTTACAATTATTGAATGATTTGACGGAGTATATGGAGGTAAAAAATTACCTCTGGTGGGGTTACGTCCGAACAAATATACTCAACCTTAAAATTAGAACGGAGGCACGGATGGAGCTAAGATAAAAACCATTACATCTGTGATATCAGTTTTGGGCTTGATACTCAGCGTTGGAGGTCCACATTATCCTTGTTTTGAGCTGTCTGTAAGTCGCTCCCTCGAGAAATGGTGGATCAGTTGAGGGTTAGTGCTGTTTCACATGACGCTGTTTGCTATGTGATTGAGGGGAGAGCGGAACGATCCCGACATGCCACCTTTTGAGCATTTGCATTCCGTGGAGTTTTCTTTTGTTCGAGTTGCTGTCAGAAATGTCTGGAGCCACTTGCATACTTAATAATGTGAAGCGGCAGATTCCATAATCTCTGGTAGATAAATGAATGAGCTATAATTTCATCATAACATTATTTGAAATTGCACCCCTTTGGGATTAGAGCCTACAACTTCGAATTCTTCACTGCTCCTGACAAAAAGTCCAAAAGTCTATATTTGTGGCAAAGAGTCACATATTTTGGCATTTGTCAAATTCTCCATTTGGGTGCTCCGGACGCTGTGAACAATCCCTTTAAAGTTCATAAATTTAGTACATGAGAACAGTGACTAGATTTATATTGCCTGCATTGCTGTTCAGGAGGCTCACATATTGTGAAATGCGCTATAGAGCAGCAAACTTTCGTTTTATTTTGGTAAGTTAGCATATCCAGTGAATGTCTATCCAACGTACTGTCCTACTCTACGTTTCTCTCTCTCTCCTTCTTCATCTGCTTCCCTCTGTCTCCCTCCCTCCTTCTCTCTCTCCCCTTCTCTCTCTCTCTTTCTATGACTTTCCATTTCCGCCTCTCTCACTCTTTCCCTCTCCCTCTCTCGTTCCCTTTTCCTCCCTCACTCCTTCTCCCTCCCTCAATTCCTCTCGCCCCATCGCTTTGTACCTGTCTCTCTGTGTCTCCCACCCCATTTGTCTCGGTCTTGGTCTCTGGTCTATGTCTCTGTCCCTCAATCTCTCTCCTTCTCTCTCTCTCTCTCTCTCTCTCTTTCTCTCTCTCTAGCCTCCATGCCCTCCACTTTGAAACCATCGATTTATTCCTTGTCGAATCAGTCTATTTCCAAATGCATCAAGACATGGATAATATTCAGGCTTGGTCTGAGAAGTGGTGAGTAACATTCGCGCCACATAAATGCCAGGCAATTAACATCTCCATCAAGATAGTATCTAACCATCGCCCTTTGACATTCAACGGAATTTCTATCGCTGAAACCCTGATAACAACATGTTGGAATGCTACAATTGGCCACAACCTGAACTGGGCCTTCCATCTAAATATTGTGGTTGTAAGAGCAAGTCAGTGACTGGGAATCCTGCATCGAAGTTGCCAGGACGTTCACTGTTATTAACCTAGTAGGTATGACTGTCACTGTGGTATCAGATTGGGGAGGTATGTCACAATAATCAGGTTGGCGAGGACATCTAATGTGGTAACATAATGGGGAGGACTGTCACTGTAGTCACAGATTGGAGAGAGCTAGCACTGTGTTAACAAATTGAGCAGGACTGTCACTGTGGTAACAGAGTGGGGATGACTATCACTGCAGAAGTAGAGTGGGGAGGACTGTCACTGTGGTAACTGAATGGGGAGGACTGTCACTCTGGTAACTGAACGGTGAGAGCTGTTACTGTGGAAACGGATTGGGGAGGACAGTCACTGTGATATTAGAATGTGGAGGACTGTAAATGTATTAATAGGGTCGTGAGGGCCGTCACTGGGGTGGGGGAGCGGTGAGGACTTTAACGGTGGTAACAGAAAAGGGAGGACTGTCACTGTGGTAACAGATTAAGGATAACTGTCGCTGTGTTAACAGTTTGTGGACGACTATCACTGAGGGAAAAGAATGGCGAGGGTTAACACTGAGGTAACAAACAGGACATTACTGTCTCTGCGGTAACAGAGTGGTGAGGACAGTCACTGTGATAACAGGTTGGGGAGTTCTGTTACTGTGTTAGCAGACTGGGAATAACTGTCATTGTGGTAACAGAGTGGGCATGACTGTCGCTGTGGCAAAAGAATGGGGAGGGCTGTCACTGTCATTTGCACAAATTGAGTGAGTAGGAAAATGTGCGGCAGATGCAGTATAATGTTGATAAATGTGGGGTTACCTACTTTGCTAGCAAAAACACAAAGGTAGAATTTTATCTGAATGGATATATATTGAGAGAGGGGAACGTGCAACGAGACCTGGGTCCTGGTACACTAGTTGCTGAAGGTAATCATGCACGTACAGCGGGCGATAAATATGGCTAATTGTGTCTTCGCCTTTAGAGTGAGAGGATTCGGGGACAGGATGTCTTGCTGCAATTATATAGCGCCTTAGTAGAAAAACACCTGGAATATTGTGTGCAGTTTTTGGTTTACTTATCTGCGGAAGGATGTTCTTGCTAAAGAAGGAGTACAGTGAAGGTTTATCAGTCTGATTCTGGGGAAGGCAGAGCGAGCATAGGAGGAGAGATTGAGTCAGTTAGCATTATATTCCGTGGAGTTCAGAAGTATGAGCGAGGATCTCATAGAAATCTGTAAAACACTACGAGCACTAGACAGGGTAGATGCAGGAAGGATTTTCTCAATGGTGGGGTGTCCATAAGCAGGTGTCACATTCTTAGGATATGGGGTAGACCATTAGGGACTGAGATGAAGAGACATTTCTTGGCCCTGATACTGGTGAGCCTGTGGAATTCGTTACCACAGAAAGTTTCGAGGCCAAAACATTGTATGCTTTCAAGGAGATGTTAGATATAGCTCCTGCGGCGAAACGGATCAAAGCGTAAGTGGAGAAAGCGGGAGCAGTCTATGGAGTTGGATGGTCAGCCATGATTTTCTTGGATAGCGCCGCAGGAACGAAGGGCCGAATGGCCTACACCTGCTCCTATTTTCTATTTCTATGTTTATATTGACAGGATATCAAATGTCAGACATAATTCTGGATATAATAAATACGAAAATATGTAATACATTAACTGAAGGCAACAATTCATTTTGTTGCTCGATTCATTTCTCACTATATGTTTCATCCCACTTGCAGACTGTCGTAGGGACTTGGAGACATAGAGGCCTGCAGCAGAGAAAAATGCCCTTCGGCCCATCCAGTCTGCACCGGCCAAACAAGTACCTAACAATTCTAATCCCATTTTCCAGCACAAGGCCCATAGCCTTGTACGACATTGCATCGCAAGTGCACACCCACATATTTCTTAAATACTATGAGGGTTTCTGCCTCAGACACCGTCTCAAGCAGTGATTTCCGATTCCCACCACCATCTGAGTGAAAAGAATATTCCTCACATCCCCTCTAAAACCCCTGCCCCATTCCTTTAATCTATGCCCCCTGGCAATTGATCCCTCCACCAAGGTGAAATGTTCATTCCTATCTAGGCTTTTTATGCCCCTTATAATTTTATACAGCCCTATCATGTCCCAACTCAATCTCCTTTGTTCCAGGGAAAGTACTCCAAGTCTATCCAATCTCTTCTCATGACTTAAACTCTCCAGCCCAAATAATGTAAATCTCCTCTGTACTCTCTCTAAAGCAATCACACCATTCCTACAATGCGAATTCCAGAACTGCACGCAATGCTCTAGCTGTAGCCTAACAAGCTTTTTATACAGTTCCGGCATAAGCTCCCTGCTCTTATATTCTATGCCTCGGCTAACAAAGGCATTTATCCCATATGCCTTCTTACCCTCTTTATCTTCGTGCCCTGTTAATTTAAGGGATTGGCGAACATGTACACCCTGATCCTCGGTAATTCCAAGTTTCCTACCATTCATCGTGTATTTCCGTGCCCTGTTTGCACTGACCAAGTGCATCAGCTCACACTTATCCAGATTAGATTCTATTTGCCACTGAGCAGTCCATAATACCTGCCTTTCTCTATCCTCCTCTAATATAAGGCTATCCTCCTCACTATTTAAAACACCACCAATTTTCGTGATACTGATTTGACTTTGTTTTCTTCAGGAAAATGATGCGCCTGAGTCAATTGTTTGAATTAAAACAACCTCAGTTTTTAATTCAATCCAGAAAAATAACTAATTAATTTTGGATCTAACACAATGGCTTTCAAATTCTGACATCATTCGTAATTCATACTGGGGCAAATAAATTGCTCTACTTTTCCCACGCAAAATCAAAGCACACTATATTGAAAAAGACAATCTAAGCCTGCTATTATTGAAATCAATACGCCTATTTTCCCATTCTTCCATCTCCCCTTGCTCAGAACTTTCTCTCATCGTGTTCATGAATATATTAAGCCTAGGTCTTTAATGTTCATATTATAAGGTCCAAATCGTCAAAATTCCAAGAAGATTGAACTCTGTCATTGTGTGCAGATAGGCTCTGTAATGGGTAAAATTGCAGTAACGAATGTTTCCATATGTTAGCACCATGCATGCAAACCAGAACACCATGGCCTCCAATGCAGATCTAAATGAAAACAAGTACTTGCTACACACTACTTCACAGTCCAAGAGGTTAATTTTACAAGTCATTTGCTTGAAAAAAAAGCATGAGACATAACGGCAGGTAAATGCTCAGCAGTTGTTAAACATCCCTAAGAGTAAATTATTATTTCAAACGACAGGAAGCAAGTAGAACTATTTTCCGTCTCTGAACATTTTGTTAATCAACACTAATATATGACTTAACAAAACAAATTGTCATTTTTTTTAAGAAGAGATGGAAATAGCCTTCCTTTTCCTGATTGTCAAAGTTTCCTATACAAACCAGCTGATCAAACAATCTTCAAAAGTATAAATACATAACGCCTTCAAGTAGATTAGCAATTAAAATGCGAATTGCACATGTGAGAGCTTCATGTAAAATACAACAAACAGTGGTTCACTGTGTCCGCAATAATAGCTAAATATTAACTTGTTAATGTCTTTAAACAGAAACAGCTTAATTCTGCCCAATATTTTGTCAGTTGGTTACAGTCTAGAATAAGACAAAGTGAGAATAATGACAATTTAAAAAAAAAATCAACTCTCATATTATTTCATCTGGTTGCATTGCAAGTGCTTGTAAACATATTGAGTATATTTGTTGGAAAGCCTTTGCTTTCATCGATTACCAACTGTTATGCTCGCATAAATATAACTTAAAAGGCTGAGCATATTGCAGCTCGTGGCTCCGGCATATTGGCGCTTCAAAGGGACAGAGTTTGAAAACCAAATAACTCCAGCAACAGAATGGAGGACGCGTTTCTAGTTGCTTCTTATTTATTCCATACAAGGCCAGATTTTTTTTTTAGCATTTTATAAGTTCGCACATGTTGCTTTCGTTGTAACGCCTTAATTTTACTGACAACAGTCATTACTTGTTAAATCATAAAGGAAGCAATCATTTCTCGGAAGTTGATAAACCCAACAGGGTAACATGTCTTTGTAAAGGTTCGTAAATTATTTAAAATGACCGTCCACATTTGAATTTTAGCGGTTGCTGTAGGCAGCAAAAACTACGTATTTCTGCACTGTGACGTGAACGCGCATCCACTTATATCCCTCAAACTGAAATTCGCAGCAGGAGTTGTTCACTCGAGTTCTCTTCCACATTCTTTTTGTACCTATGATGCATATTAACTTCGTAATTTTCGTAACGGTATTTCTCATTGATTGAGAAGCAGGTTTATGGAGTTACATATCGTGTCAAGCACAGTGCAGTTTAAATCATCAAAAGAAGGTAGGTGCTTGACATGCTAATGAGTAAACTTGAATGATGGCTTAGCACGGAAGGTATTAAGACAAGTTGCATTATTAGATAAGGGAAGAGTGTTTGGATTTCAAAGGGACCTTATTCAATATTCAAATAGCCGGAAAGAAAAAACAAGGCCAGGAAGTGTGTTTCTTTTTCCCAAAAGGTTACTGACTATACATAGTGGCAACATGGACGTTTTTACGTGATGAGGAAGACACAGTTTCAAAGACATATCGAACAATATAACGTACATGTTAAAAAGAGAGACCCAGAAATAAAGGTGAATAAAAGGCTATCTGGAAGGAGAAGGCCATCAATGTCTAACAGGAGTGTGTACAATAGTTTTAATGAAGCCTTCTGCAATCTTGCGTACATCTGCAGTCCCACAAAACTGAAGTTGGTGAAAAGCCATTTGGAATTCCACTGTCCAAGGCACTGTGCTAACTTGCTGAGTTTTAGTAAAATCTAAAATCTATTTTAGACAGTTGCTTAAAGGTATTTTAACTGGGGTTCAAGTTAATTAGGAAATTTATAATTTATTATCAGTTATTAACAGTTAATTGGAGTCTCATGACATCTGCTTGAAATCTTTCATAATTTGTTAATAATTGTCGATATTTATTTTTTAAAAGTCCCTGAAATTTTCGATGGGCTTATTCCTGCTGAGTTCAGTGCAAACATTTCGAAATAAATACAAATTGCAAAATAGTTGTGATGGAACGGGAAAGTATCCCTTGAGAATTTGGTCCCCCTGCCACACGTGATCTGTGACAGCATCACAAACCAGAGGCTCGTGCAGGGTAATTCAAATTCCAGGGTTGGTTTGGAGTTGGTGAATCTTAAGGTTACGAGTTCAGGAAACACTTTGAATTCAGAGGTAGGTGCGAGGGGTTTATTAGAGGTTGGACACTAAAAATGTCTGCACCGATGGAGAACTCTCGTTTGGAAGTAAAATATATAACTGTGATTTGGTTGCAAAAAGTATTTATGGGTAATTTAACAGATGTTGACTGATCTGTTGCAGTTGATTTTTCCTCCAGTGACAGTTATTGTGTTTATCCATTACCCCGCACTCCCCCAACTCCCGCCTTTGGTGTCTTTTATAATTACTAATTATGGAATACTATCAGTGCGCTCTAACGTGAAGACTGATGCATAGAATGTATTCAATTGTTTTCCCATTTCTTGCTTCCCATATGTATAAACCCACCCTCATTCTTTTAGGGGCCTATGTTCACTTTGGCCTCTCCCTTTCTGTTTATAAATTTAAAAAAACCTCCTACTGTCCGTTTTTATAATACTTGCAAGCTTACCTTCAATGATGACTCCCTCACTCTAATATTTTTATGGTCATCTTTCTATTTTTTTTTAACATCCCAATCCTCTGGCTAACCACCGATCTTTGGCAAGTTGTATATTTCTTTTAATTTTTCTTTTCTTTCAAATAGGTACCATTCCCAAATCCCTTGGGTAACCATGGTTCGGTGTCCCCTTCATAGAAACAATCTTTCTCACTAGGCTATAGCTTTTTTTTAGTCATGGACTGTCTTCCTAAGCGCCTGCCATTGTTCATCAACAGTCCATTCTGCTAACCTCCTTTCCCAGTCCACGCCCGCCAACTCTGCCCTCGTTCCTTTGTAGTTACCCTCAATAAAGTTCAGCACTTTCGTTTCCGAATTAGGCTTCTCACTTTTAAACTGGATGCAAAATTCTACCATGTTATGGTCACGTTTCCCATGGGATATCCTACCCTGAAGAAAGTAATTAAACCTGCCTCAATAAGCATTATCAGATCAAAAAATGCCTGATCATCGGTTGGATCCATAATATTTTGTTCTAGGAAACATTTGATGGATTATTGCTCGTGACCAGCCCTGCCAATTTGATTTTCCCAACCCATATGTAGATTAAAATCACCCATGGTTAATGTACTGCCCTTTTTATATGCCCTCATTATATCCTGGTTTATTCTAGGTCCGAAAGTATAGCAACTGTTAGGGGGCCCCGAGCCTACCCCAGGCAGTGCCTCTTCCACTTGTTCTTTCTTATGTCCACCCTAATGGATTTTAGAATTTTATGATCGAAGAAAGTTAATTGTTGTTGTACTAATTCCGTCTCATACTAATAACGCCAGTCCAACCAACATTTCCTTACTCACTGTTCTTTCTAAGAGTCCCAAACCAGTGAAGATTTCGTCCCCACATTTAACATCCTCGTAGCCAGGTCTCTTTGATGGCTGTAAGATGATACCTATTAATCTCTATTTGTACCGTTAATTCATTTATTTTGTTGCGAATACTCCGCACCTTTAAGAAACAAGCTTTTTTAAAAAACCATCCCCCCACACACACACCTCCCCCATCCCCCTCCACCCCCGCCCCCATCTTTGACCCTATTTGCTCTTTTGTTTTAAGTGTGTATTCGCTTCCACTTGCTGCCACACTCAGGGTTTCAATACTACTGATCAAAAGGTATCTTTCAATAATGCCATATCATTTTGCTTTGTTCGTCTCTGTACCTCCTCTCCAGAACCCTCTGCCACCTCAAATATCACCCCACCACTACATTGTTTAAAGCCCACTCCACAGCTCTAGTTATTCGAGCCGCAAGCAACAGGTCACAGCACGTTTCAAGTGAAGCCCATACCACACAATCCTGACTTGGAAATATGTCACCGTTCCTTCAAAGTTGCTGTGTGAAAATCCTGGAACTTCTTCCATGACAGCCCTTTGGGTGAGTCTACACCAGATGGATTGCAGTGGATCAAGAAGGCAGCTTACTTCACGTTCCATTAGGGGTGCGCTATTCTTGCTGGCAATTCCAGCGATGCCCATATGCTGTGATTGCATAAAAATGTTAATAGTTGGAGTGTCTGTATCTGTGGGACAGCCTTCATTGCTCAGCCCGTGCTGGCAGGAGGGACTGTGTCATGTATAGGGTCTGTATCGGTTTCCGTCTCTGAAGCTATTGCAGAGTCTTCTTTTTTTGAAGGGTCTGTGCCTGTTGGTGTTTTTTTTGCTGTTACTGTTGCATTGTCTGTTCTCGCTGGTGGGTCTGCATCACTTGAAGGGTCTGTCTCACTTGGAGTGTCTGTATCAGTTGTAAAGCGTGTTCCTGTTGGGGGCTCAATTTTGTTTGGAGGATATATATGAGTTTGAAGGTAATATCAGTTGAAGGGTCTGTATCTGTCAGAGTACGTGCATTGTGCGTGGCATCCCACCTGTTCCTGCGACACTATCGATTAAAATGTTAATAATCCGTTGGAGGATTTGCCTTGTTTGAGATTTTAGTTTGGGTAATAGCGCTTCTGGTGTTATTGTTATAAAAATAATGGGTGTCCAAATTGAGAAAGGGAAAAAGTTTTTTCTTCCCTATCAGACAGTAGCGAGCCTTTGTAACACCCTACAAAAATCTGCATTGCAAACAGAATATTTGAATATGTATTCAAGGCGTAGACAGATTACTTACAATCTAAAAGCAGAAGGATATCTGCAACAGGTAACACGTTAATTTCATATCAGCCATGAATTTACAGAATGGCGGAAGAAGCTCGAGGGGCCTAGTCATTTACTCTCCTTGTAATCTGCATATTCTTATCTTTATTTGTTTGCATTATTTTAAGATGTTGTATCACTTCAATTGTGCATTTTTTTCTCCTGGTTTTGAATCATCTTCAGATAATTTATTTATTAAATTTTCTCATCAACAGTCAGAAATATCCCACTTTAAGTGCTCATCAAATTGCTCATTTTTGGAAGAGCAGCTGCACCCCTCAGTGCAGGAAAAGAACCCTCAGAGAGACACGGAAACAGTTGGAATTTAAATACTGAATGGCCAGAGTCGAGTGAAGGGCATCACTAAAGCAACGTTGGATATACACTGAGCCTGATGGTGCTTGAGTGGGCACAATAACTGGTTGGATAACATAGCGTCGTATTTTATTTGTCAATGAATGTGTTTGGAATTGTCCAGTCTTTGGAACATAGCAACTCAAACTCTGGATAATAATATTGCCTCACTGAACTCGATGTTGTAATCAGTTTGTTCAATTAAAAACAAGAACTGAGTTGAATAATATTGCAACGTCAATATCCCCAATGCTATCCCATAAGGTATAAATTAATGTATTTGAGAATCTAACAATTCAGAGTTTAATACAGTGTTGAGAGAGATTACCTGCAGCACAAAGGCGGGATCATTTCACAATGAAAATGGTGATGACATACCATAAGATCGGTAAAATATTCTACGTGACTCTTGCCCCTATTGGTGTTCCAGGTAACTGACTAAAAGAATTGAAGTTTTCTAAATCTGTCTGAGCTGCTTTTGTTCATCGTTGCAAATCAATGTCAGATGCTGACCTCTTGGTCACCGATATTTGGATACCCGAGAGGAGATAACTTTTGGTGCATTCAAATGTATTGAATAATCTCTGCCGGATTATTCTTTGTTCACAACTGATAATAAACCTCTGCTAGTGACGCACAGGCTTGCTGTATTTGAGGGATATCTTGTAATGTTGAATCAGAACTCCGTGACTGCAATCTCCCTGAAGAAGTTATCGGTGGGACTCAGATTAACATCACACTGAGTGTACCTCATTCACCAGAGTGGAATAGGTGACTGCAGTGACAATTTATTACTGAGGGTACCTGTAAGCGTAGATGTGTATGGATTGCTTGCCCCTAACCAGAGTGGTAAACCTCACAGCAGCTAACATGTGTAACTGGTGGCATCTTTCAGCGTAGATTATACTGATTGTGGTTCACTAACTAGAGTGGATACGTGATTCCAGTGACGATGCATTAATTGGAGTAACTATCAGTGTTGAATTGTACTGATCATGGATCAATTACAGGAGTTAATAATTTTGTTCTGTTTCGAAAATATGTGCTGTTTTATTGTTCAATGATCTGTCTGTTCTAATAAACTCCCTCTGTGTTTTACAAAAATTACAGGCTGATAGCAGGATAAGTTCTGCTGTTGGTGCAAGATGTTTGCTGAATGGATATATGAATGGAAATGACTTCATATTTTGTTTTCTGTTTAACTGCTGCAAGAGAACTACCTGTAAATTCGTACCTGAGGATTAACTATATTGAGTCGAAATTACCATTGAAATGCCGATTGCACAAGTTTATTAATTATTATTATTATTTTTCTGATCAATCACATTGTTCTGTTTTTCCTCTGCATTCTCTGTTCTCGCAATTGGATTTGAATGCAATTTTTGACATTGTCTTTTTTCTTTCAATTCCATGTGGTTTATGCAAATCTTTAAAGACCTGATCCTTGTGGAACACCATTTTGCACCAATCTGACTAAACCCCTGAAACATCTGCCTGTTTTCTTCTGATATAGCCGGTGTGCTGTACATTCTTCTGCTTGTCTCTGAGTCTACCTGCTCCGATATTAGTAACGAGCTTGTTTCGTTGGAAATGATGAAGGGATGTTTGAAAATCAAAGTGAATGGAGTCTATTATACTAATCTCGCCGACAATCTCTGATGATTATTCAAATAGTCTCACGTCAATGAATCCTCATCCACTAGTTTATTCCGCACCATTTGTCCAACAATGTGAGTGACTTCATTCCTTCTGAGCTTGGAGCTGTCCGTCTGCAGTCCATTTCATTTCTGCTCATGTTAATCCCTCCGTCTCTGCTCCAAAATAAATCAATGTTGCCAACAAAGGGACAACGGAAGGAATGTTTGCTGAAAAATACGAGTTTCTCGATCACTTTCCCTTCACCATCTTCTGCTGGGTAATTCCAAGGACCCCATTCGGAATTGACTCATTTATTTCCATTCAGTATTGATTTTGGCTGTAAGGTGTCTCTTCATCAATAACTCCAGAATCAGAATCAAAGCCCTCACAGGTTCCTCGTTCTGAGTTCTGTATAGGTGCCCCTCTGTAAAAAAAACGTGGGACTTCAAGTTTACACGTTGGTATTGTCAACACTCACATTGTCCCGCTGTGACAAAGTGGATGTGCGCGAGCTTTGCTTCATTTCAGCAGGACATGTGGAACAATATTTGTTCCAAACCTTCTTAGATTCTTGCTCACTTCAGTGACTGTGTTGATGTCATTCTAATGCTTTGAAATTAAAGCAAATTACGTATTTTCTTCTAGTTTCTACGTCCCTTCCTCTTAACAAGATCCTACTCTGACATTTCCCTTTACTTCCCCAACTACTGTAACTCGATTTTACAACACTGAATGCAAATAAATATTCATTATAATCACATCGACTGCCAAACTCCCTCAATCATCTTTCTTCCCTCCCAACCTCGTGTAATTAGTCTGTTCCAATACCTCCCAATTTCTCCAAAAACGTTCCTACTGTTCTGGTGATTTTGCCTTCCTTACCAGAGTTACAGAAATGTTTTGATTATGCACGAGGCCAGATTGCCTTCCACGGTAATTAAGAGGACCCTCGGCTGTGTCCAGCATACTTCCCGGGTGATGTTATTGTTAATTTAGTTAATTGTTTTAACTCTACAAGAGATACTTCCCGGGTGAGTGTCGTCAATCTCTGCTCAACCTATGATAAGGTGTCCCTTATTCTCTCCTTCCACCTCCGCTAGTCTCCAGCTTCAAATTTTCATTCTCCAATATTTCTGCCTCAAGCTATCTTCTGCACAAACGAATCATTCTCCTTCCCAACATTTCCACCGTCCATCGTCATGCCCTGATCCACTCCTGATGGTTTTAAGTGTGTATTAAATGTTCAATCAGGGCGAATTAATTGAGTTTTTGACATATTTTAAAATGTCATCAATCTTCAAATTCTGCAAATTCAACCATGATCATGCGATCATCAGCCGTTTTATCCACTTGATCGATAAAATATTCTTCAAATATTAACCAATTGATGTTCAGCTGCATGTTTGCAATTTCAAAGATAATAAGGGCTGGTATGCCTAATAATGAGGAGCAATGTACAAACGGCCCCAATCACGTTTTTTTTAAGTTCAGCGTGAGGGCAAAATTGCAAAATTACGTTCTTAGTAGACGACAGTGAATATTCTGTAACAAATGAACGAAGGTGTCCAAGATCCTAACCAAAGCTACAGAAATGTTTTGATCATGCTCGAGGCCAGATTCCCTTCCACGGTGATTAAGAGAACCTCCGGAATTGTCAGTGCAGGAGGGCTGGTTTTAGATTGCTGGATTGCTGCAGAGGCATTAGGGTGTACAGACAGTGCGTGGTGGTGCTTAAGAAAGCAATTAGTACAACATAGATGGGGTATGAGAAAGCTCCATTTGGTAAAAGTAGGGAAAATCCCAAGATCTTCTGTAGCTATATAAATGGTATGAGGATAACTAGGGGAAGATTCGGCTCCTGAAGTGAACACGGTGGAAATCTATTTGTGCAGCCAGAAGACATCGCTAGTATGTTGAATGAATACTTCACATCCATCTTCACCCAGGCGAATGACGATGAATGTATCGATCTTGGGGAGAGAGTCTGCGAGGTTCTTCAGCAAATTGATACAGGGAATGACAAGTTATTGGAGGCGTTGGCAGGATTAAAAGAGTACAAATCTCCAGTTCGAGATGATTTTTGTCCCAGACTTCTGAGGGAGGCAAGAAAGGAGACCGCAGGGGCTCTGACCCCAAATTTTATATCCTCTCTGGCCACGGAAGAGGTGCCAGGGGACTGGAAAACAGCTATTGTGTTTTTGCTAATTAAGAGGGGCGGTAGAGATAACCCAGGGAACTCCAGGCCTGTGAATCTTAGGTTAGTGGTAGGGAAACTATTGGAGAAAATTCTGGATGACAGAATCTATCTCAACTTGGAGAGGCACGGTTTGATCACGAATAGTCAGCATGGCTTGATCAGAGGGAGGTCATGCATGACAAATTTGATTGAATTTTTTGAGTGGATGACCAGGTGTGTAGGTGAAGGTATTGCAATTTTGGAGGTTATATGGATTTCAGGTAAGTTCCCAATTGAGACAATTATAAAGAAGGCAAATGCTCATGTGAAACAGGGTAAATTGATAAGGTAAATTCAAAATTTGCTTATTTGTGGGAGAGAGAGTGTGATGACAGAAGGATACTGTTGTGACTGGAAACCAGTATCCAGTGGCAGAACACAGGAATCTGTGCTCGGCCCCCTATTTTTTGTCATTTATATAAATGATATCAATGTGTATGTGGGCGGTAGGATGAATAAGTTTGCGGACGACAGAAAGACTGGACGGAGGCTAAAAGTGATGTTGAGTTCCTTGGGCTACAGGTAGATATGGACGGGATGGCCAACTGGGCAGATAAGTGGCAGGTGAAATTTAACCCTGAAATGTGTGAGGTGGTACACTTTGGAAGGAGTAATTTGACAAGAAAGTATTCAATGAACGGCATGTCAATAAGAATTCCTGTGGAAGAAAGTGATCTTGGCCTCTGTGTCCATAGATCCCTGAGGGCAGAGGGGCATGTTCGTGTGCTAGTGAAAAAAGCATATATGATACTTGCCTTTAGCAATCAAGGCATAGATTGCAAAAGTAGTGCGGTCATACTGGAGTTCCATAGAAACTTGGAGAGGTCACAGCTGGAGCACCGTGTGCAGTTCTGGTCAACACAAAATAGGAAGGATGTGCTTGCACTGGAGGGGGTGCAAAAGAGATTCACAAGGATGTTGCCTGGGATGAAACATTTAAGTTGTGAAGAGAGGTTTGATAGGCTTGGACTGTTTTCCTTGGAGCAGAGAAGACTAAGGGGCGACCAGATCGAGGTCTATAAGTTTATGAGGGGCATGGAAAGTCTGGATAGGGAGCAGCTGTTCCCCTTAGTTGAAGGATCAGTCAAAAGTGGGCATAAGTTCAAGGTGAGCGGCAGGAGGTTTAGGGGGGATGTGAGGCAAAAAAAATAACCCAGAAGGTGGTAGCGGTCTAGAATGCCCTTCCGGAGGCTCACATCCTTTAAAGAGTACCGAGTTTCTCACATACTGGTGCAGACTCGATGGGCCGAAGATCCTCTTCTGCACTGTGTACCTCTGTGATTCTGTAATTCTGTGATGCTAAAGCAGCACCAGAACCTATTAATAACTACTAAATGTAGACTTGAAGCTTCGTCACGTTTTCAATCCTCAATCAACCTCTGCTCCTTTTGAGCCGTCCTGTTCAATTGACGAAGAAAAAATACATGTCCTTTGAGCCCCCCCCACCGTCCCACTTTCCAAATTCCCAAACAGTCACTCAGATGAAACAATGATTTGCTTGAACCTGTTACAATTCATTAACTGTATTCGCTGCTCACACTGGAGCCTTGTCTACATTCTTAAAGCACTGAAAGCTGATTCAGTGGTCACTTTGCTGATCTACGATCAGTCTGACTGTGCCCCTGAGCCCGTAAAACGTTCACAATTTCACTCCACAGTTTAAACATTGCAATGACTATCGAACTCAATGCTGACATTAACAACTTCCATGATAAGCACCTTTCTCATTTTCCGATTTGTCCCGTGCTGCTAATGGATGATGGCCAAACCATAGTCAGCGGGAGTTGAGGGTAAGTGGGCTGATTTTGGGGTAAGAGGTACCTCTTTTGTTCACAGGTGGATGGCAGTTTGACATCTCTGGGCTCTTCCCAATATTTTATATATTTGTTCTCTTGGTACCTTCTGATCTTTTTCATGCTTCCATGTCGCTTCTTGCTCTGTTATTCTGCTGTAACCCATTACACCTCCTCTGAAAGGGAGTGCTTCTTTCAGAAAGCTGTAAGGAGAGGTTTCGGAGAATAGAACGATGTCCAAGATCTGAGGCGGGGCCGGAAAAATACCTGATCAAAGACCTATTGGGGACCTGATCACTGGAGCCTGATCGTGACCTCAAGTCTAGGAGATAGAAGTGATCCGCTCTCAGTGACTTGATCTATACCCAGGAGAGTTTCAATCTGGCGAGGGCTCAAAGCCTCAAGGACATATGTACCTGGGGTGGGTGTTTGAACCTGTGTGTGTTCTGATCCTCAAGAAGTTGTAATGTTGATGTTGTCTGATCCCGAGATGATGCTGACAAGATGATGCGGGGCTGAACTGAAGCAGACTCTAATCCTGAGGGGTTGGGAGGGGGTGGGGTGTGGGGGGGGTGTGGGGGTGGGGGGGGGTGGGGGTGGGGGGTTGGGGGGTTGATCACTGAGATGGTGCCGGATTCTGAGCAGGGTAAAACACAGATGGGGTTCCGTCCCAGTGAGGAATTTGGATTTTGAGTTCCAGTGGAAGTCATGCCTTACCCTGGGGAGGTGGTGTAATCCCGCAAGTGCTACAACACTTAGGATGTTCGACTACTGATTGAATTCAAGAGCGATCTATAGGGTCTGGTCTCTCGGAAAAGCCGGATCTTGACCATGGGATGATATCCCGAGGGCTGTCAGATGCACGGAGTCGGATCTGATGCCGAGAGATGTGTGAACTGGGGAGTGGATCGGACCTGAACGAAGTTTGATCCTGGCGTGAGTACATCCTAAGGGGCGACTGAACGTGAGGTTTTTTTGATCCCAGGAGTGGGTGCATGATCCTATGTGGGCGCTTAATCCTGAGGAAGGACGGATGGTGTGGACGTTCGATTCAGTTTGATGCCTGTGACTAAGGGATGCTTGATTTTGAGAGAGGCCTGATCCTGAAGTTGGTTCACATCCTGAGGGTTTTGCATCATGAGGAGAGACTGATCCTACGGGATGTCTGATCCTGACATATGTCTGATTCTGACGAAGCCCTTAATTTATGGAGAGGGGGCTGATCCTGTTGGGGCTGGATTCTTATCAGGGTCAGCTTCTGACATGTGTTTGATATTGAGAGGTGTCTGATGAAATAATTGGATTACAACCTGTGGCGGCCTGGTAATGGGTGTGACCTGAGCCTGAGAGGATTTTTGCTCTTCATGGTGTTGAATACTAGCGGAACCCGGGAATCATAGAGAGGCGCCTGGTCTGGTGAAAGGAAGGTCTGTTACTGAGGTAGTCCTTATGTTGGGAAGGGGCCTATGCCTGAAAGCGATCTAATCCTGAGGTTGTTCTAATCCTGATCGGAGCCTGATCCTGATTGTGATGCTGACCCTGGTGGTGCCCAAATATGAGGGCTACTGATTGTGTCTTTGGCTTGACCTGATGGGGCTGCTGATCCCCAGGGACCCAAAATTCAGGAAGATGGCCTAGAGAGTGCATGTTATTTGGTAGGATGGGGTATTGTTCGGATTACCAATCCCCGGTGTCTTTGCGTGAGTTGTGGTTTCCAAGGTGGAAACACGATCAGTCAAGATTAAAACTGTAAAACACAATAAATCATTGGCTTCCGGCGTCACTCACAGTTTTAAAATTGCAGACCCGATTCCTGGAAGTGTTTTCCTGCCCGATGAATCCCCTGACTGCGGACAATATGGAATTAGGCGGATTGGAGATGGGCTGGGGAAGTTGTTGAGAATGTTAGGAACATAGGAAATTGGAGCAGGAGGTGAGCATTCGACCCCAAGAGACTGTCCTGCCATTCCAACAGGTCATGGTTAATCATTTAAATCTAAACGCTATTTTCCACCACTATCGCCAGAACATTGATGACATTGCGATGCAGCAATCTAACTATTCCTGCATTGAAGATGATCAAGGATTGAGTTTCGACAGCCCTGCAAGGTAGAGAACTCCTGAGATCCACCAGCTCTGTGGGAAAAAGGCCTCCTCATGTCAACCTTAAATTGCACACCCCTGATTTTGAATCTGTGCCCCTACGCCCAGAATTACCTGTCCGGGGAAAAATCCTATCAACATCCACCCTGCCAAACCATGTATATTGTTTTAAAGTGTACATGAGGCCACCTCTCTCTATAGAGATTGGAAGCCAGTTTTCCTCAATTTCCCTTCAAAAGTCAATCCACCGTCCTAGGCATTTTACTCGTAACTCAGCCCCCACCAAGCCACCCCCCGCGCCCTCCCTTCCCGTTGCACTCCGTCAACCGGAATTACATCCTTCCTTAGATCAGAAGTCCAAAACAGTACACATTAATGGAGAAGTTGCCTCGCCATACCCCTATTCCATTGAAGCCAGTTATTTTTACACAAGTGCTGACGTCTTCTTTCTATCAAGGCAACAGACATTTTGCAGCCCTAATTGCTGCTCCATGAACCTCCTAGAGACTCATGATCAAGGACACCCTGATCCATTTGGAGATCCACAGTTAACACTATATCAGTATCAAATGCACGCTCTACAGTTCTGTTTTTTTTTTGTTTTTACCAAACTACAAAACGTTGTCATTAAATCACTTTATATTCCACCTGCCAAGTTTTGCCTTTACACATAGGCTGTCCGTGTCCCCTTAAATCGCACTTGCATCCTCCTCACAGCATTACATGCATATATATAAATGCCTGCCATCTTGAAAATGGCCCATTCATTCGTACTCTGTGCTTTAACAAGTCCATGCCCACACCTGTATATTACCCCAATCCAATGCGCTCTACAATTTTTTAGAAACGTCCTTTGTTGGGCCGTATGGAAGTCATCTAAAAATACAAATGCACCATATCCTCTGGTTCTCCCTCTGTAAGTTACAAATAACATCCTTAATATGCTTCAAAAGATTTGTCAGAAGTGATTTCGCTTTCATCAGTTGATTTTGACCCAGCCAAACATATAATTTCCTACGTACCCTGTAATCGAAAGATTTATAATAGATTCAAACAATTTCCCGAGTACTGAATTCAGACTATTCACCCGCTAGTTATCAGGTTTATTTCTGCCTCCCCTATTAAATAATGGGGTTCCATTGGCTACTACACATCCGGTAATTGTAACCTTTACAGCTATCCGTCATCACCCTCTCCACCAGACGCAGATTTGCTGCTGAAGACTTCTCTTCACCGTCTGGTTGAGCCACAGGGACCATTTGATCAGTAATTTTCAGAAGTTTCTCCTTCTCTTTCTTGCAGTTACATTACTGGGGATTGTCATCCTGTGCCGGGAAAAGTGTGGCCTCTCTACCTGCACCACTCGATACCTGGTGGCCATGGGAACGGTGGATTTTCTGCTCATTATCACTGACGTCATACTGAACCACATCAAATTTTATTATTTTCCAATAAGCTACATGAACATCACCCCTGTGTGCAGTGTTCAGGCTGTTCTGATGAGTGCGGCCAGAGACTGTTCTGTCTGGTTCACCGTCGCTTTTTCCTTTGATCGATTTGTGACTATCTGTTGCCAGAAGCTGAAAACAAAATATTGCACCGGGAAAACTGCGGCTGTGGTTCTAGCAACGACCTGCATTCTGCTCTGTTTAAAAAACATCCCTTGGTACTTTACATTTGAACCTTATGTGATAATCAATGATTTGCCTTTATTATGCATTGCAACGGTAAACACTGTAACTGAAAACGGATGGCTGGCATATACCTGGCTTGATAACGTTTTAACCGCGTTGCTCCCGTTCACGTTAATTCTGTTGCTGAACGCTCTGACCGTTGGACGGATTTTAATGACCAGTCGAGCCCGTAAGGCTCTGAGGGGTCAGATTAAGGGAGAGAATCGCAGTGACCCAGAGATGGAGAGTAGAAGGAAATCTATGATTTTACTCTTCACCTTATCTGGCAGCTTCATACTCCTGTGGTTGGTGAATGTTATATACTTCTCTTATTCTAAAATTAGAAGACTTGTTTATCTCACCCAACCTGAGGTGGTTTTTATGTATGTCGGATGGATGCTGCGCAATTTAAATTGCTGCACAAACACATTCATTTATGTGGTGACTCAGTCAAAATTCAGAGAGCAGATCAAGAGCGCGGTGAAATATCCGGTAACATCAATTATTCAATTAATGAATGTACAGAGGAACTAAGACGAGTCCAGAGGCGGCTCCCAATGTCTGCGCACCAGTAGTGGAATATTTATCCTTAAACTCCCAATTCATAAACGGATAAAAGCAGCGAGATATTGACTAAGAGATGAGGGCTGGGAGGGTGCAACTAAAATTCTACCTGTACTGGATGTATTCTCACTCAGAGAGGCGAATTCGATGAAAGACAGCTGCATCTGCCAATCAGGAATCACCTCCCATTGATTCACTGCCGCCTAAGCCAATCAGTGAGGTCTATTTGGCGACTGTCCGTTGCATCGACAAATCAGGCAATTCCACAATTTACCAAGAGCTGCCAATATATGATCTCACCCAGTGAATGACAACACCTCAGCCAAGCAGATAAACCAACCAGGTGACGGATATCCTTTCAGCCAATCGGCGAGATAGCGCCCTGGCAGACAGCTGTATTCACCAATCAGGGAATCAATCTTGTTAATTGACCGCGGCTTCTGTCAATGTACGACCTCCGATTGGTGAAACACAGAGCTTTCATCCAATCAGGCAGCATCACCTTGTGACTGACAGCCGGTTTCAACAATCAGACAGTTCCGCGCGGTAAATGCAGTGGCCTCTGCTAATCAGGAACCCCTGTATGGACCAAGCAGAGCTACAGAGATGTGACTGATATCTCAAATAACTAATCGAAATTTTCGAAAGGACGATCATCATCCACACTCTTTAATGGAAGCTTTGCATTTTCCAACTCAGAGCTGCCTTAACCAATCAGAGATCCCCGAAAGCCGTGGAATGTTCTGAAATGATGAGAATCATGCTTCAAATTCCGCCCAAAAGCACAGCGTATTGCCCAGGTCAGCAACCCCTGCCCGGCATCAATGTTTCTGACAGTCCTTCACCCAATCGGTGCGATTAGATGTAATTATTTGAACAAACGGGATGCGGCCACGATGTTCAATTGCCAGAGCATTACTCCCAATCCTGTGTCATGAAGTCATGCAGCTTGTTCATGGCAAGAGGAGGTACAACGATCCGTAAAGGAGAGCCGTATTGTTAATTATGCAAATACATTTCACTGTTGCCAACGACAGAGCCAAATGCGCGGAGAAATTCAGAGGTGGAAAGAATTGGGACCAAGGCAAGATGAGGAGGGATACAAATGCGGCATTGTTGCAGCGCAGAATGAGGCTGGTCGGGCCATTGAGTGTGACCTGGCTCTCCGAATGAGTAATTCACACGGTATCAATGCCCCACCTCCTCCCCCAAACGCTGAACACCTTATTGTTCAGTGAATTCAATGGCTTATACATTTAATGCGTCAAAACAGTTTCATGCAAGGCTTGATTCATTTGCAATTGAACAGAACGCTGTGACCTCTCCTTCCCGATCATTCCACAAATGAAACAGATTCTCGGTGTCTGCTGTGTCCAGGCTCCTATTTACTTCAGTACTTCCATCAAATTTCCTCTCAACATTCGTTTCTCCAATGGCTAAATGACTGCCCAAAAATCTCTAATCCATCTTGGATTAGTGGCATGGATGAGGAACTGACCTTCGTCTTCTTTGGAATCAATATCATGAATCTGTTCTACACGCTATCCAAATTCTTTCACAGCCTTTCCAAAAGGCCACACCCTGAACTGGGCACGATATTCCTGCCGAGGCTGGACCAATGTCTGATACATGTTCAATCTACCCTGTGCTGGATAATGTCAGAATCACACACAACTTTACCAATCTCCCTTCTGCTGGACCCTCTCAGAATCACACACACACCTTTACCAATCTACCCTCTGCTGGATCCTCTCAGAATCGCACACAAACCTTTACCAATCTACCCTCTGCTGGACCCTCTCAGAATCACACACAAACTCACACACACACATTTGCCAATGTTCACGCTGCTGGACAATGTCAGAATCACACACACACAACTTTACCAATCTACCCTCTGCTTGACTCTCTCAGAATCACACACACACCAATACTGTTACCAATTTACCCTATGCACGATTCTCTCACGTTTGCTGTGAATTGTCAGGCCTTTGGGAAGATAATGGCCACCATGTACTAACACAAAATGTCTGATTGACGTATGTGGAGATTTAGAGAGATTCAGAGAGAGGGGAGAGAAGCACACACAAACACACACACACACATATACAGACCAGAGGACAGGGTGACAGAATAAATTTAGTTCAATTTCCATTTAAAAATTAACATTTGCCTGAGCATCAATCTTCATTTGCGGATTACAGTTCCAAACTTCTCTGCCCCAAGCGTGCTGAAGCGCAGGATGAATTCAGCCCTCATCCTTCTAAATTCCTGGGAACACATCCCGATTTTGCGTAATAACACTTTGTAATTTACCCCTTCCTGGTATCATTCGAGTAAAGCTGTCCTGCGCTCAAGTGTATTGACCCTCAAATATCTTTTGGCGTCCACTATTTGCTGCTTTGTGTTATTCCTGCAAGCATTCTATCATATCATCTTAAATCATGAATAAATACATCGAATCTCGGAGAGACAAGCTGTAAAATATCTGTACATTTTACTACAGATGTGCAGACAGGCCGGTGAAGATAAGGTCAATAAAAGATTTAAAAATCAGCTGGTGATAATATATATTTGTGAGTGTTACTGTGTTTGTATGAAAGTGTGTGCATGCGTCTGTGTGTGTGAGTGAGAGATAGAGAGAATGTATCTGTCATTGTGAATGTGTGTGTGAGGACTTTTTTGCGTGTGTGTGTCTGTGTATGAGAAAGTATTTATCTGTACGTGTCTGTGTTTGTTTGTGAGAAATAAAATATATATGTGTGAATGTGCCTATGTGCGTATCTGAGAGAGAATGCGTGTGAGTGTGTGCGTGTGTGAGAGAGAATATCTATGAGAGTGTAACTGTGTGTGTGTGTTTGTGTATGTGTCTGTATGTATGAAAGAATATATCTGCGTGAGTGTGTGTGAGTGATATAGAATGTGTGTGTGCGCGGGTAAAAGAAAGAATATATCTGCGAGCGTGTGTCTGTTTGAGAGAGAGTATGTGTGGGTGTGTGTGTGGGTGTGTGTGTGTTTGTGTGTGTTAGCGTCCATAAGAAACAATATATCTGTGCGAGTATGCATGTGTGAGAGAGTGTGTGAGAGTGTGTGTAAGAGAGAGAGATTGTATGTGCATGTGTGTGTGAGGGAAAATATATCTGTGAATGTGACTGTGTGTGAGTGTATTTGTGAGGGTAGGTGTGTGCATGTGTGTGTTTGATTGTGTGTGAGAGAGAAAAAACGTGTGTTTGTGTGTGTGTCAGAGAGAGCATAGATCTGTGTGAATGTGCGCAAGAATGCACGTATGTGCGTTTATGTGCGCGCGTGTGAGAGAGAAAATATATCTGTGTGAGTGTGCCCGCATGTGCATGTGTGTGTGTATGTGAGAGAGAGAGAGAATGTATGTTTATGGGTACAAGAGGGGAAATGTATCTTTGTGAAAGTGACTGTGTGTGTATGTGTGTATGTGTGTGTGTGCGCGCACATGCGTGAGGGTGTTTGTGTGTGTATCCGTGTGGAAGTGTGAAAGAGAGATAATTGGTCTCTGAAATAGAGAGAATGTGCGGGCGTGTGAGGGAAAATACGTGTGTGTGTGCGCGCAAATCTGAAACAATATGTCTGTGTGAGTGTGTGAGAGAGTAAGAGGGAATGTGTGTGTATGTGTGTGTATATTTATGAGAAATAATATGTCTGTGTGAGTATGTGGGAGAGAAAGATTGTGTGTGTGTGAGTGAGAGAGTGTGAGTGTGTATATGTGAGAAAGTGAGAAATAATGTGTGTGTGAGTGAGAGGGAGAGAGAGAGAATGTGTGTGTGTGTGTGTGTGCATGTGAGAGAGAGCGAGAATGTGTATGTGTGTGTTGGAGGGAGAGTCGGAGGATTTATCTCTGTTGGTGTGTGTGTGTGTCTATGTATGACAAAGAGCATATCTGTCTGGGTGTGTTTGGGTGAAGGAGGGAATGTGTGTGCGTGTGTGTGTGTGTGTGTGCGTGTAATTGAGAGAGCTTATGAAATGTGCGTGTGGTGTGTTTGTGAGTATCAGAAAGAGAATGTATCTGTGTCACTGGATGTCCGAGTCTATGTATGAGATAGAATATCTTTGTATGGGTGTGTTTGTGTGAGGGAGAGAATGTGAGAGAGCATATAACTGTGTAAGTGTGCCCTTGCGTGCCAATCTGTGTGTGCATGTTTGTGCGCGTGAGTGTGTGTGAGAGAGAGATAATTGGTGTTTGTAAGAGAGAGAATGTGTATGCACATGAGAGAGAATATACATGTGATTGTGAGTGTGTGCATGAGAGATACTATGTATGAGAAAGAATATATCTGTGTGACTGTGCTGTGTGAGAGATTGTTAATTTGTTTATGTGAGAAAGAATATATCTGTGTGAGTGTGTGCATGTGGGAATTGTTTGTGTTTATGTGTGGTAGAAAGAAAATGTATGTGTAAGTTTGGCTGTGTGTGTGAGGGGATGTGTTTGTGTTTGTGTGTCTGTTTCTATAAGGAAGAATATATCTGTGTGAATGTGTTACTCTGTGTGTGCATGTGTCTGCATTTGAGTCAGAATGTCTACTGATGTGTGAGAGGAAATATAACTGTGAGCGGGCCTGCTTGTGTGTGACAGTGTGTGTCAAATAAATAATATATCCGTGCAAATCTGTATGTGTGTGTGAGAGAGAGAAAGAGAGAGAGAATGTGTTTGTGTGTGTGAGTGAGAAAGAGGGAGAGTGACTGAGTGTGTGTGTGCGAGAGAGGGAGAGTTAGAGGGAGAGAGTGAGTGATTGAGTGTGTGTGAGAGTGAGAGAGAGTGTGTGTGTTTATGTGCGTGTGGGTATATGAGTGAGAGAGAGCGAGAGAGAGAGTGTGTGTGTGGGTGCATGAGTGAGAGAGAGGAAGAATATATCTGTGCGAGTGTGACTTGTGTGTGTCTATGTATGAGAAATAATATATCTGTCTGGGTGTGTTTGTGTGAGAGAGAGAATGTGTGTGTGTTTGTGTGAGAGTGTTCATATAAAATGTGTGTGTTTGTGTGTGTGATAGAGAATATATCTGTCTGAGGGTGCGCACATATCTGTGTGCGCGCTTCACTGCTTCCAGCTTCTCATGATTAATGAAGCAATCTGTTCTAATCCATATTTCTCTATTTTGCAAATTCACTTAAGACATTCAGATCCCATTGCCAAAATGCTCCAAATTCAAACAATCACTGAACCCACAAATCCCAGTAAAACCTAGGCCCCAAATCCATTAACATTGAACCCATAAATCCCACTGACACTTAGGCCCCAAATTCCACTATCACTGAACCCACAAATCCCACTAGCAGTGAGGCTCCAAATTCCACTTACATTCAACCCACAATTCCGACAATCATTAAAGCTCCACATTCCACTGTCACTGAACCCTGAAATCCAACTGAAAATTAGGCCCCCAATTTCACTGTCACTAAACCCACAAATCCAACGTATACTTAGGCCCCAAATCCCACCATCACTGAACCCACAAATCTCATGAACACCAAGTCCCCAAAGTCTACTATCAATGAACCCACAAATCCCACTAACACTTAAGCCCCATATCCCACTAACATTGAACACACCAATCCCACTAACACTTAGGCCTCAAATCAGGGTAACTCTCAACCCACAAATACCACTGCCAATCAGGGCCAAAATTTCATGATCACTGAAAGGACATATCCCGCTAACACTTTGGCCATAAATTCCACTATCACTTATCCCACAAATACCACTAACAATTAGGGCCCAAATTCTACTAGCACTGAACTAAGGAAACCCACTAAATCGAATTTCCAAAATTCCAATATCACTGAACTCACATCTCCCACAAACAGTTATGTGACAAATTCCACTATTCCTGAAACACCAAATTCCAAGATCACTATGGCCCCAAATTTCACAATCACTGAACCCACAAATCCAACTAACAGTTATGCCCCAAATTTCACGAAGAATGAACACACAAATCCAACTAACACTTAGGCCCCAAATCCCACTATCACTGAACCAACTCTTCCCACGAACACTTAAGCCCCATATTAACCTCTCCAGGAACCCACAAATCCCACTAACACTTGGTCTCCACATTCCACTGTCACTGAACCCACAATTTCCACTTAAAATTGGCCCCAAACATCACTATCAGTCAAATTCTGACTCCGTTGATCCAATTTTTCCTCATCGTCCTGCGCAATATTTTCACCATCAGACACAATTTACTGAACACAAAGCCTGCACGAGATCGCGGACAAAGAGAAGTGGCGAGTGTGGCAGGGACCCAGACATGGAGAGTTAATGCAAATCCATCATTTTGCTATTTGTTATCTCGGCCAATTTCATTTGTTGTGGTCAATATTAATTGTTTATTCCATTTTGTTCCGGATGTGGCATTTGGGGTATATGAGTGCATGGATGGGATATTCTGTGCGGGTATTGGGTTTCATGCTGAAGCTCTTGATTTGCTGCACAAACACGTGTAATTATGCCGTGTCCCAGAAAAGTTCAGAGTGCAGTTGAAGATAGGGCTGAAATCCCGTCTTTACCACAATCCTTAAGTTCATTCAATGATCTGAAGAATTAAATCAATGGCAGTTTACAACATTTTCTACAATCAATTACAGGCAACAGACGCGGCTGTCGCCATAAAAACAAAGTGGAGACTTTCGCTTAATTATCAAAGATTGCAACCGGGCTCGTTACTTTGAACACAGAGCTGGAGGTGGACTGTCGCTTTGGTAACAGAGCTGTGCTATGCTCCGGAAACTAATGGTGGTTGCTGTGGTTTCAGTGAGGAGCTGGGGATGTCACTATGGTATCAGAGTGGGGTGGTGCCAATATGGCAAGAATAAAGTTTGCAGTGCATGATGACGATAACAGAGCTGGTGGTGACCTCAATTTGGTAACACAGCAGGAGATGTCATTATGACAGCAGATACATGGGGGGCACATGGCACTATAGTAATCTATTCTATTTAAAAATCGGCATTCAGAAATTGATATCCCTTGCAGCGATTGGACAACAAGCTATCCGCCCTGTTATCACTCCTCTCTCATTAGCTGATCCATCTGTCTATCATTCTGCTCTGAAACAACGATTGGATAGTGAGCCGTCGGGCCACCTCCGCCATCGCTCCCTTCCTATTGGCCGGCCTGGCTGCCAATCATCTATCAAACCCTCTCATATTGGAAAGCAATATCCCCCCACCTCTGGCAGCATTCGTCACGCATTGGACGTTCGATCCCCCCATTTCTTACTCCCTCAAACCCCACGGACTTTGAGAAGTCAGGTCGCAGCTTTGCTGCCTTTGAACTGGTATTTCCACCTCTCTGCATCCAATCACAACGATTTGACAGTGATCGTTTTCTCTCCCTCAACCCCACCATCACCCTCGTCAGCATCACCCCACTCCATTTGGCTGGGTAAGTCTCACGATTTGTTTGCTCCCTAGCTCTCATTGCAGAGCAAGCATCGCGTTCCCTTGAACCAGCAAACACCCTTGGTCCAAACCATCATCATCATATTGTCCCCTCACATCGACAGTGAATATCGCTCGCCTACCTTTGACCAATATGACCTGGACCGTATCCCACTCCATGACACGGATTGCCATCAATCCGCCCCTCCTCATATCTGCCCTCGTCCACCTGCCAATCTAGCTGTCCGCTTGCGTTATTTGGACAGAGATCTCAGCCTCCCACAATGACGTCACTCTTCTCCCTCTGGCAATTCCTCCTGCCTAGCACAGGTTAGGGAAGGAAGTCTTCAACACTGACATCTCTCTCCCCCCATTGGCTGGGCCACATGTTATTCATCCCACTCAATCGCACTGACTGAAAAGTGAGCTGTCCTTCTGCCCTCAACGCAAACAGCATCCCATAGTCCAGGAAAATACAACCCGTTGATCAGCACTGCAACAACAAATTTTCTCTCACTCCCGCACCCACGCACATTAGTAGCTGTGTGTACCATCAACAAGGTGCACAGCAGGAATTCACCAGGGCTCCTTAGACATCATCTTACAAACACATGATCACTACCATCTGGAAAGAGAAGGGCAGCAGATAAGATGGGGACACCAGCATGTGGAAATTCCCCTCCAAGTCACTCACCAGCCTGATATGGAAATAAAGACAGCATTAACGTGTCCAGACCGTATGACTCAACTTCATATGGACTCAGAACATTAACTCTGTCTTCCTCTCCACAGAAGCTGTCAGACATGCTCAGTTTTATCGAGCAATATTTGTTTTTGTTACAGATTTCCAGCATCCGCAGCATTTTATTTTGAGTTGTAAGTATGCCACCTTTCCATCAGTTTATCTGAATCAAATATTGGAACCCCATTCTTATCAGCACTGTGGATGTACCTACACCCCATAGATTGCATGGACTAGCTGTTTTATTCCACGTTTAAATCCCATGTTTCTTTTTGTGTATCTTATGTGTCCTGTATGTGATTGTACAGGGATTTTAAAGGAGTTTGATTTTAGGTTCCAGAGCTATAAATTGGTAGCTCATATTCCATTTTTCTGCCACTGGTCAACGACAGTTTAGTCGCTAAACAGTTTCTTTTTAATATATTAACTTTACAAACCTAGAGCTCGTACTCTGTTAACCTAAAATGAAGAATTCGTTACAATTGAGGAATCCTTGTGGTTCGTTTAACCTAATCGCATTTCTCGCTGCTCGGGAACAATGGGGTTTGTCATTACAGCACATTCTCCACTGTGAGTCGTGACTCGGATTCAAAATAAATTAAACGTTAATATTGAGAAAACGTGCACGTAGACAGGAGCATATATGTTCATTGTCTGCGAAAGTGCTGATATATTCGCTAGCTTATTTTAGCCACGTCCACATTTTGACATGCTTCCCTGCTTGACAATAGTAGTGGCCTATCGCCTGTTCAAATACCGCTTTGGCAAAGGTGATTTCGGAAAGAATAGCGAATAAATCATTAATCGTGGCCAAAAAAATGGAAGTATCTGAAAAGGGTTAAAACCTGGTGAGAGAACAAAAACCACACAAATCAACCAACCATTAACATGGAATAATATTAGCAAAGGGTGGATTTATACACTAAAAAAACTTATTACATAGAGAAGCTCAATACAACATTCAATGCAATAATTAATTACACAGGGCAAAAGGCTTTGGGAACTAACGATGGACGAGATTGCCCGCTGAGATGCGGGCTTGAACATAATATTTACTGCAATCAGGCAAAGAGAATTAAATAAAGCTCGAAATATTCACGTTGGGAACTATATCTGTCGGGACCAAAAGAGATTGCACCTTTTGATCCGCAGGGATTGATCTCAGCTCAAATGGTTTCAATCTGCTTTCCCTTCTACTCTTTTATAAGTTTGGAGAGGAATTGGATGCAAAACCCCATTTGAGACCGGTAATTAATTCATGAAGATTAGTCCCACGTTTCCCTCTAGTTATAAACATCATGAGCTATTAAGCCCTTTCAAACCCCTTTCCCTAATCTCCACGAACAAGTGCATATGTACAGAAAGGTCACGTTGTAGCTGCGCATTCTTTCCAATTGTAACTTTATTTCATATTGTCTTGGAAAATGACAAGTTATCATGACCTGGCCAGCGACACTTACAGGGTATGATGTTTTTTAACGTGTAATGTCATCTACTTTCCACTGAAAATAGACGAATCAGAGTATTTCCTAAATGATCAGAAGTTAGAGACTGTAGATTCGGAGAGAGGATGTCAGGTACTGTACAGAAATCTCTGGCATCAACTGAGAATTGCAACACTGAGACTGATCAGGAAGCAATAATGTGAAGGATTACATCATCAAGAGAATAGGCACTTTATGTAGGCAGGGATAGTACTTCCTGTGTTTTAAATACAGGGAAGGAGTGGGAAAAAATGGTGCCTTTCAGAATGCTCCGTACAATGTAGATGATTAAGATCAGTAATTTCCTGAAAAAAAGACTTGGTAAGGGAATCAGGGCGTTGCAACAATAACGGAAAGAGCGATGAATGTTACCGAGTTCTATATATTCATAGCTGAATCTGCACCAGATAAAGACATGGATGGGAAGCACAATCTCAGCTGGGCTGAGGTGACAGCGAACGCAGAAAACCCACTGAAGGCAGCATTTTTCAAACTGCGGCCCATGGGCTTGGTCGATAACAGGGCGTCAATATTGTGCTGATGATCACTAGCAGCAAATGAACATGATGTGGATTTCACTTAGTGACTTTGATATATGGTTTGTTTCGTTTGAGTTGACTTTGGCTCATTCCGCCTTGTCAATGGATGATAAGACAAACATGTGACCCTTACAAGCTTGACATTTGATAGTTGTGCAGATTACACAGCGAGAGTGGGACGACCTGACGAGAAATAACTTCGAGAGAAAAAGCTGATGTCAATATCGTACAAAGAAATCCAGCCACTCTCCTGCTAATGATATCCCCAATATGAAATATTAGATGGGAAATTAGAGACCTATCAAAGACCATGATATTGCAAAGTCGGGGGAGAAGCCAGTGCTGGAGGTTCTCCGTTTCAGTTAGGGTGGGTAAGAGTGGAATCCAGTAATGGAAGCCCAACTAAGAGACGGGTGTCAGAGATAGAGAATGGCCATTGATTGTAAGAGAGGGTTAGAGAGTCTATGTGACAAATACATTTTGCATTCGGAAAATGAGTTCAAGCAGGACAAGCAACTGGTCATATGAGGGATTCAGAAATGTGGTGTAGGAGCAATGCTACTGGAATCTCGGGTCAGAGAGCAATTTGGAATCGATGCAAAATAAATCCATACTCATCTTGAGGCACCAGATAGGGAGGCGAACATGGTCAGTGAAAAGCTAACGATATTGCTGATGAGGCGACTGATAAAGGTTTTAGCTTTTTCCATTCTGGAGAGACTCATGCATTATTTTAATACAGAGGTAGCCGGGAGAGAGAATGGAGGGGCTTTTGGCGGGTGTATTCTAAATACACACACATTAATTCTGGGTCCCTCCCAATCTCCCCAACCCTCCATTCTCTCCTCTTCCAACCTGCTCTCATTCTTCTGTCTTTCTCTCTCTCTCTCTCTCTCTCGCTTTCTGACGCGGAACCATTTCTGCCAATACAATTCCATTAACGATCTAAGTTAAACGGCCGAAGCCAACATTACCATGAACAATTGATTTTTCAATCTTTGTTTATTGTTAACGTGCTGCTCGACAATCATAGTTTGAACCTTTCTACTCGGGATTTGAGGGATAACATCAAGCCCTGTTTTTTTTTTTGATGCGATTTTAATCAGAATAATCATTTCACAATGTAATTTACATCGGAGTCAAAGCTGCTGATGTAATGTGTTTGCTCACTCAGTGTGACTAATAGCAATAATCAGGAATACTACCATCTCAGAGGAATAACATACCCTTTATAAATCAAATACCATCAGAATGGGTGAGCTCAGATTGCCTGCCGGAGCTGTGGGTTCGAGTCTCCCTCACAGTAATGGAATATCCAGTCATCTGTCAAATACAAGATATTTACTTTCTTGTTCTTACGCCAGTTGAAGTATTTGGTGAGCCATTGCGTCCAGTTCTTAATGTTGTAAATCGGTATTTGACACAACTGCTCGAATCGACAATTTTTTAGTTGCTATATGTGTAAAGCTTTCTGATCAGTTTTACACGTTGAGGAATGAAATTTCTTAAATCTTTGCTTTGTCGACCTTTTGTGAATTTCATGTATCTGCATTGACCATTTCGGATGCAGTACTGGCAATTCTAAAAGTTTATTTGTTGTACAGGGTAAATTGTTATCAGCTGGACACAAGGACATTGAAAACAGGAGGTGAAGTATGGCATACAGCACGAGCTATAAGGCGTTCAGCATTACGATCAGATTGTGACTCATTTGATGGCGCCCCAGCTCCCTTTTCCATTGGTTTACCAATAATCCATTACTCTGCTATACTGTAAAACTCCGTTTACCCAAACCTTGTGTATTTTCAATATCTCGGCATCCAGAGTTCTGTTTCCAAGACAATTCCAGAGATTTCCGACCCTCGGAGTGAAAATAGCCTTAATCATCCCCAGTTTGAATGTGTGGAAGTTGATTGTGAAACAGTGCCCATATGGCCTTTATTATTCCATGTGGTGAAAAATCCTGACAGAAAGTATTCTGTCAATTCCTCTTTAAACGACCTCTGAATTTTGTACGTTATAGTAATATCAGCTCTTATTCTTACCAACTGTTTTGATTGTGGTCGCAACCAGCTCAAACTTTTCCCATATGATAACTCCATCAACACAGGACTAAACCTAATAATCCTTGCCTGAACTAAATTCAATTCAAAAATATCACCTGTTATCTCAGTAGATCAATACTGCGTGTGATATTGCACATTGGCTCTCACCAGCGTCGTATCAACACGCAGAAGACGATCGATTGTTCCTGCCAGTATCACTTTGCGGGCCGTACCTGTCCTGGAATATCACTGCTCAAAACTTCTCAGTTATTCATAACGAGGCAGCTAACTGCCATAGGAGGCTGCGCAATGGCAGACCTCTAACAATAAACAACATTAATCCGTTTTGCAACAACTTCAAACATTGTTTTGCTTTTCACTGATCTAAAATATTATTTCCTTCCAAAACGTTGTATGCCTCGCTGCCGAACTGAGTCTGTTCCTGTTTCTTTCACATTGTCTTCCCTGAAAGAATATGGATGAAGTTACAGCCTGTTGCCGGAGCTCATTGTGAAATGGAATGTATTGCTCTTATATTGAAAACGTTTACAGTGCACCTGAGGGACGAACAAAACTTTCATGTTAGTTGTAATCTAGGATGAGCAGTATCAATGTTTTGTTAAACAATCCCCCTGCTAAATCTACATTTCGCAATTACTACAATTGTAGTTTCAGTTAGGTTTATGGTTCTCTGACAAAGGAATTATGCTTTGCGTGTTCCTTGTTTCGCAGACAGATTGAACAGTGCATGGCATGGGAATGAGTGACATCCTCCTGGGATATTTGTCAGCACAAGATGAGATGAAACATAAATAAATAGAGAAAATGCTGGAAAAATTCATTGGGGCATCTGTGGAGAGAGGAACCGATTAAACGTTTCCCATCCGTGCGGCCCTCCTTCAGCTCTGGAAGAAGATCCATACCAATACAAAACGCTAATTCCGTTTATTTTTCTACAGGTGCTTCACGACCTGCTGAGTTTATCCAGTGTCTTCAGTTTTTACTTATGATTTCCAGCATCCACACTATTTTGCATTTAACTTATGAGAGGAAACAGCATTCTTCTGAAAATTGGATGAATTCACTAAGGGAGATGGAGGCAAAGATGAGGAGCAGATTAAATAAGTGATGACAATCAATTGTGTTTTTTTTTCATTCTTGCAAATTTATGATTATGTACTGGCTGTTAAATTAATACAATTAAATTGATCATATAGTCACGAATCAGTTTCTTTGAGGTTGAGAGAGGAGAGCATTGAATCTTCTTTCCATGACTCTGATGTACATTTCTTTGTATTTATGATGCATTATTAACTTAATGTATTTTGCATGAAATCGAGAGTTGAAATGTTGACATATTATAAGAGGGTTGAAGAAACTCTTACTCAAGCTGGAATGTGAAGTGTGATTTTCATGACTAATCTCGATAGACCGCGAATCATGAGATAATGATGGTTAAGTCAGCGCAAATACTAAATTATTGCTTGGTATCTTCATTAATTACTCGATTCTGTGGACTTTCACCTGAAACATATGTGCTCTGTATTTTTTTCTTTTAAGTAATGGAATGGATTTGAACAAGAGAAAAAAGCAAGTTAACAAATAGAGACTGTGATCATCTCTTGAAATGTTAAACTTTTCACAAACGTTTCTAAATGAACAAAAATAAATACACGCCGAAATTTACAGGCAAGTAGCATTTATGACTAGGATGCTCGCTCATGATAATAACAATGAGCCAGATGTGAAACGGAGCAATGCAAGAACGATGTTAGAGGTATAGAGGGATCAACGGGAGATAACAAACGAAAAGTAATGAGGGAGATGAAAGAGAGAGAGAGAAACAGAGGATGCAAGTGAAAGAGAGATAGATTTGGAGAGAGAGAGGACGAGAGAGGGGGCGTCGGGTGGGGGTGAGTGGGGTGCGGGGTGGGGGGAATACAAGTGGGGTGTAAATGAGATAAAATACGGTGTGAGTACCTTATGGTGATGAACTTCTCAAGTCTCTTGAACGATTTGTGAAATAAACTGAGATGAGGACATCTGAAATATGTTGCAGGTTCGTTTAGTTTCACTGCTACACTCATTTGTTATGTCTTTACCTCATTCGGTGAATGTTCTTTTTCTGGATATATGAGCAGAGTGAACAGGCATTATTGAATAATTTCTTTCATGTCCACTAATGGTGATATATTATTAGATAATGCTCTGAAAATATGTATTTGCACAATTTCATCAAGGACGATGTGCATTATCTTCATTCTGTCCGTTTCTCATTTGTAAGCAATGGGACGTGAAAGATAAATTTCTTCAACGTAGTTCAGGACCATCCTCCTGTTCGCCAACAACAATTATATTAGTTATCAATGATTAAAAATAATAATTGAGTTGTGTATATAGATGATACATGTATTAGAATTCGCCTCATGTTTTTATTCCATATCAATATTGGAATCTCAGTCTCTTATTGCATTGCACTGAATCCTCTATCTTCTCATCCAACACTTAGGTTTACCCACTTTCCAAAACCAATTGCCCAGGCCTCCAAATCCGATCTTCGATGGCTCCCTCCTAGTTTTACGGCGGGGTTCAGTTTCTGGATGAATCTCCCCAGCAATTCCCACACTCAATGTCTCTTCCTCATTCACTTTGTGTGAACCAAGTTTAGCTTGCGTAACCCTGAACAACTAATCAGTTGCTCTCAGTATGTACCCAAATTTTCTTCATCAGCATGGAACCCAAAGCTGGTTTAAAAAAACAATGTGCCTGCATCCTCAATGACATTCACTCCTAGGCAATGGTTCGACGACCTCAATTGTCCCTTTCACTGCATCCAGTGTGCAATGTATTCAAATTAATGACTAATACATCTCCAATACGATTTGACAATAAATTGAAAAAAAAATCCTCTGCTCAAAAACATTTCATAAACATTCCTTATAGGATGCAACAGCAAAGGCATCCTATAACCTGAAAGACTGTGATTTTGCTTCCATGGCGGATCATTGTTTATGTGTTTCATTACTTTTCTCTGTTCCAGTTAACGTGCTAACGATTCTGATTTTATTCAGAGGAAAGTGTGGTCTGTCGAAATGTATCAACCGCTACCCGTTGGGCATGGCAATGGCCGATCTGCTGGTCATCATCACTGATCCTATGTTAAGAGGGATATTTCCAAGATACTTCCCAGGTTCATTTCTGCGCATTACTCCCGTGTGCTGCCTCAATAACATCCTGCTTTTTGCAGCCACGACTCTTTCTGTATGGCTAAAAGTGGTGTTCACCTTTGATCGTTATGTGGCAATTTGTTGTGAGAAGCTGAAAACAAAATATTGTACCCCGAAAACGGCAGCTGTGGTTCTAGCAACAGTGAGTGTGCTAGGCTCCTTAGAGTGTACCCCTTGGTTCTTCGCATTTGAAGCTTCATATATAATTGATAACGTTCCCAGGTATTGTACCTTTAAATCTAGCCTGATTAATTCCACTGCTTGGGCAGCATATGAGTTGCTTCACCGCATTTTGTCTCCCTGTGTCCCGTTTTTTCTAATTTCGATTCTCAACCTTCTGACTGTCAGATGTATTTTAGTGACCAGCAGAGTCCGGAGGGGTCTCCAGGGCCTCAGCAGTGGCGAGAACCGCAAGGATCCAGAGATGGATCAAAGAAGAAAAGCTATAATTTTACTGTTCAGCATAACAGGCAGTTTTTTAATGTTATGGTTGACACAGTTTGTATTTTCTGTTTATCAGCGAATTACAGAACAATATGCTGTTTCTGCCACTGACCCCCTTTATATCACAGAAAGAACAGCAATGATGCTGCAGCTTCTCAGTACATGCACCAACACGTGTATTTACGCTGTGACACAGGCGAAATTCAGAGAGGAGTTTAAGAAACTGTTGATATACCCATTCAAACTGCCTGTTAGATTATTTAAATATATGACCGAGACCTAGGATTTCAAGCATGAGAAATAAATGCCATTTGAAACACTAACGCCTTCAGCCTTCATGTTTAAATTGGCATTGCAAAGGCGCAAACATCTTCGTTGAGCTTATCCTAAGACTCTTGTTGAATATTAAAACTCCGAAGAGAAGTCTTCAAAGTGTCCCTGCAGCGCTTCCTTTGTCTTCAATGAGAGCGCACCCCAGTCTCAAATCTTCCATAGAAATTTCATTTGGTTAACTTATTAAAGCATTTTGGTTACATGAACTGGGTGGGACAGCTGTGTCTCTGGTGAAAGACTGAATGTTTGACGTGTCAGTTCAATGTCTGCTATTCTGCTCTGCCATCTGAGCTGCAGAGCTTTCCTCAAGCAGCTCAACTAAAAATGATTGCGCTTTATGACATGGTGTTTGTGCACAATCAGATTTTCAAACTTTTTGCAAATTTGACAGTCCTATTGCAGTGTGGACTTTCACTTAGGTAAGCGGGCAGATTTCTCTTCACTTCCAGGTTGATTTCAGGAGACATCCGGAGGTTACACTTTTTATGTTTGCTTTACATTCTTGCACGTGCCTCATTATCGACAGTGCGATTGAGTGCGCTGCCGAGATAAGTGAAGCCCTCCATTGCAAACGCCTTGTGAACATAGACTGAAACATTGCGCCCTGGTACAGACTGATACAGTACTTCATTTTGCGTCATGATGATCATGAGGTACAACTTGTTGCATGATTGGTGGGCAAGTCTGTGCTACCTGCATTCCCAGCTCTGAACTGGTAACACGCGCACAGACATCTGAAAACACAACGTGATGAAGAATATTCTTAGACACTTTGTTCATTGCCTGCAGTAGTCGCAGGATGGTGAGCTTTCATGTTGTGCAATATTTCATTCCAATGTCAGCATCGCCATAATGGAGGGCATTGTAGAGAATGGGGAGAAAAAAGAAAACATGCTGAAGAGAGTCGATTCCAGCACACAGCGCTGTTTAACTCCATTAGTGACCGGAAAATGGTGAGAAGACTCACAATCATCCAGGGAAGTTGTGAGCATGACGTCGCGGAACGGTTGAACCAGTGTGATGAATTTCTCAGGCAGCAGAATGTTTTCCTGACCTTCTAAAGCCTCTCAAGGCTGACCTGTGTCAGCTAATCATAAGTGGCTTAGAAGCCAGAACCTTGTTCTTGACATTACTAACCCGAAGCGTTTAAGCTGCCTTACTGGAAGAGCCATGTCAGTGATTCTAGGACTATTGATTGAACTGCAGTCTCCACTGGCAGCAGATCCTGGTCGACGTGTTGCACTAAGAAGATCAGTACGATTATGGCAAAGGTTTTCCGAGAGAGGAAGTGGCATGAGATTTCACTATGATTGTTTGATGGTTGGCGGGTTACATTCCATTAGTGCAGCTTGGCAATGAGGTACCTTGTATTTTTCTGGAGCAATCCCTTTGCCCTCATAGGGTGAACGATTTTAATTAGGCTATTGACGAGTCACTGGCATCCAGCCATTTAGGCAAAAGTTGGGACATCATCAGCTTCTTTACATTTAACTATAGACAGAAGATTGAGAGTTTTATTCGTCTTCTGTTTGTTGGAAGCTTTATCAAGAGAACGGTTAATGGAAAACGTGTCTCTTCATTGATGTCTGGAAGCTGAACGAGAATGTTTTTTTATTGGGTTCTGCCAAACTTTGCACATTGTGCTTTTTTTCTTCCTATGGTTTTGGCCCATAGGCGCAGAGGTCTGCTGACAAATCAACCAAGGCTTGTGACTTCAAGCAGTTTTCGAGAATCATAGGCACTCTTCCATCTTGTGCTGTCGGCAAATTAGGCAATTTATTCAATCTTCAGATTGAACCATTCGTCTTATATCTTTCTGAGCTTGCATCCTTCAATCCTGCAGAGGTTTGAGTAGGTTACGTGCTTAGATATAGTGTACATGTGATTGAGCAAATCCCAGTAAAGGTAATGATTCTCTTCCATTTGTTATTGGATCCGCTGATAGTTTTCATTCAACAAATGTTGATTCATATGAACGGTAAAAAAAAGGTCATGTACAGCACTGGAGTACCATGCATTCCTGAATGTCACCCACTTCTCCTCAATTCAGTGTCACAGTTTCACTGTTCATGTGCGACTCAGAAATGCTCTGGGAGAGATTCCGTCTTGCCTGCCTGTTTCAAAATTCAGACTTTGAGACACTTGTGCACTTTAAGTCCTGGCAATGCCAACGTGTGAGCCAAAAATGTGTATGTTTGAAAGGTTAAGACAGTGGTCAGCACAGCAACCAACGCCTCACATGGCTTCATTATCCGAACACCATACCTGCCCTGTGCCTGGTGATAACATGGTCGATTAAATGCTAGTGCTCAGAGCCCGGGTGCACCCAAGGCCCCATGTTCCAACTGGACTGGCGGAAAACCGTGTTGGTGATTAAAGTGCCATATTGTTCAGCCATCTGCAGCACGGCAACTTCCAATGGCAAGATTCTCGTGAACCCTTCCAATGATACATAGGAGCAGAAAGACCAGAAGACATGGGAGCAAATATTAGGCCTATCGGCCAATCGAGTCTGCTCCACCATTCAATCATGGCCAATAAGTTTCTCAAACCTATTCTCCCGCCTTCTCCCCGTTCCCTTTGATCCCCTTACCAATCAGGAAGCCATCTATCTCCGCCTTAAATACACTCAAATACCTGGCCTCCACAGCTTTCTGTGCTAATGAATACCATAGAGCCCTCAAACGTTGTTCATATGTTGAGCCTTTCATTCCTGGGATCATTCTCGTGAACATCCTCTGGATCCTCTCCAGGGCCAGCACATCCTTCCTGAGTTAAGGGGCCCAAAATTGCTCTCAATGTTCTAAATGTGGTCTGACCAGAGCCTTATAGAGCCTCAGCAGTATATCCCTGCTTTTATATTCTAGTCAGCTCGAAATAAATGCCAACATTGCATTTGCCTTGCTACCTTCCGACTCAACCTAAAAGTTAACATTAAGAGAATCCTGGGCTACTACTCCCAAATCCCTTTGCACTCCAGATTTAGAAAATAGCCCATGCCTCTATTCTTCCTAGAAGAGTACATGACCTCACACTTCCCCACATTGTAATCCATCTGGCAATTCATTGCCCATTCTCCTAACCTGTCCAAAACCTTCTGCAGCCTCCCCATCTATTCAATACTACCTATCCCTGCACCTATCTTTGTATCATCTGCAAACTTAGCCAGGATGCCCTCAGTTCCTTCATCTAAATCATTAATGGATAAAGTGAAAGGTTGTGGTCCCAACACTGACCCCTGCAGAACTCCACTAGTCACCGGCCGCCATCCTGAGAAGGACACCCTTATCCCCACTCTCTGTCTCCTGCCAGACAGCCAATCTTTTATCCATGCTAATATCTTGCCTCTAACGCCATGAGCTCCTATCATGCTGAGCAGCTTCCTGTGTGGCACCTTGTCAAAGGCCTTCTGGAAGTCGAAGTAGATAACATCCATTGGCTCTCCTTTGTCTAACCTACTTGTTACCTCCTCAAAGAATTCTAACAGATTTGTCAGGCATGACCTCCCCTTAATGAAACCATGCTGACTTTGCCGGATTTTACCATGCACTTCCAAGTATTCTGAAATCTCATCCTTAATAATGGACTCTAAAATCTTTCCAACGACCGACGTCAGGCTAAACAGCCTGTAATTTCCCGTCCTTTGCCTCATTCTCTTCTTAAACAGGGGGGTCACATTAGTGATTTTGCAATACTCTGGAACCCTCCCTGATTCCAGTGATTCCTGAAAGGTCACCACTAACTCCTCCACTATCTCTTCAGCTATCTCCTTCAGAACTCTGGGGTGTAATCCATCTGGTCCAGGTACTTTATCCACCTTCAGACCTTTCCGATTTCCTAGCACCTTCTCCTTGCTAGTGGCCACCATACTCACCTCTGACCCCCGACTCTCTTGAACTTTGGGGATGTCACTCGTGTCTTCAACTGTGAAGACTGATGCAAAGTACCTGTTCAGTTCCTCGGCCATTTCTTTGTTCCCCACTACTACGTCCCCAGAGTCATTTTCCTGCGGCCCAATATCCACTATTGCCTCTCTCTTACCCTTTATATATAAAAAAAAAACTCTGGCAATCTTCTTTTATAGTACTAGTTAGTTTAAACTCATATCTAATCATCTCTCTCCTTATTTCTGTTTTAGTTGTCCTCTGTCGATCTTTTTTAGGCTTCCAAATCCCCTGGTTTCCCACTGCTCTTCACCGCATTGTATGCTTTCTCTTTAGCTTCTATGATGTCCCTGACTTCCCTTGTTAGCCATGGTCGCTTCGTCCCCCCTTTAGGATGCTTCTTCTTCCTAGGGATGAATTTTTGTTGGGTCTCCCAATTAATCCCGGAATCTCCTGCCATTGCTGTTCCACTGTCTTTCATGCTAGGCTCATCTCCTAGTCAATTCTGGCCAGCTCCAATGGCCGGTGATCTGCAGCAACCCATGTGATGAAGTCACCAAAAATGATGAACTTGACTGCCATTGGGTAGAAGAAACCCAGGTTAAGCCTGTCATTTTAAAGTGCATGCTTTAACTCTTCAGTGCTGTTCATGGACTGGATATACACTCTGACGAGAGTTGTTGCATGTTTTACTGCAGCGGCAGATCAAGCGCCATCAGACCATCAGTAACACGCTTTGGAAGGCAAGACAACTTATTGCCCTCATTGTTCATGACAACAAGCCCTGTACAATCTTCCCACCATTTTACATTTCCATGGTCATTAACATCATGTGTGGCCTTAGGATTCCTTCTTTGGTCCCTCCTCAGTCAAGCGAAGTTGCCTGATTCTTTCGATCTGCATGTGCACCTAACTAGCTAACAAGTTAGCAATTAAGCTCTTGTTGCAATGTGATGTTGTTTAACCTGAAAGTGTGCCTGTTGAATTCATCAAGAGATCCGTGTCACAATTTATTGATTTAATAATTAATAACCTATTTCGGTATCAGTGGGACCCACAGTTGCGCCCGTGGCTGAAACAGACAACTGTCAGGGAATTTGGCCCAGCCTCATAGCAGGAAGTGAACAGTTTAACCCTGAGAAGTGCTGCTCCGTCGCTAGGTGCCGGCTGATTTCAACTTCAGCTTCCATCCAGGGACTAAATATATATTTGATTGAACAACATTACTGCAGGTTCGTGGTTATAGCGCCCACCTCATCGTGAACTGCTGCTTCAGCCCCATCCCATTGTCACTAGAGCTTGTTACTGAGAGATGTTGTATTACAAATAATAATAATAAAAATGATCAGCATGGTTTATTGATGAATTGGAATGCAATGAGTGAGAATAGCTGGTCGTCAGCCTCCAACTCTCCACCAGGAATTTGTGGATGCAGTGAAAAGAGCGGCTTGAGCGTCTGGAGGCTGCTCGAGAGGCAAAGGGTGCTCAGGATGTCTCAGGGCCTTTGCGCGCTCTACGCATTCCCACCCGCGATGATCCCTCTTCAGGACCGTGGCAATTGAGGATGACCCAATACGCCGCTCTCTTTGGGCTGGCTTTTAATTTATGGTTCTCACCTTCGGCAAACTCCCAGCTGTTGCATGAAGTTGCTGGTGGCACGCGCCAGTGGAAACAACTTCTCAACTGCTTCGACGGGTTGGCCAAGGATTCCGGTGACTTCGGCTATTGTCTACCCTGTCATCTGAATACTGAATAACAGGGCAGATAAACACAGTAATTGAATAAATTCGATATGTTGCCTTTAGCAATCAATAGAGCTGCTCGTGAAATGTGCACTAAAGAGAGAGTCCAGAGGGAGCCAGAAAAGGAAAGAAACAAATGGCCTCAGGGATTGCACCCAGATAGCTAAAGATAGACAGGGCATAAATTGGCCATCCACAAAAATCGCGGAGTGTCAGGAAACGTCAGGAAGTGATATGGAAAGAGAAATTTAGGATGAACAGAAGAGACAGGATGAAGATAACTAAAATATCAATGAAAGTCACAGAGAGTAAAAGATACAGAGAAAATCCAAAATAAACATGAACTGGGGGAACAGCGAAAAGGAAAGGATTTGTACCCAAGTGCAGACAAGAGGGAGGAAGGCAAGGAAAATGAGGACATACTCAGGTTCGAGTTGTAGATTCATTAAACACAGAGATAGAATATCAATTAGCATTATATTATAAAGAGTTGGGAAAGTTGAGAAGGGAACAAAGATGAATAAATTAACTGATGACAGAGAAAATGTGAGGTAAATGGAGCATTTGCTTCACAGGTATGCAAAAGGGGTAAATGTGAAAGGGAATGGAAGGAAACAAAAATTAAACACGGGGAAGGTGGGTAAAGATGATTAAAAAGGTGGAGTAGTCGTGGAGACAGTAAATTAGATAATAGAAAGGGAATGAAAAAAGGAGGGAACTGATGAAGAAGACGTCACTCAGAGAGAGGTGGAACCAAAGTGTGCGGCAGAGCAGCAATTTGACAGATAAACTTTCACAAAGCAAAAGCCTAGACAAAGGAGGACATAATTCACTACACAGTGCATTGGTTCGTTTTGTTGCTTAAAGTTACATATGTCCATCAGTTTTACATTGAGTTAAGTAGATAACTCTGAACAAGTTGCCCACACCATTCTCCTCCAACGCATTTTTCATTTTCTCCAGCTGAGTCAAACTGTTCCCCATTTGTGAATTTCAAAAAGATGTAACCAGAGCACCACTGACAATGGGTTTTAAAACCTGGACCGGCACCGGTAGCTCTGTCTGCCCCCAAAAGTCTGGAGTTGCATCGTTTTCGTCAGCGTTATATAAAGAGGCTGAGGAAGCGAAGTGTCCTCACAGGGACGGATAACATTACAGAGAAGCAAACATATTAAGAAGACAATACTGTGTTAGAGAGTGAGTTCTGCATGAGATATCATATAATATGTACCCTTCAATAAACATTAACTTCTAAAAAGAAACTGCTGGGCATTGCAATGCCAACCATCGGACGGGCGTTAAAGATCGATCTGAATTCTAACTGCGCTCTCTGGAGGACGTGCAAGAAAGTCAATCAGTCTGGGATAAATGATTCTGTGCAACAGTACTGCAGGAAATGGACAAGAGGCTCCTTTCAGTCTGCATTAATACTCGTAACATTCAATCCGATGTAAAGTAGCAGCACGTCAGCAATTCTTGTGTGTTGCTGGCTACATAGGATGTTACTGCAGTGTCACTTTCTCTGTTATTACCCTGTATTCTGTATGTGGTTCATGTTAATTAAAACACGAATCGAAATATCAGGATAGCAGTGAATCGCACGAACGCTACGATGTAGCCCAGATTAATAATTACCCTTCGATATTGGAAATGTAACTATATTGTACATAGAAAATGCCCTTTTCCATGCCGTAACTAACTTAGGTCCATTTATATTGACTATATGTCCATATGTCAAGGATTATTTTTCGGAATACACAACGCCATCAGCATTAAGATTCTAAGATTTTCCAACTTAACACTATATTCCCTCTAGAACATTCCGTTTTACAGTAATTTATGACAGTCAACTTTCTTCACACACTAATTTACATTTCTCTTTGCTCAGCCGAATCAGTGCTGTTTTAAACAAATGGGCTGTCCCCCTGAACGCCGACACTGAAAGGGGTGCGGCGGGGGTGGGAGATAGCAAGAATTTGAAGTACTATTCATCATATACGAATCTCAGTTACTGGAAACGCTGAGCGGCAGCAGTGGAGTGGACGGTAAGCTTCGGCTTGGATTTCGGTTATTCCTTACAGGTGCGGTTGGTGAACTGAGAGTTTGATCAGCAGCTGGGTGGTCCAAGGGCCGTGTGGGAGCTATGGACGGAGGGCAGATCACGGGTGTGCGGTTGAAGATATTGCACTGCCTTCACTTTCCTGGGTAAATGCCATCGACAGAGTTCGAGATGCTCGACACCATCCAATGCACTGCAACCTCATTGTTGGCGGATTCCTTAAACATTCACTGTCATTACTACTGACCCACAGTGGCAGCCGCGTGTATCATCCATAAATGAATGGAACATATGAACATACGGATTTCAATTCCGTACTCAATGGTAGAAGGATCAAGAACCATTTGGCAGCGAGTTATTGTGACTGACAAAATAATCAATGGTGACATCTGGGAAACTGTGGATTTTACAACCCGACTGCATAGGCTCTAGGAGACACTGTCTGAGAGCGTGGTGAATTCAATTTCAACCCTAGAATTCAAAGTTTAACGACGCACTCCTTTCTCTCCGATGCGTTCCTTAAACCTGTGACATTTACTTTATATTGTGTCCATTAATTTACCCGATAAAAAACAAAATAACTATTTCAAGTTTTTCTGAATGAATGCCACTTGACACTTGCATGTGTATTTCACAAGCCTCGCTGTCACATGCTACTATGCTTGATTCTGTTTATTACGTTTCTAATTAGGTTGCCTCCGGAAACTTTGAAACTCTGTCCTCGGCCCATTAATAATTCTATGTCTCAAAAACGCGTGCATCAGCGAGACCTAGAGGAACAGAATTGGAATCCCTCTTCTCGTTTTTATTGGGAAAAAGAAAATCCGTTGACTCTTCTCGATGTTTTCTGTCTGTTAGACAATATCGTATCCACACAGCCATTTTCTCTTTAAACCGATGCACGTCAGTATTGAACATTCTTTTATGTCTCACCATATTGGTCAACCCATGAAGTCCGTTTGCACTTGAGTAAGCATTATACTCATCCATCTTCTCCATTGCTTCCCCGAATGACTCAATGAGGTTACACAAACAAGATTTGCCACGGACCAATCAGCACTTACTTAAATTAATCAGCCCGCAATTTTTAATTAAAATCTGCTTGTCGTGGGTTAACATTTTTATATTCTCCCAATACATTCCAATTCAATGAAACGATTCAAGAAAGGAAATGATGCCCCATCCTTTCACCTCAACTTTATTCATCCAAATATCTGTTGTTTGCAAAACAAGAAAAAACTAAATTATTTTCAGAATAAGTGTCATATCATCTTTTCAATTATGGCATATTATGGATAAAGAATGACGAGTAAGTAATGATGTCATTGTGCTAAATGTCAGTCATTCCCACCATGTATTTTCTACAAAATTTGAAGGATTGTTTTAAAAGAAATTACTCCAAAGAATGCACGTTCTCTCCTGAATGTGCCGAGGTAAAACGCTTTGTAACGTTTGCCTCTGATCAGCATATTTAAATCTTCTGCCGTTTATTATCAATGTGTGTTTTCCCGCGTTCATCAGGTCTTCTCTGAACTTAGCCTCAGTCAGAGCATAAATTAATGGTGCTTGTGCCGGAACTGAACATGAATCCAGCAACCTTCTAGTAATGGACACTATAATAGCGAGTGATCGCTTAATGCAGAGTGATGAAAGATATAACCTGTGACGCTTATTAGATGACAAAACCACCGGAAATGCTTAAGCGCAACGCGTCGGGTTTCTTTTGTTTATCCATCTCTGGGTTCTTGATGTTTTATCTTTCCTTCTGCCTCTAGAGTCTATTGTGTTTTCGATTAGAGAAGAGAAAGTGCCGACGCTCGCCATTTTTCCAATTTACGCAGTGGGTGTGACTCACACGTTTGCCCATAAGTCCTGTGTGTGTGGTCCCCACGATTGGCCATAAGCTTGGGAGTTTTGTTTCCCCTTCAGTCTATAGCTCATCCGTCTGATTCACAGATTTTACAATGAGCTGTTGAGCATGATTCCGCATTCTTCCCTAAGAGTTAGACGTCCGTTTGATTCGCCAGCTTTGCAATGAGACCTGATTGTCTAATAACCTTTTCCAATATTCTCATAATATTTTCCTCTATGAGGTAAACAGGCTAAATTCTCGAAAGCAGCAACTTAGCCCCTGGTCCTTCGTGTTCTGCATAAAATGGGGGTTTCAGAACGAAATGCAATGCTCCACTGGAGGGCAAAATTGTTTTGTACGTGATAAATTTAACAACTTAATTCTCTATCACATTGTTTGTTAACTTTTAAATCACTAATTCGTCGTTACGTTTGTTATATTCAAATAATTTTACACGTGCAATCCATGGCCCTCCAGTTCATTTGCGCGTGTTTCTTTATTTTTATTCATTTTGCCTTCTCCTCTAAAAAATCATCTTCTCTTTTCCTACGAACGTTAATCATTACACAAAGCTCTGCATTAAATTCCAGTTGCCACTTGTCCAAATGTTAGACGAGGCCGTCCGTGTCCCCCTCAAATATGAAGATGTTCCTCACATTGGACAATACTACCGATATTGCGTCCTCTGCAAAATTCGAAATTTGCATCCCCTAGATCCACGTTTAGGCATTAAAATATATTTAGGGAACCGACGCCCTCACACACAAATTAATGGAACCACACTCTGCACTATCCTGTAATTCCAATAACAGATGTTCACCATTACTCTGTGTTTCCCGCAACCAGCAGTCTTCGTATCCATGTGGATACTGTCACTGTTCTTCCAATCAGCTTGACCTTTGCTGGAAAGTCATTGTTATGACATTCCAGGGAAAGTCTGTTGAAAATCCCTGGACAGCATACCAATAGAGTTACCATTATCAAAGCTTCCAAAAATAAAACCATTCCGAATTCGACAGTCCACTTCTGACTGGAAATTCTGAATCTCAATAACTGGAAACTCGCAAATACTTGTTTCGCACAATCGAGAAGCTTCCTGTGATTTTGATTGTGCAATATCGCGAGCCAACATCCAAATTTCAGAACGACAGGTAAAAACTCCGATATGAGGAAAAGGCATTTCGGGATAAAGTCTCACTCAGGCCCACATTTTCACTTGTATTAGCAACAGGTAATTGTTTCAGCAGCAGCACATGAGCATTTCTCATGAAATTTTGCCAGATTGTTAAGGAGCTCATACACATTGCTCTAAAGTTGAAACAATAGTGAATTTAAAGTTAGGTTATGGCCTTCCAAATGGGGATATCAATTGCGGAATGCGATATAGGAACGGAATGTTATTTTATCACATTCACCTGCGAGCAGATCAGCCTCATCACTGATGGGCAATCCGGACTCTGTCATCGTAACCCCTTTAATTGGAGGTGTGTGTGTGTGTGTGTATGTGTGTGTGTGTGTGTGTGTTTGTATGTGTTGGGGCAGGCTGGGAGTGCGTTTTGAGAGTTCGAGAAGGAGGGTTAATAATCTCACTGATCCTTTCCAACAGTGTGAAGAAGGGCTGGAGTGTCCTCTTCAATGTTGAGGAGAGATTTACAACACGTTGAGAGTTGAGCGGAAAATAATTATTGGCACAAAGCACAACAATGAGCATCTTCAATTCAACGCCAGCACAACAGTCCAGCTCTGCAACTGATTTATTAATAAGTTATTTGAACGATGCATTTTGATGTCATTTCAAAAATTCACTAAAGGAAATCCGACTGAATTTTAACATGCCCTGGACAGAGCCTCCGTGTACTCATGGGAATGCAGTGGGTGCGCTGAATGAATTTACTTCAGAAAGCCATTCAAAATAACAAGCTTCACATGCCACGTGTAAATAATTTCTGAGACACATCATTCCAAGCTGATTCTTCCATCCACCCAGGCAGACCCTTTTGTTAATAACGTAACACCATGAAGTGTTTACTGAAAATAAAGACGGGAATAAAATCGTGTAGCCATCTGTGATATTTGCCATCTGTGATCTGCAGCCACATGTGATAGTTAGGAGATTTCCAATAGACGGCACTGGTCTAAAAGATCACATTTGGAATAATGCCATTGTACAAATTTGATTTATTCCATTGCACTTCAGTTAAGAATTAAAACATCTTATCATTTATATTTGCTCAGACACTCAACTCCATTGAGTAACTATGAGCCACAGGTGGGGCAGTTTAGCTGGCAGCCATTGCAGCTATTTATAACACACTTTCATTTGTACAACTCAATGCAGAATGAAGCAAGTTTACCAAATTTGCCTCTGATGGCCTTAAAATCAATTGAATCCTTAGAGTGAAATGTTGTTTCCCTGTATTGGCCTCCAGGACCTTCTATTTTGTCCTGTACTTTATTTGAATTCTGTTGGCCTAACAGTACTTGAAGTGAAGATTTCCCCATTCTAAAAACTCATCATTTAATAAACGACTTCGAAGAGCGCCATTTACTCTTCTGCAAGATTTGAATATTGAATTAATAAAAATATATACCTGAATGGGATTCCACATGCTGCAAGGAGCAATGGAATTTGGAAACAAGAGGACTAGGTCATTCGGCCCGTTGAGCCTGCTCCATCATTAAACTATATAATGGCGGATCATCTACATCAACACCTTTTCACAGTACCATACACAAAGCCTTGCATTCTTTAATAACAAGAAATGTATCGATTTCTGTTTTAAACATGCTCAATGACTCGAATATCACAGCCCACTGGCGTAGAGAATTCAAGAGATTCACCATCCTATAAGTGAGGGTATTCCTCCGCACCCCAGTCCAAAATGTTTTACCTCATACTCTGAGGCTGAGCCCTTACTCTGGAAAACCTAAACCGGGGTAAGAATATTTACGTGTCTAAGCGGCTGAGCAAGGTAAGAATTCTCTATGTTTCAATGAGATAATCTCTCACTCCTCTGCACTCCAGAGGACATAACTCTCAAAATCTCCCCATAGGGGATCAACCTGGTGAACTTTCCTTGCAATCCCTCGATGACACGTATATACTTCCTTAGTTAAAGTGGCTAAAACTGTGCAAAATATCCTGCTGCTATCTCACCAATGTTTAATGCAATTGCAGCAAGCCATAGTTACTTGTGCAATCAAATTCACTTGCATGAAATGCTAAGACACCATTTAAATTTCTAATTGCTTCCTTCAACTCATAGTTTATTAGTGACTGATGAAGTCAAATATGCAGCTCAACTTCCACGTCAACACTCACAATTTATTAACTACCCTGCGTTTCTGATTGTCTAACCAAATTGGATAACTTCACACATTCTTTCCAATTTTACTCAGTCCCATGCCTCCACTATTTTTTTTTAAAAATCAGGTACTAAGACCTTTGCAATAGGTTCTAACATTCTCCCTGATACTGATGTTAGGCTGACACATCCACAGAAATCTTTCACTCTCCATATTTTCTTTTAAATTGTGGTTACTTTTGCTCGTTTCCAACAGTTCGGGATACATAACATCAAGAGCCATACTTTTGAAATTTTTGAAAAATTGAAGAACATTGAATTATTTGGACACTTTCTAGGGAATGTAACTGTTTAATTTAGAGGTTATAATTTCAGTTTGTACTGTGAGATAACTGCCTGTTCGAATGAGTTACATATCTTCAGCTAATTCCCCAGCGAGGCAACGGAGAGCTTACTTGAATTTTAATATCGGGATTAAAAAAATAACGTGTCCAGATGCTGCGAGCTCCTAGTCAATTTCTGGTATACATATTACTGGGAGCAGCCCCTTGCTTTGAAATTGTGCTTTGTAACAGACCCCTCCCCCCACTGGAAATGTGAAATTGAAGGTGAACATTCCGGAAACCCCCAGAGGTTCATTCCCAGCCCTGTAACATCACCCTGCCCCCGTTGGAAATTTGGAATTCAATGTGAAAAATCAGGAAACTCCCAGTGTTCCATCCCCTCCAGTGAAAGACCCATCTCCGCGCTTGAAATGAGAAATTACATGGAATAATTGTGTAAATTCTAATGTTTCGGATGGTCTAATCATTGAATTAATTGAAGAATTTGAGTAAATGGATATTTTAACATACTCCACAACTGCTCCCTGAACTTCGTCTGTGTCACAGCGTAAATCGCAGTGTTTGTGCAGCAACTCAGGAGCTGCAGCATGAAACCCAAATCCAGAACAAAATAATGTAGATAGAGAGAATTGTAGCCAAGATCGTTCATCCGGGTCCATATAGAATAAACCATTAACGTTGCCCATAACAGTATGAAATTGGCTGAGATCACAAACAGTAAAATTATCGATTTCTTTCGACTCTCCATCTCTGGGTCTCTGGGACACTTCCCACTGTTCCGAGCTTGGAGTCGCCGGCGGCCACGGCTGGCCACTAAAATGTACCTGACGGTCAACATATTGAGCAGAACAATCAGCACAAATGGGACACACGGTGTTAGAATGTGATGGGTGAACTCGATACTTCCCCAGAACGGTGAGGACAGAACTTCTTTTGTGTAACCACAGAACCAGGGGAAGTTTATGAGCCAATACTGACCTGTGAGCATAAAATACCAGGAAATGTTCTTTGAACAGCTCAGCACAGTCACAGCGCCCAGAACCACAACTGCCGTTTTTTCGCTGCAATATTTTCTTTTCCGCTTTGGGCAACAAATGGCCACAAATCGATCAAAGGTGAAAGCAACAGTAAACCAGACGGAACAGTCAGTGGCTGCATAACGCAGGACGGCATGGATATTACACACGGGGATTGATTTCAGGAAACCAAAATACTTATCAAACACAATTGGGATATGCCTCAAGGTCAGGTCCAGGATAATGATCAGTAGATCAGCCACTGCCATGGCCACCAGGTAACGGGTCACACAATCGGAGAGACCACAACTCTTGCGCTTGAGTATTATAATCGCCACTAGGTTCACTGCAAAGCAGGGAAATAAACAATGAGAATATACATCACACTGGTATCAAAGTTGCCAACAAGATCGAGGTGTTATTGAGATGTCTTACAGCAACCTCTAATGTATTGAAATCAATGGCCCCGAAAGAAGGAAGAAGAAGGTCTGTGACACTGTGGAAGGGAGGATAGATTGAATAACAGAAGAACAGAGGTGTAGGAGCAGGGGAGACAGGCGTGGCGGGGGAGCCAGAATTTTGGGGAGAAAAACTCAGGAGTGACAAGGGAGCTGGTGTTGACAGGGAGGAATCAAAGCTGATGGCGGTGTAAATGACAGAGAAGAGGTATGTGATGATTCCTCTTTGGTCCCAAGCTATCTGCACAACGGAAGATTATGTAATACTGAGACAGAGAGTTTCCACACACCGCTCATGTAATTTCAAGATTTGTCTCGTAACATGCTTCATTGTGAATAATAAAATCAAATGAAAGGGTACACATTCATATATTACAAAGTCGGAAATAATAAAAAAACAACGAACACTTGACATTCAAATTCGCAAACAAGCGCATAAGAAAAATTATTTCCAGATATGTAACATGCAATTAGATTAATACGAGATTATAACATACACAGGTAGATTATTTCCATAGATTAAGCTGTTGGTTGAAAGCGTTGCAGGCACGAAGGGTTCTCTACTCGGTGCTTCAAGATAAATGGAGTTTGGGAAAATCTGCCTTTTATTACACAGTGTGGTTGAACCTCTGGTTTGAATAAATGCAATAACATGTAAAACGCATTAGCCCCTTTTATTGCCCGATTACCTAAAAACTGTTTCCCAAGGAATGTTATTTTGAAGTGTTTCTTTCATCATCAATAGTCTCCCTGCCCTTTGACCATGGTGTCGGATTCCCAATGTCCCACACATTGACATCCCTGTTGCGAACAACCTCAGAATACGATACGGAACTGGAGTCTTTGGAAGCGCATCCAGGCAACCTGTCAAAGTCAAAGGCATCCAGGGTATACCTTACCTGCACTCTCCTCCTCCTCCTGTGGTGTTTCTCGGTTTCCTGGTGCCAAACACTATATCCTCATGATGGTGATGATATGAATGGAGCAGCAGAACATGGTTTAAATGACCACCTGCTCCAGCGTGTACCTGAGGGCTCAATCTGCACGGCTCCGGCATCCGAAGCATTGCTTCATCAGACTCACGGCTTGATCCACGATGTTCAGGGCAGCTCCATTGCTCCCACTATTCAGGTGTTGTGTTTACTTGCTTGGTTGACGTCAGGGGGTATTGGGAGCGTGTTTTTTCTGATACATTTATCTGCGGGGCAGCCTTCATCTCCGAAGCGCCACATTATGGTTCTCTAAGCAGAGCTGAATGTGTTGGAAATCGCCGACTGCTTCAGAAGGAAGGTATCGTGTCTGCAGCCAGGATATAGGATATTCACCAGCATGACGCACTGTGCATTGCCGCACATCAGCTGCACCTCAATGGACTGAGAAACCTTTCATATCACATAACTCTCCCCCTTCAAATGGAGACACGACCGAGCCACGGACAAAACCGGGAATCCCGCTATCCTGTGAAACCATGGCACCACACTTTCTGCCTCTCCCTGTTGAGGGAGCAAACAGTGCAAACGCTTCTCCCAGCATTTATGTTCCCTCTCATCTATTGGATACTTTGTTAGACAAAATACTGCGGGAAAATGAATATGTCACCTGTTCCTGTTTGAATCTTTCCATGATCCTCTGACCTGAACGGCCACAGACTGCACCTCCTCACCCTGATGTGAGGCCCGAGCTCCTATTGACAGAGGTGACACAGATATGCGGCCACCTCCTCGCTGCATCAGACTAACATCAGTCACTGCGCCTGTGTTAGTTGTTGATTTCTTAATGTTCCTGGAAATCCCGGGCTGCGTAGGGCAGGACACCCCTCCTCCTCCCCCATGTTTACAGATATTTCCCTCTAAGTGGCATCTGCTACATTTGCTGGTCATTGTGCAGAACCAGATGCACAGCAACGGCAGCCCCCACGCCTCTTCCAGGCAAATCAGTTTTCCTCCCTGAATGTACACAGCCCCTCACAACACAACCCAGGAACCATCCACAGAACCGCAATGAACTTTCCAATGAAATTAAACAGTTAAAACCGATCAGCCTTGCCCATTTAAATGACACTCCAGAGGGTTTCTAATGATGTTAAACACATATTTAGCTGGGAATGGGTAACACAGGCTTTCAGTGGACAGATAAAAGCTGAGATTGAAAGGCATGTGACAAACCTGCAGAATCCCCCTGTCAGTCATGGAGCAACAGGTCCTGGCAATGGGATTATTTGGAGGAGTGAAGTTGCTCATTGATATAATCACAGGATTAGGATTATTTAAATTGAGGAGCTTGCAAAACCAAGACCAATGTTGGTCCATGAGCACAAGGATGATGGCGAAATGGGATATTGACTACGTTACCTTACAGAAGGCCGAGCTTTGGACGGGCAGTGGTTCTTGAAGGTTTGTAAATGGAATTGTGGGGCCAGATTAACATTTGATTAGTCGAGTCTGGCTTTAACAAAGGCACAGCCGAGAGTTACTCTGCTGTTGGGCTGAGGCAGAGGCGATGGTGGTTGATGGAAAGGAGCTCGTAGGAGACACAATATAGAATGGAGAGGATCTGGGCTCAGAAATCAGATCAGTATTAAACAGAGCACGGAGGTGGGAGACAGTTTGGTTCAGGCTTATACAATGGCGCCAGAGGGGAGTGGAGACTCTTGATAGGGAACACACTTTATGATGGTAATAGTTAAAAGTGGCTGCGGTGTTGCAGAAATGTAAAAGACAGTAACGGTAATGCAGTTAAATGTGGTTTAGGAAATGGATTGCTGAATGGAGCGTCTTACCTGGGACACCAACAATGGATAGGATGGGATAGTAACCCACTTGAATCACCGCAAGAACACCATGGATCCAATCAGCTAATGATAGCCAATCTTGAGAAAGATAGTAAAGTCCTGAGGATAAACTCCTTTCCATTGTTGTCACCTCCCAATATATTGTCCTCAGAATCTGATCCATTGTTGTAACATTACAATCTATTGTTCTTAGATTCTGGTCCATTGTTGTAACATTACAATCTATTGTTTTCAGATTCTGATCTCTGCTCTCGCTCTCTCAGGGCCGCTGATCCTTGTGACCGCTGGATGAGATTCTCCCGCTAACGCTACGGGATAACACATTGTAATGAGGCCCGTATTAATAGAAGAGAGGTATCCTCCAGTGACACAATTAGCATCCTTAGAGACTGACATTAATTACAGACTGAACAAATTGATTCAGTTTACTCCTTTCAATCCAAAAGTTATTATGCCACTATAAGTTACAAAATTCACCTGGTCTGGATGGGGAGTATGCGGGTCGCTGAAAGAAGGAACAATGCGAATAGTGGTCGGACTGACAACTATATGTAAATCCAACTTAGGGTGGTATCTGAGGGTTGGGTGGTTGGAAGTGCTCCAAGCTGTTTATAATAGCAGAGACGGAGAAACCCTGGAACTACAATTCAGAATGGAGCTTTCCTTGATGAGCTATATTAAAAACTGTTCATTTTTAAAGCGTGAAGGTTGCTCAGTCAAACAGATTCACCGGAGTCTGCTTTGCCTTTGTAAAATAAAAATAATTGACAATAATCATGACCATATTACACTGGACAACAAAAGTCTTGGGAAGGTTTCAACACAGAAACACCGAAAGAATTGTTTCAAACTCTCGCTATCCCTTCTATCCTAGCAATCCATTTACATGTCCAGGGCGGGCCCCAGCGAACAGGTACCAGGACATTTGGGCAAGGATAAAGCTGGTTCCTTGGTTAATAAGTTAATTTTCCAGTGGGCATCTCAACATTCACTAGAAAGCCTTTCATAATTGGTATCAGTCTTGAGAAATCCTGAAAACTCACTCTAAATGCAGCACTACTTTAAATTTAGAGCATTATCCATGAGTTCCGTAATAATCTGTCATCATGTCCAGTGAGAGAGAGACTCAGGCCTTCGCTTCCAGGCTTGACTCGGTGGTATTTTCATACCAACTCAACCGGCAAAGTGGTTGTCTTCTTGTCTCTATGTCTCTGTGCATCTCTCTGATCACCTGTTGCGAGTGGAAAGCGCAGATTTATTTGGGACTTCTTGGTATTGTTTTATGTTCACTTAAGGACCAGCCCCCTTGCTGGGCAACGTCTTCATTGCAATCGTCGTCAAACCTGATTAAAATGCAGGCATTCAAAAAGGGCCCCAGACTTGCTGGCCGATTTTCGCAAAACTCCAAACTGAAACCAAAGCCGTGCTTCACACTTCAAATACAAATGTAGCTTACTTAAAATTATTTCTAGTTCCTATAACTTCACCCGCAAAAGAAAAATAAATTAAAAGTTATTTTGAAGAGCATATTTCATTTCCTGTTCCTATCTCCACTTATCGCTACATCTGTTGTACTTGAACATCGTTACTATAGCTTTAACAATGCACTTACACTAACTACACAAATATTATCCATAAGAATCATATCCTTTTCAAGTCCATGATCCTCACGATATTTTCCATCTGCCTTATTTGATCTTGATATAGCATCTGCTCTTATATTGTACGTCGCCACTACATGGCTGCGTTTTAATTTGTAAGGGAGCATTAAACCCCACCAAAATAGTCACAGATCATTGCTTTTTAAATTTTTATCAGAACGGATAAAGGAAACCAGCCGGTATAAAAAACAATTTCTGCAGAATTTTTGGATAACTACACATGCAAATGTTTTATAGCCAGCGCTAAAGTCAGAGTATCCTTTTCACACCGTAGTATTGCCTCTGGCAATAATTTATCTTCCAGCGAAGTAAGTGTCTGGCCGTTCGATCCCCATCTCGGTGCCTTGTGGTAAAACTGAGCCAACACTCATTAACAGCCAGTTGAAATGGCTTCTTCCTAAATTGGTGCCACTAAAACAGGTGCAGTGATCAGTACAGCTTTAAAGTTTCCAAAAGCACGTTGACAATCCTTTGTCTATTTAATTTCAATACTTTTCTTTAACATTTTTTTCAGGGGAACCACTGCAATGCTTATATTCAGAACAAACCTCCGATAAAATCCACTGATGTCGATAGCCCACACAATCTCTCGTTTAATCTTAAACACTCTCAATCCAAGTTGGATGCTGTTTTTGCTTATTTGGAGATCAATTTGCGTTCCCCACAGTGTGGCCCAAATAAGTCACTTTCCCTTTGGCAAATTCACTCCATGCAAATTTATTGACTAAATTGCCTCTTTGTAACCGATGAAACACTTCATTCAAGTGCTGCAAATGTTCCTGCCAATCATAGCTTAACACAACCAGATCCAAAATATTTACAGCAGAGTTAGATAATCCGTGAATATCCCTGTTGGTCAATCGTTGAAACGTGACTGCTGCTTTCTTCATTCCGAAAGTCATGACAGGACACTGAAAAAGACAATTCGGGGTTTGAAAATCTGATGTTTCTTTAGCCATGTCCGTCAATGCGACTTGCCAATATTCCTTCAATAAAGTCAATCTTTCTCATGAAATTTGCCTTTAGAATAATCACAATGGAGTTTTGGAACCGTGGAATCGGAAATCGATTCGCATATGTGACTGAATTAACTTTACCAACGATTATACTCAATAATTGTGTCCCAACTGGTTTATGTAACATTACAAGGAGTGTGCTCCGTGCGCTGTGACTCGTTTAAATGTTGTGATCCCCCATCATGAACCTGACCTCTTATTTCACTTGGTCTAAGTTCATCGCATTAAGTCTCTAAGAATGTTGCTTTATAGGTGACACGCCACGTACTTTACAGCATGCAAGGCAATAGACGTTTTTCCCCTGTCCTCATTAAACACATTTTTCGCATGAATATTTAACAACTTTCTTAAGACATCTCGAAAGTATTTTCTGGAAGATAGCATAATATGGCATGGGAAACAATCAAAGGTTATTGGAGTTAGATGGGGATATGGAAATGGAAATACGAGAAGAGAAGCCATTATCTTATTGAATGGCGGAGCAGGTTCAAGGGGCAGCATGTACAATTCCTGTTCCAGTTTCTTATATTCTTGTCTAACCTTGAAGTACCTCCCTATAGTCCAATCTAATTACAGGAGCGTCGTGTTTAGAATGTCGTATTCCTGGTTTATTCCCGAAATGGTTTGATACTTTAAATTCCCTCCTTTCTCATTTCACTGCTGCAAACACATTCCTCTCCTGGTTACCTCACCTGCCATAATATGGCTTTACTATGTTGACGGGACACACTCAGTGTTTGCTTCCCCTTGCCTGGAGAGATCACTATATAATTCGCAGTATTGACTTTCCTTTTGATTTGGTAAGGATCAGTGAACATTGCATCTCATGGTTTACCAGAGAGAGCTCACAATGCTTAAACATTTCCTCCAGCAACAAGACTTCAAGTCTTTGCATTTTACGTGCTTTGCCTTGCATTGTTTGTTGACATATGTTTTGCCGTTTCTTTGGCCAACACACACACACCATGGTTAATTGTTCACAGAAATTTGACACAAAGGTGAAAAGTGTCGTCTCGGAACTTTGGTTCATGTTGTTTTATTTTATTAATTTAAGTGTTCCTCTCCCCTCCGCCCCATATATCACTTCAAAAGCATTTGGACACATTCTGGACATCCCTATTAGCAAACAGTACAAATAGAATGTATTAATCCCAATAATTACTTCCTTCATGACAATAGACTTTAATCTGGTCTTTAAAGTTTGCTGTCCCCATGCTGAAGTTCCTTGTGGATGGTGGGTAAAACGCTGAACACTGAAATTGTTTTCTTCTCTCCCAAACTATTAATTATTTCTTTGAATATATGTGAAATAAGTTTTGAGCATTAAACTGATTGTTCTTCCTGAGGCAATCCATACATTGTAAAGAATTGAATGGCCTTTCCCACTGTAATTTTCACCATGATCTTCCCGAAATGCACTGCCACTGGAAATCATGTTGAAACGACCATAATTGGTGAAAGATGCTGATTCCACTTTTGATTTAGGTAAGGACCAAACACAATATAATTAGAGACTGCTAAACGGTTCTCAGCAGCTTTTATAGGAATTGAAGGTGCCGATTTAATTGATGATAAGAATTTCACCATTACCTGACATGTATGGAATGTCTTGCAGAATTTAGCCACGGCATTACGGTCAATAAATTAACATTTTCGGTGATTTGGCCTGTGTTCTCGTAATAACCAAATGAATTGCCATTGGAAAACAGTGAGTAAAACAGTAAAATGAAATTATGACACCCAGATGGATACTTATGAACTACTGCCCATTGCCCATTGGCTGGTATTTGAGGTGTATCTATTTCCTCATTAGCACATTGCATTTTAAATAACAAAACTCAGGTGTTTTGTACTGATTCAGTCTCTGAGTGGGCTGTTTGAAAAGTTTTCTTACCTTAGAATCAGCTTGTTGAATTTTGATTAAAGAAGATTGTGGTGAATAAATCATCTCCATTATCTTTCCATTCCTGGCTCTACTTCATTTCTCAAAAATTAGTGGAGAAGAATTGAATTTCTGATCTATTTCCCTCCTTTATGGCTTCTTCGCTGCTTTTCTAAGTTACATTGATCCTAAGATCTAGTCACGATGCAGTCAAGAAACAACCCACGATGTTCCTCAAGTCAGGCCTCAGTTTCTTTCACTCCCAATTGCTGTTACAATTTTCTCAGTAAAGCCTGTTGTTTTGAAACAACCATGTAATTCCCCAAGATAAAATCAATACCATCCATAGGGATTTGATGCATTTCTCCAACTACACCCTTTCCACTCACTAAGTGGCCTCTTAATCCGAAACTATATAAATATAATGAAAACTGTTTATAACCTCTATGTATTAATCCAATTTGTACATTTCAACCCAACATCAGCCACTCTGGAAGCGGAAAAGTTTCATAAACCAATATCAGCGACAGACTTGCCCCAGTGTCTCTCAATAGATTTATAGATTTGCCTCCTTGATTAGGAGAATGAGGAATATCTCTTCTCTATTGACAACATCTTCAAAACTTTCCATAACTTGTTTAGTTACTTTGTTGGAAGTCCAAGGGAACACCCCACCCCTTTGAAATCACATCCAGGACATTTAATTTGCTAGGTTTATTTAACAGTAGTTAAGAAAATATTTTCTTCACCACCATGAGACATTTCCTCCTTCCTAACAGCTTATGAAGGATGGGTTTCAATTGTAACACTGGATTTTAGTACCCATTCTCTTTCATAATACAACCTTTTGTGTCCATTCGTTATGTTTTCCTACTACTGTTGTCATTTGCCCTTTTAATTCGCAGCAATTACTTTTATGTTGGAGTTTTTTTTACAAAGGAACCATACAATTTTTTTACATCAATGGTAGATTCTCCATTAATTTTTGCATTCTTCTGCTTGTCCTTTAAAACAGACAAGTTTTCAGTCAGTTGAGTCCCATATGGCCATTTCCCCACAGATAATTGTCTGTGTGAGATATCATAGGTATCAGCCAAAAAGGCAGATTCTCGTACCTTCGATGCAACAAAGGAACCTTGGTGTGTGTTTCCATAGATCTCTGAAGGCTGAGGGGCATGTTAGTGGGGTGGAGAAAAAGGCATATGTGGCACTTCCATTTAGCAATCGGAGCACACATTACAAAAGTAGGGAGTTCCTGTTGGAGTTGTATAGAACCTTGGTGAGGCCACAGCTGGAGTACTGTGTGCAGTTCTGTTCGCAACATTAAAGGGAGGATGTGTTTGTTCTGGAGCGGGTGCAGAGGAGATTCACCAGGATGTTGCCTGGGATGAAACATTTATGTTATTAAGAGAGGTTGGATAGACTTGTGTTGTTTTCGTTGGACCAGAGAAGACTGAGGGGCGACCTGATCGTGTACAAGATTATAGGGGGGCATGGACAGAGTGGATAGGCAGCAGCTTTTATCTTTAGTTGAAGGGTCAGTCACAACGGGGCATATGTACATGGTGACCAGCAGGAGCTTAAGGGGGGATTTGAGGAAAACCTTTTTACCTACAGTTTGGTAACGGTCTGGAATGGACTGTCTGGGAGTGTGGTGGAGGGCTGTTGCCTCACCTCCTTTAAAAATTACCTTGATGAGCACTTGGCAGGTCATAACATTCAAGGGAATGGGCCACGTGCTGGTAATTGGGATTTGGTAGGTAGGTCAGCTGTTTATCACGTGTCGGTGCAGACTCGATGGGCCCAAGGGCCTCTTCTGCGCTGTGATTCTGTGTGATGCTTGATGCTCATGTATGTTTTAAACGTGACTTGAATATGATATCGGAATTGTTACATTGTCATCACCTTGTAAAAGGTTTTGTTTAATTTCGATCACATGAACGATTGATTCCAGATTTCTTCCTCAAATTCTACAAATGTCTCATTCCGATCGTTTCTCATTGTGCTGAAAATTGATTGAAAAGCTTTCGGGACAAGCTCAACATCATTGAACATTATCCTTTAAATACTCCACACTCTGCAGCTGCAGCTAATCAAACCATTGTATACAGTCATAGCTGTACCTGACAGGACACATTGTGGCACTATAATGAAAGCATATTTTGTTCGCTTCCACTTTGTAGCTATCTTTTCAAATGAGGTACTCTTTGAATTCCATCTGCTGTAAATTCAGTCATCAAACAGTTTTTTTAAAAAATTGAAATCAAATTCCTCAGTGGATCAGGATCGTCCTCTGAACCCTTAATTTTCATTTCTCCCTTTAATCTAAGCTCTAATTTAGCTAGATCGGGCCCTGTGCATTATTTATTTGTTTCAAATTAATTATCTGTTTCCTTAACACTGTGTGCCCTTTCTCACTTCCCTCTCTGGGGCTCCAGTTCCAGCCTTCTCATTTTCCATTTCATTATATCATTCTTTTTTGGCCGTTTTCATTGTCATTTTATTTTCCAAATCAAGCGAATCTCATTTCCATCTCTTTGTTTCTTTGTTCCTCGAGTTCAACATCGGCTTTTCTCTATATCCTTCTATCGCAAACTGTTTCATTTCGTTTGATTTATCTCTTCCAATTTATTTCATTTGGAACGGATTTTTTGCCAACTCCAGCTATGATACGTACATTTGAGATTGTTCTCCATTTTAGTTCCAAATGCCGTGTACTTACATTTATCAGAGCATCCTTATCGAACCCTACATTTATATATACCTTCAATTTATCTGAAAACTCTCTCAGGTTACCCTTAGTAATGGATTTCACATAATCTACTAGTACATCGCCTACTTATAGAAAAGACGTAGCAACAGTGAAATCACTTTTTAAATTCAATCCCATATATTGTACTTCATAGCAAGCCTGTTCCTGTGCACAGACATTCCACTCCCTGTTCTCTTTAGGGATTAAAAGATTCTCTCTAAATTCAAGTTTCTTTAATCCCTCGACGAGCCCCCAATTTGTCGTGATCAGAGCTAATGTTATGATTGAACAAGAGAGATCACGGAATGGAAGCTACTTTGATGGACTATATTATTTTTTTAAAACATGTATGTAACTTACTGAAACAGATTCACGGGAGTCTGCTGCTCATTTTATTTAAGGAAATATAAAGCATTTTAAAAAACACGAAACATTGGCTATATTTCACTGGATTATAAAAAGTTTGGAAAGCCTTCAATACAGACACCAATAAAGAACTGACCCAAACTCACGTTGTCCCATTTATTACAGCAACCGGTACAGACCCATTACTACAGTAAGGAGGTGCCGTTCTTTCCACATCCAGGGTAAAGCTGGTTCAAGTGCTAAGAGTTTTCATTTTCCCTGAGCTTAAGGACATTCAATAGATGTCCTTCAACAATTTCTAGCTTCTCAGAGATATCCAGAAATCGCAGTCTAAATTCGTTAATATTCAAGTTTATGCGTTCATTTCCAACGTAAAACCTAAAAAAAACTTTTTTTTTAAACTGCTTCTCCCTACCTGCATGTGGGTCTTTCCTTCATTCCCTGCCTCTGGGCAACAGCAGGTTTTCTTTTGTATGTTTAAACTTCCCTAAATTACTAAGCCCTTTGGTGACTCATCTCTTCACTTCAAGAGTGTAAAATAAATTAAAATACGTGGATGCAAAGAGAGCAACATGTTTACGTTCTGCATTTCACATAACTCCAGGCTTCGTGATTGCAAACAAACAAACAAAAGAAATATAACGTAAATTAAACGTAACAATAAATCTTGTTCCTAACAACAGCAAACACAAATGCAATTAATTCAAACTATATTTAGTTCCTAACAGTGCCTCCATAACCAGTTTGTGAGCGTATATATGAGAACATAACCACTAGTTTACGGTTGTGTGTATTTGTGTGCATAACCACTTGCTTATTGTTTATGTGCATGTGTGTATTTAATTATTTTTATTCATTCACGGGGTTTGTCTTCACTGGCTGGGCCAGCATTTATTGTCCATCCTTAGTTGTTCTTGAGAAAGTTGTGTTGAGTGCCTCCTTCACCAACTGCAGTCCATGCTGGGTAGGAGCACCCAAGGTGCTGTTTTAAGGGAGATCCAGGAATTGACACAGTGATAGTGCAGGAATGGCGATTTATTTCCAAATCAGGATTGTGAGTGACTTGGAGGGGGGCTTCCAGGCCGTGGTTTTCAAATGTGCCCTTGTCCGCCTAGATGGCTGTGGTCGTGTGTTTGGAAGGCTCTGCCTAAGGAGTCTTGTTGAATTTCTAATTTTTGTTCATGCATAACCACTTTTTTTTATTATGTGTGCGTATTTGTTTACAAAACCATCTGTTGTGCGTGAATTTTTGAACATAACCAATAGTTTATTATTTGTTTGTTTGTGTGTGCCTAACCACTTTTTTATTACTTGTGTTTATTTGTTTACATAAACACTAGTTCATTGTTTGTATGTACGTGTGCACATAACCTCTTGTTTATTTATTGTGCGTATCTGTGCATAACCACTAGTTTATTGATTTTGTGTATGTGACCATAACCACTGGTGTATTATTTGCGAGTATGTGTTATCTAACCACTTGCATATTGTTCTATAGCTATTGCCGTGCAATTAACAAATACGGACAGCATAAAAGCAAGTATTTGTGTCGCTCCATGAGGGAGAGAAGAAACTGGCGGCTTTTCCTGCTTTCAGCCTGGCCGTTATCACTGGACCATTGCAATGACAGCGGATTACATTACATGATTATCATTATCATGTTTCTGAGCCCTGGCTCCCTTCCTGTAGCAATTTTATATATGATTTCATGGAGACGTTGACCTTGATTTGCCACTTGCCACTTATCCACCGAAGACTGAATGCTGTCCTGTGTTTGCTGCGTTTGGACATGGATTGCTTCCTTATCTGAACAGTTCCGAATGGCACTTAAAATTGCTCAATCATTAGCAACACCCCCAATTCTGAACTTATGACGGAGAGAAGGTAATTTATGAAGCAACTTAAGATGTTTGTCATGGAGCAGGGATGACCTGGGACAGAGAAAGTTGCCCTCGAACATCTACAGACATCTTCGTTCGCACTAGGTACGACTGCAACGAAATCAGAGTACCCCCCAGAACGACATTGACTTCAGTTTCAATCGGGCTCTTTGATAATAGACTCCGTCAAAAGCCGCCTTGTTGTCCAGGATAGTCGCTCCCATCGCACCTCTGCGTTTCAGCTCTTTTTTACATTTAAACCAATCTTCTAATGACGCCAGGAGATGCGTGGCCCAACCGATCCCAAACTGAGCGTCAGTGAGCTGGTTATTGCTGAAAAACCGCGGCTGAATAAACAATATCAATAATACCTTCCATCAACATGCAGGTGATCAGAAATCGGCTGATGAGGCGACATTTGGCAGGATTGGATTTTTTCCATATTTGGGAAAAAAAGGAGAGACCTGGGAGAATTTCCAAATAGCTAAATAGATGTCAGTGTTGTAGCTGCATTGGAGCAGCTTGACTGAGGCGCAGCGAGTTCTCAAGCACAAGCCTTCAGAATGATTGTCCGAATCTTGTCAGGGCGCGTAGCTTTTGCTTATCCAATGCCTTCAGCGGTTTCTTGATGTTACATGGAGTGAAACGAATTTCCTGAAAGATGACATCTATGGTGTTGAAGGCCTCAGGAGGCGAGTGAGATGGATCATTAACTTGACACTTCTGGATGATGGTGTGGGCAAATTCTTCAGCCTTGTGTTTTGCACTGATGCGGTCGGCTCCCCGTCACTGATGCTGTGGATCTTTGCGGAGCCTCTTTCTCAATTTTGTTGTGATATATTTAATTTCCCATCACCAAAACAACATGATGTGGCTGATGTAGATATTATCCATTCATCGTGAGGTCACATAGCTCAGTCTGGGGCTTGCTGCTTCCACTGTCTGTCATGCATGTCATTGTGCGTTCTAGGTTCACAATTTTGGCACATAATTTTTAGGTTTGGTGGCTGCTGCTCCTGGCATGCCCATCTGCACTCGTCAATGACCTAGGATTTTCAGTTGTGTGGAGTGATGGGGGGTCATATGAGTGGCCATGAGGTTAAACATCATGCTTGACGCAACAGTGATGTTGTCATATGGCCTCAGTGCGTCATAGATGCTCAGTTTGAGTTGCTACATCTCTTCAAAATCAATCATAATCAGCACGATGTTTGCGCGGCACTGATTGATGAAGGGCATCCTTAATGTGAAGTCGTTGTTAAAACATCCGACAGCTGGTTGGTGAAGGATGTTTTTGGAGCCAATCATTCCTCACTGTTACATTTATTAAGATAATTAAATATCAGAACTTAATCGTTTTCCTCATTATCATCATAGTCAGCCCCTCGAAACGAGGATGACGTCTGCCAGTGTTAGTCTTCAGACCACTCAGAAAACCAATCCTGAAGCCACAGGTCATTGGCGAAAAACCAGCAGGATTTTCCCTGACAAAAGGTAGTTTCCTGAGTTTGGGATCAGAAATTCTCCCCTTCCATTCTGATCACTTCTCCACAGCAGCTTTGATGTGGTCACTGGGATGCAGCTTGTTGGATAAGGCTACAACACATTGCACAGTTATTGGCAAGTTCCTCCAAAGTGCCGATATCTCTTTGTCCCCCTTTAATTGAGGCTATTAGGGTGTCCTTGGAACCTTTCCTCTGTCTCCTTGAGATCAGGTGTCACGCTCATGTGGTTAAAAGTGGATCTTATTCAGG